>NC_037647.1:9491049-10091049 GCF_003254395.2 Apis mellifera | reverse complement strand
GCTTTTTTAACACGTGCTCATTATCACAGGATTTTTAAGTAAAAGAAAATAATATACAACAAAAGATCAAAATGAAATCTTACCTTTTGTTTGAATTGTTTTTATTGTAATACCGTCAAGTACCTTTAACGTCACAGAAGCTTGACTGCAATCGGTTTCCGGTAAACATTTTACTGTTCCTGTTAATGTAGCTTTTAACTGTAGGAAGTTAATATTACGCACCGGTCGAGATGATACTTCGATTGTTTGTTGTAGTGGAAAAAATCTTAAAAAAAGAGAATAATATCAAATGTTATTACATATCAATTATTAAATATTAAAATTCATCTTCAAAAAAATTCAGAATATATTAGTTATATATATTAAAAAAAGTACAAAATGATGATAAACTTACTGTAAACCTTTTGCTCTTTCATCTTCGCTTACAATAACGCTTAACTGATATGTATCAGGACTAAGATATACACAAAATTCGCCCGTTTTCGAATCTATTTCAATTTCTTTTGTAAATGTGATGGCCGTATTATGTATAGATACTTTTCGATAATTTAAATCTCCTCTTGTTGATAAAGTAACTTTGCCGCAAATTTTATATGCTGTTGGTATTAAAACTGGAAGTTCCGGAGAACTGGGAGAAATCTTAACTGATTTATCAGTGAATAATAAATCTTCTATATATTAAAAATAATAAAATCAATAATTTGAATTTGAATTTAATTTGAAAATATAATAATAAGTAAATAAAACATACCGCTTTCAGCTTTAAGAATATATTGACCAGCTTTCATGTTATCTAACACATATTTTCCATGATTATCTGTTATGGCAACTTGCTTTTGAGAAAGTAAAATTTTTGCTCCTGGCAAAGGATCGCCATTGCTGGCAGTACGGACAATACCGTTTACCGTAAAACCAGTTACTTTAAATCCTTGGCGTAATACGACACTGCCATGACTTACTTTGAATGACAATTCAGGTGGCTGAACATCAAATTTAGTTTGAGCCCCAGTATAATATGGTACAAGATTATATTCGCCAGGTGATAAACTAGGAAATACAAATTTACCGCTTTTGTCAGATACAACATGACAAAGAGGTTTTCTAGATTCAAGATCTTTGTTTATAGGTGTTGTTGCGCAATTCTTAGCTACACCGTTCTACAAAATAAATAAATAAAAATAAAAATAATTTGTTAGTTAAATAATTTGTTAATTGAAAAACATTATTAAAAAGGTAAAGAAAAAAAAAAACTTACACCAAATAATACAAATGTTACACCACTAACTGCTTCTTCTTCACTGGTAACTCGACCACTTACATCATAACCGAAAATTATTAAACTATCATCTGGAAGTTCTGTGTTCCCTTCACGTACCGTTACTCTAACTGTATTTGTTTTGAACATCCATCTGTGACAAAGACATAACATAATATAATGTGTTTTTTAATAAACAAAATAATAAACAAATATAATAGACTCACATAGTATGAGATGCAATAAGTACATATTGTCCAGGTTGAATTGGAGTAAAGTAAAATATACCACCTTCCATAGTAATTGTTGTATCAACAGGAACTTGCTCATTATTTTCTTTATACAATGAAACTGTAACATTTTTAGGACCAGAATCTGATCCTAGACTAATAACCTAAAATATATAAATATATTTTCATAATAATATTACAAATGATCAGTTCCATATATTTTTATTTTTATAATAAATATCTTTTAAATAAATTACCTTGCCTGTGATACCAAAACCTTTGAAGGTAAAATTAATATCTATACCCTGACTACAGGCATCTGTTATTCCATCTACATTCAATAAGACTTCCGTAGGTTCAAAACTCCATCCTCTGGGTGGATCTACCTAAATGTTTTAAAGAAAAATAATATTCAGAATGTAAATTTATTCTTATCCTTAATTTCTAAATTCTAAAATTTATTGTTCAATTAAAATGATAAACATTTGAAATTTTGCTATAATATATATATTCTACATTACCTTTAGAATGTATTCCCCTTTATCATACAAAGGAAGAAAGTAATATCCACTATTAGGGGCACATTCCGTAAAATCTTTAAGATTACCAGCTTTCGTATATCTAAATATATTAAAAATATTAGTTTACATTTTTTATTTTATGAATTTATTTTATAATTCATTGATGAATTACTTACAACTTTATTTGTACTTTGGAAAAATCTATATCGGCATGACTTTTCAAAAATCCACCACAACCTAAAATATCTTCGGCATTAGAATATGTAATTAGAATATAAAGAAAAAATGTTGAAAATAGAAAAATTGTTGGTCTCATTGCTTATTTATCTCATTCGATATTTAATAATTTATATTATACGACTTCCACCGACACGTAACCTCAACAAATGTATACGACTATACATAAATAGTGAGACAAAGAGAGAGATAGCTTTAAAATGTAGAAATCAACGCCATCTCTAGAATCGTAAATGAAACTATTATAGATAAGAAGAGAAATAATGTGAGAAAAATAAAGATAAAGTAAAAACTCATTTTTAGCGCCATTTTTATTATTTTTGTAAATCAAGAAATAACATTAATAGTAAATTCCTAAATTCTTTCTTCTTATCTCTCATTATTTTCTATTCTTTTTTTTGTGTTTCATTTATGGCATTCTAAAGATGGCACTAATTTCAATATTTTTATCCTATCTCTATCCTTTTTCCACTATTTATTCTCTTTATCTATACTTGTTCGATTCAAACTTTAATTTTACTGCTTCAGTACGTGAATTCAATTGTTTATGACTTTTTATGGCTAATGATATATTTTAAAAGTGACTAGTTACTACTGATCATATATAATATAAGACGACTTGTGTTTTTTGTGCAAAAATATCTACGTGTTTGTGCAATTAATTTTAGAAAAGAGTAGTGTCGTCTCTAAATTTGCAAACTGATCATTCATGTCATAACCTCTACGATAATATTATTTTAAATAAGTACATAACAAAAAAATTAAAGAAAAAAATTTTTTGTTAGAATGGTGAAAATAGCATTACAGATGAAAGCTACATTGGAAAATATAGGAGAACTGAAACCATCGGGAGCAGAATTCAGATGGTATCTCAAGTTCACTTGCTGCAATTGTGGCGAAGCATCGGAAAAATGGAATTATGTGTCTTTGAACGAATCCACTCCGGCTCAAAGAGGAAATGCAGTGAATCATTTTATTAGTAAATGCAAACTTTGTTCTCGTGAAAATTCCATGAGTATCTTGGAAGATTCCATTAAATCATTTATCGCGAATGATCAAGACAAGTTTCAAACAATAGTTATATTTGATTGTCGAGGCATTGAGCCCAGTGATTTTTCGGCAAGGGAAGGTTGGATTGCTAAAACTATTAATGGCAAAGAATTTACAGATGTTGATTTAACTGAAGGAGAATGGGTCGATTACTGTGATAAGATTAAAGAACCTGTTGGAATTTATGAAATTGAACACAAATTTGAAAGAATGAAGTAATAAGTATTTAAATGAAAAATTTACAATGAAAGTGTCAAATCCATTAATTTTTTATTTTAATCTATCCACATATTACGATGTTATATGTCTGCATTAAAATTTTTCTTTACGTTTTTATGATTCTTTTCATTTTCTTTAATCTACCAAATTTTACTTCTAAACAAATTTTTTTTAAATAATTTAACTTATATAAGTTATTGCGCATAAATAAGCGGACATTTAAAAGCATCTATAAAACTTGTAATTTTCTAATATAGGTTATGAAATATTGTGATCAACGAATTAAATATTTATGCATTAGTATCATTATTAAATAAAAGAATAATGTGTATTTGCTGCTAATGAAAATGCAGAGTAACAATCTTATTGCATATTTATGTACATACCACATACACAATCTATTACATATATTATATACTTATTTTATAAAAATAATTAAAATGCAAACAGCAAAAAAAAATAAACCAAGAACATAGAAAGATCATTTAGAAAAAAATTAAGGCAAATAAATGCACATTTCCAACGACATAATATAATTTATTCATAATCATATAAAAAAAGACCATTTAATCGTGTAAATGGTTTAGTACAGAGAAAACTGCAACAATAATTTCATATTTCTCTTTCAAAGTTCATTGAAAGTTGCCGATTGTACCCTGCATGAATAATCGGATGACTAGCATTGCGCGTTAGCAGGGGAAAGGTTGAAAATTTTTTTTATTCATTAACCAATAAACACGTTGTTAAAGACTTTGAACAAGATATATCAGTTATGTAATTAGAATTCGTTCTTTAATGTAGTAGTACCTTCGGAATGTATCGGTCTACTTAATTAGTTGAGATAATGAAAACTGTAAAAATGATGATAAAATGATGGTGATGATAGTAGTAATAATAATGGTAAAAATAATAGTAATAGTAAAAATAATAATAATAATAACGAAAATGATGATGATGACAACAATAATTATTTACTTATATAATAAGAAAAAATTAAATCCTTTTTAAATGAAAATTAAACATACATATATACATATATATCTATATGTATACATGTATGTACATAATATGTGTATATGTGCGTGTGTATATATATATGTATAAAATTTTTGAATGAATTGACCTGAGCCGAACATGATTTAACGTGAAACTGGTAAACATTTCACGCGTTACGGCAATAATTCTAAACTGGCTAAGAAAAATGTAATCACAGTTCCCAACGAAATAGGGAAATAAATCACAAGAGAGGATCGAAAAAAACGATTACGATATATTATGGTCGATAGCTGGCAAACTAGCTAGCGCACTAATATTTGCTACTACTATTGTTCTCTAACTTTTTTTTTTTTTTTTTTACTATGGTCTCTAGCACATCTAACACAAACATAAATATCGTGTGCGTATTATATGTCGCTGCCTCTTTCCAAGAGAACTCGAAACATATAGATCACAAAGAAATAATCACTATCGAAACGCTTAAGGTCTAAAGATGTAATAATATATAATATATAATTATCAATAACGCTATCAGTCTATTCTCACAAAAATATCACTGTGACTGAAAGTATTTCGTTCTACTAAACCGTCAGAGTCAAATTTTTAGCCGTCAAAGAAGAAATTTTTATTTTTTTTCCCAACGGGTCGATACGGAAGAGAACTAATATTATCGACGATAATAATAATTTGAGTCTGACGATCATGGAAGATCTCTCGACGATTTCTCCGACGCAATATATACGGTATCGTTTCTCTACGAAACTCAGAGAAATATATTTCTAGTAATAGCTTTTCTAATATTTACGAACGTCTATATAGCATACAATGCTATTATCAACTAAACAGTTCTATACTACCTTGCTAGGTTATTATCTTTGGTATACTAACGGGAAATGTTTGTTCCACCAGAATCGACAACTTTGCTTCTAGTTCCATTGTTATCTTGACCATTTTTCTTCGGGAGTAGCAATTACGAAGTAAAAATAGGAACATTACGAGTTAATATAATATGTGTATACGTATGTATGGAAAGATGTTGGGATGATACCAGCACGTGTTGCGAACGCGAGGATTAGTCCGCCCTGTAGGCCCGTGAAGGTACGCGAATCATTCGATCGATAAGTCGAAGAAAGAAAAGGAAACGATTATTACCAGGATGAAGTATATAAAAAGAGAGAGAGAAATGGGAAGGAATGGAACGGGATATTTTTCCGATCTTAATTTTATCCTTACCTTATTCGAATCCTGAAAAAAAAACACCTCGAATGAATCACGTACAGCCGCGGCGTAATCGTAGAACAATGCCCAGAAAATATGTAACCCTTTTTTAATTTTGATTCTCTTACCATATGTAAATAGGCAGAAAAATAGATTGATCTCCTTCTAAATTCAATTATAGGTAAATTGAAATTCAACTATCGCGTCGATATTTTTTTTTTCTTTTTTTTCGGTGACTCGACACGTTTTCAAAAACATCACGCATTTTATAATTCGATACGAGATTACACGAAGAAGAGCGTGGCCGTGTTACGTGCGGTTGCTCGTCGCGGGCCGTATATAGCGATATAAATTTGGTGGATTCGCGAGTTAATTTCACGAGAAGGGAAAATCGATTCTTTTCGGTTCCGCGCTGGGTTCAAGGCAATCGATCGGTCATTACCGGTTCTAAGCACGTCTGCTTCAAAGTTGCGGACTGATCCTCGAGACTTCGCTTCAGACCCTCGATCGTCTGCATCAGCATTTGTCTTCGCAGTTGGGAGAGTTGATGTTGAAAGATTTGCGAATCTTGACCGCTTGTATTCGCAATTAACCGTTCTTGTCGAAGCCTGGCCACCTTTTCCTTCAATGATTTTCTTGAATCATCTGTAAATGGATCAAGGGAAGATGAAAATTGTCGTTAATGATATCAAGATATATAGTAAATATCTACCTGTATCATCGGTGGCAGTATCCCCATCTGAATTTCTCAAGATGATCTGCTCACCCAAAGTTTTCTGTATCCTTCCATAAGATGCACTACCTGCGTACACTTTTCTTTTTACCGGTTCACTTTGTGGGCAATAAGAAGATCCTTCTTTTATGGGACCCATATCGACCGACCTAAAGAGAAGATTTTTTCAAATTAGCCTCTAACAAAATAAGGATAAAAAGATTGATCAACATGCTAACCTAAAAGTCATTAGAGGTGCCCGTCTCCTGATATCACATCTTTCCTCAGAATCCGAAGAACTAGATGTTCCAACTCCATCTTCCTTGCCTGTATTAGATGATCTCGAGCTGCGAAATTCTTTCCTATTTACTGCAGAAAAAGAATCTCTGTGCGGTAAAATGGCGGATGGCCTATTAACGAGGTAGGAAATTTGAGATCGTGTTGCGTCCGATCCAAGGATACCGTTGCAATTGAACATTGACACTGTGTTCATCGTCGTTTCCGCTGTCCGTCGTTCGTCGTAATCATTAGAATCTTGATTCTCGTAGATTTTTGGTCGAGGAGAACGAAGCAAGCTTCTGTCCAGCGACTGTTGTTGATTCAGCACTCTTTTCGAAACGAGCGGAGAGTCAATGGAACATTTGTTCGAGCTCGACTGAAACGTGGCTGCACCAGCTGTTGGTAAAGAGACATTGCGCTCGGTAAGTCGACGAATCGGGGAACAAGTGTGAACAAATTGTTGCCTCTTAGGACTCGTATGTTCGAGATCTTTAATGCTACCGCTCTGCAATTCCGGCTGAGAATTCCTGCTTTTAGAAAGAGCAAGCTCTATGTTCAACTCTGTGCTTTTGATCAGCTCGACACGCTTATTGGCCAGTCCATTGTGAAACTTTCTAGAAGGCGATGGTACAATAGGTAAGCTGTTTTGATTCTTTTGCATATTCACCAAAATATTTTCCGCCTCGAGAATCAATTCCCGATACTTCTTGTCCGCTTCTTTATCGGCCTCGATCAACGCGATTTCAGAGGCGAACGTGGTCATATATGCGTTGTCGGTATTACTTATCTGTCGTCTAACAAGATTTCCATTCACATAGCTTACCTATAAATAATTGAACGAAAAATAAGTGAATACAAATACATCTATCATTATGATCTATTATAATATTAATTCGTACCGAATTCGATCGTCTTTTAACCGCATCAGGATCATTTATAATCCCAACGGCTGGTGATTGTTTATCGTTTAATCGCAACGGTGACAAATTCTTGTTCACATCGTGTTTTTTTCGCCGTAAACAAATTGGCGTGCCTCCAACGCTTCTACTACCCTGATTGAAACCCGAATTTTTAAGCAACATTCTCTCTACCAATACGCGATTCAAATTCGCTGTTCCATCTTCATCATCGTTATCGTCGTCCTCCTCGTCGTTGTTGTCGTGATCATCGTTGCAACTGGCCACTCCAACTACGCCATTCGGATCGCGTTTATCAACAAAATTCTGCGTTTTTCTGCGCTGCAAGGATCTCTTCTTTCGTTTCTCGGTTAACTGCTTCTCGTCCATCTGTTTCTTGTGACGTGCCAACTGCTTTTTCGTGCTGTTCTTCGCGCTGATCGTTCTACGAATGAAGAGACGTCGTTTTAAAATCGGCAATCGAGAAACACACAAGTGAAAGATTTACCTTTGAAGCATCGTCGCGTCGTCCCTACTTCTACGCTTCATCAATGATTCTCGCAGTCTGCTGCTTCGTCGAGTAAGTTCGCCGGCGAACGCGAAATAAGTACAATGTCCCGTATTTGTGAAACGCCCGGTACAATCAAGATTGTCGAGATCGAGGAACGAACCGTTGTCGATATAATCGAAATCGTCGTTATCGAGGGGATCATCGCCGGCATCCCTAGTCCCATCCAAGTCGGACAAAGATTCTATGTAATCCTCGCAATCGGTCGGATCGCTGTCGGACAAAATATCGGTCTCCTTTTCGTACACGTAACTTTCATCGAATTTGCCCATCATCTCGTTCAAAGTGATGTCATCCTCCGACGATCTGGCACTTCGGGTTACCGACGACGCGGACGAACCATTCTCATTTTCGTTCCCATTTTCGTTCCTGTTTTCGTCCTCGTTGTCGTTGCTGCTGCTACCTATTCCGTTGCTACCACTGCTCACGTTACTGCTAGTGCTATTCGTGCTGGCGCTGCTGGTACTACTGGCGCTGTTACGTCGTTGCACGGACAATGCTATCTTTGGCCGAATTTCCATGCCGGACGCTATTCTCCAATTTTGATTTATCCTAGGGGAAAAAAGGAATTAATTCTAGTTCCAAGAAAGTTAAATCTTTGAGAGGTTAAGTTTGGCAAAGAATAAATTTTGAGAAAGTACAGGGCAAAAGTACTTTCTGTATTGTATACTAACGGACTCCTTCCAGCGCTAAGGCTCTCCTGCTTGAACTCTCTTCTGGCACGCCCCACTCGCACGCTGCTCGTGTTCACGTCGCTCGCGCTTCCCGACGACTCGGTCAGCTTTAATCCCGAGCCGCTGCTAGTGTCGTCAAGATTCAATCTCGATTTGAAACCAGTTGTGCTCGAGCCGGATGAATTGGCCGAAAGCCACGGATTCGTGCGGATCCGCGACCGTTCACGCGGCGATTGAACAGTTGGTGATAACAAAGGCGGCGGTATAGAAGAAGGGGGGACGACGATTAGGTTGCTTCTCGAGGATTCCGCGGAGATCGATTCGGTCCGCCGATGGTACTTCTCTCGCAGTAACGCCCTCTGTTGCAATGATCTGTCCTCGTCCAGAAAGTGATCACTTATCTATTTGGTTGAAACGAACAGCATTATCTTTCATTTTTTTTAAATTACAATATCTTTTATTATTTATAAAAATTTAAAATGTTTTTTCTAATTTATTTTTCCTAATATCACGAAAAAAATTATAAACAAATTCAATAGACGTACCTTGCCCGGTGTATTATTTGGAAAACCTTTTGTCACTTCGTTGTCTATCATTCCAGACGCGAAGATCGTGGAGGAGGTAGAAGCGGAAGGTTCGACATTCCCGTCGTACCTTCCATGTTTACGTCCGGAGAGTACAGCGGTCACCGACGAGTCGATCGATTTCTTTGGTCTGGTGTTGTTATTGTTGTTGTTGTTGTTGTTGCTGTTGCTATTGTTATTACCATTATTGCCAGTCCCCGTATTGGCGTTGGCATTACTTTGAAAGTAATGGGTACCGGTCCTGATATTGATGTAATATTCCGGTGGATAACTGGTTCCGGGTGAGGTACCGTCCGTCGAGTAACCAGTACTGTAGGCACTTTCCGGGGAAGAGAGATTCACGCTGCCGGTACCCGCTGACGTACCCGAGGATGCAGTCACAGTGCCGCATCGACTACCTTCACCGTGCAATCGAATCCCATCCACATTTTTCGACGAGTCGATCGGGTGAACCTGCGAATAATCAAATAATTCTAGAAATTGTTCCGAAAGATTGTGAAAGAGCGAGTAAGATTCGTTGGTAATTGGATAGCTATGATACTTATCCAGTTTTCTTGATAATTATCCGATAATTCTTGGTTCTTTCTTCTTTAAACGAAAGAAGAATCATTTTCAAGGAGAAAAAGATGTATACAGAGTGGCGAAATAAGTTGTCGTCGAAAATAATAGAGTATCGAAAAAAAAATATACGTGATCGGAAGATAATTTAAATCGAGATAAAATACTCACTTGGTGCAACGTGGATGATCTGTGGGATCCATGATTACGGGGGGAATTGCAATTAGAGTCGAATCCTTTCTCCCCTTTCTTTCGATCCTTTTTCTTCTTCGAACGCACGATATGTGCCTCCATCCATGTGCGCAGTTTCGTCCCGAACATGGTGCGCAGCAGCGATCGGCCTGCTATGCGGCGTTTTGTTGAAATATCGGCCGTCTTCCTATTCAAAGGCTCCACCAGCAGCTCCTGTCAAGTTTCGACTAGCTTTCAATCACGGTGACGGTGGCGTCGAGGATAACGATGACGATGGCGAGAATGATGCCTCGACGACGACGACGATGATGATGACGATGGCGAAAAAGATAATAAAAGGAACGAATCCATTTTGCGAACGAATATGTATGCCAACAATGGCGATCCGTAATAAGCTAGTCTTCGCTCGAATTATTTTAGGTTAGCGTTTGACCATATTTAACATAGAAAACCGAAGCGTTTTTCTGGCGCCGTTCCTCTACAATGCGAGTCAACGAATCTGAAATAAAAGACAAGAAGAATCCTGTATGGCATCATTTCGTATTTCGATCGGTCATTTCCTTTCTTCGTTCGCGTTCGAAATGCGGAAAAAGCAAGAATCGAAGTATATCGTGTGCTATAGTATGTCGATATGAGAAGACTGGCAACTTGACATTTTCATTTCCGGTAACGTCACGCATTCTACGGTTGTTTCCTTCTATTCTTTGAATAATAGTATTTTTATCATTGGAATAAGAAGCACGTACGATATTATACGATATCGTAAAAATTAAATCAAAATTAAATGACGGAGAATTATTACGTAATTATAACGCAATTGGCTAGCAATAAAGTTTTCCTTAAAAAAAAAAAAGTTAGCAATTTAGTTGTTCATGGATGGCGCTGATTGTAAAATTATCAAAGATACCAAAAACAAATATCGAGAATATCTGAAAAGTTTTTAGAAATATCTGAATATATATCAATAAGATATAATAATATCCTTAGAATAATTCTTATTATAACGAAACATATAAAATATTCTCAAATATTTTAAATTTATCTAACAATTTTTTTAGATAGCAATTTCTCAAAAAGCCTTACAATCTGTTATTTCATGAGAAACTATCGTTTGAATTAATACTGATATTAAATAGATAATAAAATTTTTTCTTTAAAGATTAACTTCATTTGACGAAATGAAATAAATTTATTTTTATCATTAACGAATTCTTTTTCAAAAAAAGAAAAAAGATTCATACTTTGAAGAAAATAGAGATGAGTATATACGAAATAGGGGAAAAGGAAAAAGAAAGATAGGTCGTTTTTCATGTCCGGAAGAGAGTAAAAACGGTTACAGCGAAAAGAAGGAATCCGAGTCGTGAAAGGAGCGAAAGCTCCCACTTCTTTTCGACACCACAGCGGCGCGCCATGCGACAAGCCATGCTGTCAGTCTTTGGAAAGAAAAATAAAAGAAAACAGGCTTTCAGATAAGAGGTATCAAAGAAGAAAAGAATAGCGCGAGAAGCTTTTGTTTCGTCCGCGAGATTTTTTTTTAAAGAAAATGTGGCAAACATTCGAGGCCACCAGTCGATCGCGAATCAGACGATTAAGAGTTCCTGAAGCCGGTGAGTTCGTCGAAAGAATCGACGGCTTGGGGAAAGCGAGGCTCGTTGTTCGAGCCGGCGTTCTATTGTCTGACCCCGGCCGAAGGAGAAACGCTATACAAGTAACGAGAAAACAATCATCGAAGACAATGGATAGTGCTATAGCATCGTGGTTTTATCGTCTAGACGTAGAACAGTGGTGTTGTCCAACTTTACATATTTTACATATGTATATTTACATTATAATTATATTTTTGATTTCGTTCAACGGCGAATAGAAAATCTAAAAGATAAAGAGCCAACTTCTGATATTTCAGAATTTAAATGCTAATTTTAAAAGAGACGCATTCGAATGAGAGAGAGAAAAAAAAAAAAATAAAAAAAGGAGAAAATACGGTGAATGGTATTCCGAGAACAACGAAGCTGATTGAATCGATACGATTATCGTTTCCACGCGATTTCTCGAATTGCGATAAAAGAACGCTCTCGTCGCTTGTGTTCGATCCTTAACCGAACTTTGATCGTACGTCGAAGCCAAAGTGCGATCGACCAATGGTTAACGAGGAATGCGATTAATTTCATTAAGATGCTGCGCGGTGAACGTTATGCGCAGGCGCAATTTCGCCACGTTAAGATAAAGATAATCGATCGAGTTTTTCTTCGCAAGTGCGAAACGACGCGCATAAGTTATCGTGTTTACGATAGATTCGTACGAATCAAACAAACAA
Organism: Apis mellifera; assembly: GCF_003254395.2. Taxonomy (NCBI): domain Eukaryota; kingdom Metazoa; phylum Arthropoda; class Insecta; order Hymenoptera; family Apidae; genus Apis; species Apis mellifera. The sequence continues at coordinate 10,078,546 of NC_037647.1, read as the reverse complement.
TGAGAAGGTCGTTGCAGCCATAATCGGGGAGAAGCGAAATTTGACACAATGGTCTAAAGAAGGTTAAGAAGTCGAGGGAGAGGATAAACTGTTGAACACACAGGGAAGAGAGTGGCTAGTGGCCAGCGAAACATAAGTTCGGAAAGGGTTCGATCGAGCACTAGTGAGTGGGTGGCTCGTTGCGCCGCGGCGTGTCATGGCGGGGCAACGTTGGTTACCATGGCAACTCTTCGAGCTCTCGCCCCAGCCAACCCCCGGGATCTACGCGATAATTGGATCGATCTCGACCAATCATTCGATCGATCGATATACATTTTCCGGTTCCCGTCCGATCAATGACTCGCGACACAACTCTCACCTTACTATTACCCTCGTGTTTCTCGAAAGATACTCCTTTCGAGCGTAAACTTGAACAAGAAGCAAAGAAATCGGTCCACGCGATTTCACGGTTCGATTCTCGATCGATCGATTCGTCCCTTGGCCTCCCTGATCGATCGTAGTCTCTCTTTTTTCCCCTGTTTTTATCTCCATTCACTCATGAATCACTAAGTATATTAAATATATATATATCTCGTTAATTTAATAATAAATTACGTGCGAATTAAAAAATTGGAATCTGAATACAAGAAACAAGAAAAATATTTATTTTCTTTATTATTCATCGACGATCTTATTATATTAAGGTTATCAAATTAATTCTGAGTTTTTAATCTTTTAATTTATAATAAATGATTGAAGAGGAAATAATTAAATGATTTCAAATCTTTTGTGTTACAATGTATGTCGAGTGACCTTGATAATTTTTTTCATTAATTTCAATTTTGTTTATGATATTTCATTTATGCATATTGAAAAATCCTTAAATAATTGATATTATACGAATATATATATATATATAACAATTTTTATTTTAAGTATATAATGTCAATTAAATCGAACGATAAAATTACGGTGTTTGCAATTGGGAATTATTAAACGAAATTAAACTAAAATTCTGAGCTACAGATTTGACCGGTTACTTTATAAACGATCGAGTAGGTCATCGAGTTTCGACGAAATGAACATAGTTATCCTGGTAACTGGAAAAACTAGCTTGTCGCGGGTTTGGTTAACTGTCGAAGAGACGATAACGAGACCGGTCCCAGGAATATTTATACAAGCTGAGGTCTCGACTTGTTTCGAGCGATTTTTTTCATCAAACGATTTTCGCGATAGACGCGATAGCAGTGGTAAAGTACGCGTATTCAAAGTATGCAAGGCGGGTGGCTGGCAGGTTGCCAACGCATACACTCCTCCGAGAGCCCTTTTATTCCAACTCTTTTCGACCTTGCACGTTTTCTTCTTCGCGATCTTTGGTTACGAGATTTGAAGATGGGGCGACAAGCGCGAAAATCGATAGACGAAGACGAAATACACACACACAGTCCCTATATATAAATAACTTTCGCACAGTTCGCTAATGAATTTGAACGAAACATTAATCAGGATGGGGATGGGAAGGGAAATAGCAAAAAGCGTCCCCCTTTGCTCCAGTTGTCGGCGCACCCTCTCTCGGAAAGACTAATTCAAGCCAACTACCCTCGACGCGCATCCTCGTGACCAAAAATAATCCACCTATCCATTCGTCCGTGTCTATTGGTCGCGCGACGAGACAATGTACCCTTCAGTCCAATGGAAACAAGACTAAATCGTTTTTTCTTCATATTTTCCCTTTTTCTTTCCTTTCCGCGTCTTTCCGTTGCTTGGATATAAGAATTCTTCGAATAAAGTGCACTGCAAGTCAATTACCGACCGCTTCCCCTCCACTTACCGACAGAAAAACTTATCTCGTTCGCAATCGTTTCCCGTCTTCGTTTTGCTGTTTCGATTCACGATCCCACATCCTATACAGAGATTTTCTACGGTGATTCTTCTCTAACGGTTGTCCTTTTACAATATTCTTTTCCTTTTCGCAAAATATTGCACACAATATTTCCCGCGAATCGAAACAATATCGCACATTTGACGTTTCACTAACCTATAAGAGTCGCGCTGTATCGCACGACGCAATGTTCCGTTGATCGAATAAGTATCTTAACCACACTATTCTCGGAGGAGAAACTTTACCCACTCATCATCCTCGCGATGTGTAACGTTAGTCGTCTCCCGAATCATCTTACTCTCGATAACATTCACGGTTTTTTTTTTCTTTTTCTTTTCTACTCCCCTTTCTCTTTATCGAAGAAAATATTTCGCGGAAATTCAACTCTTATCCATCCAAGAGCTCGAACAACGCACATCGATGTCTTGCAAAACATCATTAACAGAACTGGTATTTGACGAATGGAAATGGGAAAGAAGGGAACGGAAGCGGTTTCATAGTTTTATCGCGCAAAAAACGCGATCACTTTCGAAGAGGCTGAGACCCATCGTTCTATGGAATGCGACGAGATCTATTTTTGTTTCTTTGTTCAAAATTTTATCGAAAAAACGTGCACCATTTGACAAATCGTATCTTTTGTTCAATAACGTTCGAAATATATGTTTCGATATTTTTAATATATCGTTTTGAATTTTCCCCTTAGTCCACGTTTCAAGTCGTATAGGTTATGTAACGATAAGGTATAATATTACCTGATGATTGAAACAAGCAAATTTGGAAAAGAACGCAAATAAGATTACAGGAGATTGAAATACAATTATTTATATTTATTTTTATATCAATTTAAAACGGTTATTCACACGAACTTTCTTTCGAAAAAAAGAAAACAAAAAGATAGAACAATAATGCTTCGTGCATCGATAATATCCCATTATAACGAGGCCGAAATCATATGCGAAATAACAATGCTCGTCATTTCTATCATCGTTACTATAGTAGTCAGAATACGATCGCTCAATGGTTATTGATAACAATCGGGATACGATCCTTTGCAAATAGAACTTCGTTTAAATAGATGTAAAAAAATTCCTAGTGTCAAAGCAGGGAATCAAAAACAGTAGAAATCTAGATTGAAATTGCGTTTGACAAAGCACGTAAAAATGCTGGGAAGTGATCGTTCGTGCAATTAAACGTGACGAGAAACGAAAGAATATCGGAAACGAAACGAATCGAATTAATAATTATAATTTTTTTACCTCGCTTTCCATTTAACGTCGTCATCCTCCATTAGTTGCAATCTCCTCCTCTCGTTCGCGTTGAAAATACGAAACCTTGAGACTCTCGAATTCTCCCCGTGGGAAATAGTGACAATTGCACGAACGGTAAAGTAATAATGCGTCCGTTCGATTCGAGAGCGTGTGTGTGGACCGTTCGAGAAGACAGAAAAGGCACGGCCGCAGTGCGGCCGGCACGCGACACACTCGGATATCACTTCTCACGGTATAAAATCTCCTTCCTCTCCGACTGTTCCGACGAGACTGAGCGCCGCCGACCACGCACCCTTATTGGGCGAGCACGTTGCAGGGCCGTATTCGAATAGGGTGCTCTCCCCCCATTCCCTTCTACCTGCTGGCCCGCTCGCTCTGCTCTCTTCCATCAATACGAGTCATCTCGCTCTAGGAAACATCGACACGAACGAGACCATACTGACAATGAGACTACCGTGCTTCGTACCTGATTTCATGCTGTATACGTATTCCACGGAACGATAAAAAGCGACCGATTCGTTGAGAGCATGGGAACGAACGACTTCGTATATCAAATTAATTCGATTGAATTTTTTGGAATCGAATTCGATAAATCGAAATTATTATTTGACGAAAAAAAAATGTTAGGGCGTGCAATTTTTGTAAATTGATAATTATTGTAATTTTAATAACAATCGAGTGAAATATCGAGATAAATATAAAGAATGAATGGAAGCTACGACCTTGAAGTTTCGATACATCCCTGCAGAAATGGTTAAACGGGACACCCTTCAACAACGTAGGGTAGCCAGATCCAATCGAGGGGACTTTGGAGAATTCCCATTCCCTTCACCGAGCATTACCTCAACGAATAGGGAAAAGACACGAATTTCCATTTTATCCGTGTATTTTCGTTATTTATATAATTATATATATATATATATATATATATATATATAATATATATATATATATAAATATTTTATTTGCAATAAAAATAAATATAACAAAAAAAACAATATACATATATATATATATATATATATATATTATTTTTGATCAATAAAATTAATAGAAAATTAAAAAATATTTATAAATCTAATAATTTAATTAAATTTATGTTAAAATTTTATACTAATTAATAAAATTGTAAATTAGAAATTTATATGAATAAATTAAATTTAATTTAATTTTTGTATTAATGGTATTATTATTAATTTTATTATAAAATATTAATTGTTCATTGTAAATAAATTATATTGTAGTTTTTAAATTGATTGTATTAATTAATTTTATATATAAAATATAAAAATTATTAAAAATTTAAGTAAAATTATAATTAATAGAGATTTTATAATTATAATTATAATTAATTAATATAATTATTATTTAATTATAATTATTAAAAATTTCTGACAATAAATGAAAGTTTTATTCGGAAATTAATTTTAGTAAAGATAAATATAAGTGCCAGCTATAGCGGTTAAACTTGATTTATAAATAAATTTAAATTGATTATTATTATATTTATAATTAAATTTATTGATTTTAGGTGAAATTTAGAATTAATTAATAATAATTATAAATAATTTTTTTTGTCATTAAAAAATTTAATAAAAAACTAGCTCTTAACGATACGATGAGATGATTCGATCAAATTTACAGCCGATAATAACGTACGATCGATATTTTTTTTTTTCTTATCATTCTCTCATTCTCAAATATATGAAATTTTCGCGGAAGATAAATCATTTGACTCGAGTCATTGAATTGCGGCCAAGTTCGAGACACGATGTAATCGTTTACCCTTCCTTTTCGACTTTGCCTTTTCTTTCTTTCTTTGTCCACGGCTTTTGGCTTTCGATGAAACGACGAACGAACTATCTGAAAGTATTGAAACCTTTCGCTTTTATACTTCCAAATGAATGCCTTTCGGGGTTGCACGGTGAACAAAAAAAAAAAAAAAAGATTATCGATTGCTTGGCCGAATACCTGCTGCGAGCTTTCTCGCATTTACATATCTGAACTGAATGCTGGAATGTCGGTTCTCGTCAATTTTTTATTATCCTCTTTCTTTTTTTTTTCCCCTCCAGCATCTTTTTACTCCGCGACATCCCTTTTTAATCCCTTGAAAAGAAGAAAATTGAAAGCACAAATTCACCGAAGTGATAATTAGATAGATACAGAAAGATACAATTCGAATCCATATTTTTAAATCTGTATTTCAAGCGAAAAATAAAATAAGAAAAAAAAATCGATTTTGTTTCATCGTTAATCATTAATTTCCTTGGCATTTTGATCAGGACGAAGAAAAAAAATATTAAAAAAAGATTCATGTAAAAATAAATTATATTCTTGTTCATTCGTACGTTTCATCAATTAAGCAAATAAAGAAATAAATTCAATGGGAAAAATAAACTGATAAAAACATTAATTATGTTTCGATGAAGAAATTCGCAAAACATAATATAATTGTTATTTGTTGAAAAAAATTTTAACGGTTGATTTACTCTTCTCCGTGCTATCCTTTTTTCCCCCGTATTTTCCTTCTTTTTTTCTTCGAAGACCGGTTAGGTTGGGGCTCGTGCAGAACAGAGCGAAGAAGGGTGGAATAGGAATAGATGGGTGACGAGTACGCATCTATCGAGCGTAAACGATGCTTACCTTGGTGGCTCGTTAACGATCCGCATAACAGCCATTCGTGAGAGCGTGTTTCATTTTCCCTTTCTTTTGCCTGATCCTCGTAGAGTTGGCCCGTCATCGAAAGCAACAGGAGGGGATAACGAGTCCTTTGCGAGAATCGGCTCCCCGCGCTCCTAACCTATCTTTTCGCAAACACCGTTTACCGTATTCTGGCAATACCCTCAACTCGACTCGTTTCAACTCGTCCCCGCTACGGAACTAACGATTGTCCTTTTCTCCGCCGAGCAGTCACGCGTGTCATTTTTCTTACGTGTGCTCTCGACTAAATACCACGTGCACAACCCTTTTCAACTCAACGCAATTCGTCCAACCACTCGAATTCGTTTAAACGAGCATCGCATCGATGTAATTTACCGTGAAATTCTGGATAAGACTTTATGCATATATACGTGTGCGCATACGTGTGCGACTCTTGGCTGTAAACATGGCTAACAAAAACACGCAGCGTTTATTCGTTATGTACTTGCTTCGAAATATATCTGCTAGGGACTAAGAGAATTTTATTTGAACACAACGTGTGTACGAATGTAGAAAATAAAAGAAAAATTGAGAATCTAAACGTTCGTAGAAATTTATTACGTATTATTTCAATGTGAAATTATTCGCCGGATTCGAGGGGAATAGTGGAGATAACTAGTGAACATATATTCGCGACTCAACATGTAACGAATATTATACATTCTCTTTTTACTTTCGAAATAGACGTGTCTTCAAAAATATTATCTATCTTATATATTATTTACAATTCGACGTTTGTCTCAGTTTCTTGTAATATATGTCATGCAATAATCTATTATTATTCAACGAGGAATCTATTGGAATCCCACTTATTATTATCGCTTCCTCCTCACCGAGCAATTCATTGCATTTAACGAGCAAGATTGCATTACGTATTAAAAAGAACAAGTCAAGAAGCCTCCGTGGCGCAATCGGCTAGCGCGTTCGGCTGTTAACCGAAAGGTTGGTGGTTCGAGCCCACCCGGGGGCGGATTTTCTTTTGTCATCGTAGTCGATCTTTCGAATAAAGATCATGATAATTGATTGACTGACACATCTATTATTATTTTTTCGTATATAATTTTGTTCGTATATTTATTATTAATGCGTGTCTATTTTATTTTTAATTTGTCGAGAATTGTATTATTACTCAAGTCTACAAAAATAAAAATTATTCCTATCTTAATCTTACTCTTATTCCTCTTTCTTTTTTTTTATTTTCAATTTTTTTAATTGATTAAACTAAAAAAAAAAAGGAAACAAATGTCACGTTATGCAATAACGAAGCAAGAAATATTAATTGGTTTCTTAGAAATGGCGAAAAAAAATATTCTTATCATATCCGCCCAACGTGGGGCTCGAACCCACGACCCTGAGATTAAGAGTCTCATGCTCTACCGACTGAGCTAGCCGGGCTGTTGTAATATTCGGCGTATTACAACAATGACATTAAATGTTAAGAAAACAAATGAAATAATATTTTTATTTAAGTTATCTCTATATTGCATCATTCGATTTTCTCGAATTATAAGAAATTTAAACTGTACTAGATATATTTACAAATATTTGTTTTAACATTGGATTTTTGTTTATTGAAAATTATTAAATGTAAAATGAATTTATTCAATAATGCTTTAAAATGTTGAAAAATTACTTAAATACTTATCAGTTCGATTTATTATACTTATCAGTAGATTTCATATCTTAAAAGGTTTTTGTTATTTCTCAATTTATTTATATCGAGATCACATACAACATAAATATGTGAAACTTTTAAAAGAATTTTCTTGTTTTATGAGGCTTTCTAACGTCTACGAGGTTTGAAAGTTAAAACTAGCTTCACTTCACTTAGCTGTTTCTTGAAGACTATTACGTACATATAAAAATATTTAAGAAGTAGTTCCAGAACATAATCCCTTCGATATTTTTTCGAAAGCTAAAAGTACTTTGCGTGTCATTCTTAGATGTATGTGTACAAATAGAATATTCATGAATTTTGGTAAATGTCTGTTCAAACGTAACGGTTTAAATCATAAATTTTGCTTGATCAAATACTATTTTTTTCGCTTCGAAGAACAAAATTGACATGAGTAACTTTAATGACAAACAATTATTTGCTATAATTTTAAAATATTCTAATTACATTATATAATTTTTTTATCAATGGTTGTTATAATTAAAATAATTATCACGAAATAATGGACGAAAAGCAATAATGCGATAGAATTAAAATGGTTATGAATTGTAAATAAATATTTTTTTTTTAAATAAAATTTAATAATTATCAAACCACATGTATTTTCGAAAAAATAAGAATAATTGGTTTTTTTAAAAAATTCGAAAAAATTAAACTCAACGTAATAAAATACAGATATATTATAAAAAAATTATAAAAAAACATTATCATATATTTCAACTAATAATTATATAAATTTAATAATTTGAATCAAAAATATAACAGAAAATATCTTTTTAATAATTTATGTTTAGTATTAAAATTTTTGAGTCATTGTAAAGAAAAAATTATTTTTACTCAAGAATCACCCTAAAAGTTTTTAAGCTATCGAAATAAACTAAAATCAACGACTCAAAGATTATAATTATTAAAAAAATAATTATAATAGTGTAAAAATGATAAATTAAATAATAAAACGAAAATAAATCAAAATTAATCATATGTAGTTAAAAGTATTAATCTAATGTCATGTAATGATAATATGAATGATGAATCATAAATAATAAAATGAAGATAACCTATCAACATTTCCATTGAAAAATATTAAATTAATAAAAAATTAATTCTCAGAATAATAATAAAAAATTTTTTGTTTTAAAAAGATCATTCTATGTATAATATAAATGTGGAATATCATAAAAATATATAAGAATAAAGTATAAAAAGTAATGAAAAATAGTGTGAACCTTAAACAAAGAAAACAAAATCGTCCTCTCCTCGATAGTATAGTGGTTAGTATCCCCGCCTGTCACGCGGGAGACCGGGGTTCGATTCCCCGTCGGGGAGTTTTAAGCTTATCTTTTTTTTCTTATTTGTTCATAATTGTTCATGCTAATTCTTCATGCTACATGAACACATAGATACGTTACTTAATTGCATAGTATAGATTTTGTATCATTTTTTTTTATTAACTTTTTTTTTATACTAATTTTATATAATAACTTTAAAATATTATATTATTTTAATTTATATATATATATATATACATATATATATAATATATATATAATTGATAATAGAACAGATAATTGAACATGTACATATATGTATGTTTATATTACTATGTATATTTTTTTTATTAATTATCTAGAAGAGTAATATAGTTTTTATCTCTTCCAATTAAATCTTTAAATAATATATATAATTTTTTCTTAATTGTAACTTGTTTATCAATAAATAATAAATAATAAAAATAATCAATATATATCTATTACACGTTTCAAAATTTTTTGTGTAATCAAGGTTATATAAAGATACGATAAAGAAAAAAAGAAAAAAGAACGAAGTACTTTTTTAATCGACGAGGATGGGATTCGAACCCACGCGTGCAGAGCACATTGGATTAGCAGTCCAACGCCTTAACCACTCGGCCACCTCGTCTTCCGTTAAGTTTTGGATTTAATACACAGAACATATTACAATACAAATCTTTTCAATAATTCGTTATTTCTTTAAATTTCTCGAATTTTTCAAATTAATTTTTTAACGCAGGAATTATTAAAAAACGAAAATCCTATTGTTTCAAATCTATAATATTTTGCACAGGTTAATCTTATTTGTATAAATACAAAATAATTTGAGATCGTACAACAAATCAAAAAAAAGATCGTTCAATAAATAATAATTTAAGTAAGTATAATTCATTTATAAAAATATTGGATATTTACCGACAATTTATTCGTGAATGAAAAAAAATAAAAGTCATGCACTGTTTTTCAAGATTCACATGGTGAAATGAAAAACCTTCGTTTGGCTGGTTGCCAGAATTTATTTGCTCGCAATACGACCTCTCCGCCATTGTTGTGCGGAAATTTTTTTCAGATTGTCGTTTCGTTATCCGTTGTTCTTCTGAATAAGAATGGCTGTGTTTATCACGTACGTATGCTTAACACATACGTAAAAAAATAGATGGATAAAAGCACGTAGATACATCGAAAAAAATTTTTTGAAAGAAACGAGAGAGATGTGATGATCGAATCAACGATTTAACGATCGCCCATTACCAAGAAGCAACGAGAAGGTACTTTTTCCGTAAGACAAGTAGCTTCTTCCAAGGTACCGAGATTGACCCTTAACAGAACTTCCGCGATTATCTTCTCAGCGATAATACTTTGTCGGGGCATTGATTTTCTCAATTTACCGGCCACGTAACGACCGAAAATCTCGAAATGGTCATCGTAGCTGGTGAAATGTCTCGGCGAGAGTTCGTGGCTCGATTCCTTCGGTGGTTGACGATCCTGAAAATTTTCCTGTTGACACTTTCTTCTCATGTAATCGGTTTGCGCGGCGTTCGATATTCTCCTCGCGTACGATCCTTCGGTTTCCAAGATGATCGGTTGAAAAGCTGGGACAGAACTAGCTCCCGGTGAGGGTACGGGCGACGGTGGCTCGATCTTGTCTACGTCCGTTTGCACAGACTAAAAAACAGTTAGGTTTGCCAGCTGTAATTGAATGATATATATATATACGGATATATGGCGCTATAGCGGCGATCGAAATATAACGTATGAGTAAACGATGAAGAAACGAATGCATACAAACAGTGAACGTTTAGCGTCCAAAAGAATCGCCCGGTTCATTCGTTGTGAACGTTATGTGTGTTATCGCATCGCGTCGTCGGATCGTATTACGTCCGTGTCCAATATATTCTCGACGAAATAAATAAAGCGTTTCGTCCAAATATCCGATGAATATTTCGTATATATATATGTATATATATATATATATATATATATATATATACGAAAACAATTGAATAAACAAATGAACGATCATTTTTTTTTTCCACTTTCCTTTTTCGATTTCGAACGTATAATTCCGGCGTGCTAGCGCACGTTGAGTTTCTGGATCGATAAAGTGACGCAAAGAGAAAGAGAAATAACGAGACAGCGATGAGTAGAGAGAAAGAGAGGAAATGAATGAAAGGACGAGCGAAAATGAGAGGAAAAGATGGGAATGGAAGAAGAGGCGCAAGCTCGATGTTCGGTATCGGTGAGATATATGTATTATTCACAAAAATTTCTCTCTCTCTCTCTGCTCGACTTTTATCATATAGTCGCGTTACGAAATAATGAAATGCAAGTATTTTTTTTTGCGTGTCAACGAATTTATGAGAAATTTCATATCTTGAGAATCAAATAAAATCGAATGAATTTGTTCAATAGTTTACGTAGTGTGGAAAAGAATGGAAATAAATAGACAGATAGAAAAAGGATTTGTAGGAGAAAGAGAAAAATAAGAGAGTCTCGATTCGCGCAGTCTTGAAAAAAATTGTACCAAGTCGTACCATTATCTCCTCTTGAGAGAGATCCGTTGGGTTAACCAAAGCATTCTTAACGTCCCTTTCCTCGTCCAATGTATTTGTCTCGTTCTGTTCCGCGACAAATTTTAAAATATCGTAGTACCATAACGAAGATTTGTACCGTTGCCGAGGATTCTGTACCATCCTCTGCGAACTCCGTACTTTCTTGTATTCCCTTCTGAACGCAGTTCGAAGGGTATTAATTTTTCGTATCACAGTCTCTCTATCCGCTATCGGATTAACCTCTCTTAATTTCTGCACAAGGGCGTCGTAAGCACGATTTCGAAGCAACCTGTCCTTGTATCCTTTATACTTAATCTGCCACAAACAGGGGAAACTACGATAAAGTTGAATAAATTCTGCGAGAAAATCGTGCGAATATCCGATCAAATCCGACGTCGACATTGTTGCCTTTTGAGCTCACTTCTTGATCTCTTCTTGAACGAATTAAAACAACACCTTCGATAAATCTTTCAAATCTGCCAATAAAATGTGGCGGTTTGAAACAATGATTGCGTCGCACCGTAATAATAAGCAACTTACGACCGAACAACATACGCGAAGAAAAGTAGGATAAACGGAGCGTGGATGACTACGCTCGACGTCCAACTGAGGGACCGCTACTCAACACGAGTTCACAAGCTGATCAAACGTTGTATCGTGTATGCTGGTACGCCTGGCTTTGAAAACGCGTGTATATACGTTTGCTCAAACCACCTTGTTGTCAATCAGTTCGCTCTCCCTCCAGTAATCAAAGGTTTACTCGTGCTTGTGCAAGCGGTTCTACCACACTTGACTCCTTCGCGATGACTCACTTTCGCCCATTTTCATTTTTTCTTCTCTTCTTCTTTTTCTTCCTCTTCTACTACCATTACTTCTATTTCAATGTCTTTCTCTACAAATTTTACTTCCTCTCGAATTTCTATATTTTACCACACCAAATATTTCATCGTGAATCTCTTCAAAAAGAAAAAGAGTAACCAAAAAAAAGAACGAGATTTCGATCGAAGTGTGATTCAACTACAATCAGTACAGGCAACGCGTTTCGCACTAAAGAAATGGTTACTAGTTATTACGAGTGATCACATCGTGTGTTTGATTACGTATCGTAGTCGCGAAGAGTTTTTCATTTCTCTTTGAGATACAACAAACCTTTTAATTCGCACAGTCTCCCTTGTGCTCGAAACATTCACATTTGATCAGGTTCGAGAAGGTTTGCGCAAACGCGAAGCGTGACAAAACGAGGTGAGGCTTTGGCGCGACGAGGCTAGGTGTGGCGGGGCAAGGCAAGGCGAACCGACCCGATGCGTCTCTGTCTGCGTCCAATGAAAGCTATTTCCTGCTAGTGTTGCCAACGTGACCGCGCAAACACGTTTCACGAGCTAGTCGAGTGCGACAGTTTATGCATCGCCACGCCTCGACGTGTACCACTCGCGTTTTTAGTGCTTTGTACGGGTTAATTGTTGACGAAAAACCTTGCGGGCAACGTTCTCCTAAACGAGACGTTTTTTATTTGTAATATTCGATGATATTGTAAATCCAGCTATCGTATCGTAAATTCATTTCGAGTGCAAATCAAGCTGCGCAGTCTCGCGAAATTGATCACGTTTCGAGATCACGGGAAGTATAAGTATCTCTGGAAAGGCGAAATTGCGAAATTCGAGAAGCAAACGTGGCCAAAGGCCGGTTTTGCCGGATTGGAAAACGATAGCGCTGTTATGTGCGAACCTTCGCGCCTTATAAGGTACTAGCGGCCAATTCGTTTACCACGCGAAGCCTGATCGTTTCGATCGATTCTTGATATCGTTTATCGTTGTTGAACGATGATCTGAAATTGTAGATAATTTGTTCTTTGTGTTCCTATTTTCTTATTCGACATGTCTTTCAAAAAAAGAAAGGAAGAAATTGGATAGACAAAATATGTATTTCAAAAAAGAAAGAAAAGAATGGGATACAGATAAAAAGAAATAACAGAGAGAAAGGAGAATAAAAGAAAGAAACGTTATGATGTTTAAAAAGACATACTTTCATTCATAAATAATGCAAGGGAATGAAATTGTTAGCACTTTATCGGCAACGAAATATTATAACTTGAAGAGGAAAGGGAAGTATTTGATAGGAAAGTATTTAGTTGGCGCTACATATTCTTGACGCTAACAACACATTCTTCTTAACCTAGCACTAATTATGATCCAGAAATTATTTTATTGAGTGAATAAGAAATTACGATATAATCAAACATAATGAATGTTAATAAAAATTTGCGTCTGGATTCGATTTACTTGAATGACATAATTTGTTTCGATAAAAAATTTAAATATTTGCATATTTTATATATTTTACCTTTCTTCCTTTCATACTTGTTAATAAAATTTATTAGCTTTCTAGGAAATTTTATCTTGTTCATTAGAATAATGGCAAATTCATCGCTGATTGTGAAAGAAAAAACAAAAATGACATTTTTCGAAAGACAAACATCGTTCGACGACGACGTATCAATGATATCGATATTACGCATCGTTTCGAAACAATAATTATTTCGATCGATCGATCGAGCATGATTGCCGGTTGTTATAAGTGTCGTAAGGTCGGTCGTTAATCATTAACGCGAGTTCCATTGTAATTGTTGAACAATTTAATATCACGAATGGTTTGAAAATTAGTAGATAAATGTGTATCGATATCACTTACTTCGAGCTTGAGCTCAACGATTTTCCATTTCTTCAAAAAAATTGTGCTTTCGTTTCTGAATTATTCCATCGTTCGTTTACACATTCATTAAAAATCAATTTCTTCGTAACACACCTTTGATTGCAACGTTCACGGTCCGTAACTTTTCACGCGCGCGTTTTGCGTTCCGGCGATTTTCGGTTTTATCTTTTCCAATTGTTGATTCGCGACAGCTGGAAATTGTTCTTGCGCGCGTGCGAATAGAAATTATACCAAATGAAATGCACCGGTTTGGACGCTAGCTAAAGTCTGACTGGCGAAGCTGGCTCTGTTGGTTCGTTTCACTCGTAGGTTTCCACTCGCTTTCGCGCGTCATTCCTGTCGGTGTGTATTGGGCCTTGTCAGACCAGGTCAAGCCAGGTCGGGTGAAGCACACCGTCAATAACTACCATTGTCAGACCAACTATATTAGATCACAAGTGTATGATATATATAGTGCGATTAGTGTGATGTGTGATGTGTGATGAAACTAAATAAAATCGAAAAAATGGCTAGTTAGTTTTTTTTTCTTCTAAATTCTTTGTGTTTTTCGATAGATAAATAGAGACGAAATTAGGTTAGGTTAATTCTTTAACAAATATATTTCTAGATTCATTATATTTTGTCTATACAAATACTATCAAAAAAATAATGTTTTAAAACAAAATATGGATTCTGGGTTTAATTGATTATTATATACAATTTTTATACATCATTTATTTTTATATTTTAATGTAAAATTTATAGTGTTAACTTATTTAGTGTCTTGTTTGTCAACATTCTTGTTTTGTATGCATTTTGTATGCACCGTCAATAACTACCATTATCAGACTAACTATATTAGATCACAAATGTATGATATATATAGTGCTATTAGTGTGATGTGTGATGAAACTAAATAAAATCGAAAAAATGGCTAATTAGTTTTTTTTTTTTCTAAATTCTTTGTTTTTCGAAAGATAAATAGAGACGAAATTAGGTTAGGTTAATTTTTTAACAAATATATTTCTAGATTCATTATATTTTGCTATACAAATACTATCAAAAAAATAATATTTTAAAATAAAATTTGAAATCTGGTTTTAATTGATTATTATATACAATTTTTATACATCATTTATCTTTATATTTTGATGTAAAATTATTTATAGTGCTAACTTATTTAGTATCTTGTTTGTCAACATTTTTGTTTTGTATGCATTTTGTATGCACCATCAATAACTACCATTGTCAAACTAACTATATTAGATCACAAGTGTATGATATATATAGTGCTATTAGTGCGATTAGTGTGATGTGTGATGTATGATGAAACTAAATAAAATAGAAAAAATGGCTAGTTAGTTTTTTTTTTTCTAAATTCTTTGTGTTTTTCGATAGATAAATAGAGACGAAATTAGGTTAGGTTAATTCTTTAACAAATATATTTCTAGATTCGTTATATTTTGTAAAAATATTTTTTCGTAAAAAAGTAACGTTTTAAAACAAAATTTGGATTCTGGTTTTAATTGATTATTATATACAATTTTTATACATCATTTATCTTTATATTTTAATGTAAAATTATTTACAGTGTTAACTTATTTAGTGTCTTGTTTGTCAACATTCTTGTTTTGTATGCATGATATCAGACACAAAACGATTCAGATTATGCAAGATGAACGATTATAGAGAAGAAACGTCGGGTAGTAGTAAAAAGGGGAAGCATTTACATTTTTCTTTGTGATCAAAGAACGCTTCTGTCGGTCGTCTCCGCCGATTGTCGACTTGTTAGTTGTTCAACGTTTGTCAACAATTATTTCGAACTAGATATAAACACGTTTTTTTTTATTCGAAAAAAATTAACAAATACTATTCATTCAAAATTTAATTTTTTATTAATCCATACCATCAATGTGCTCGCAATATATTAATTTAAATGATTGTAATAAATATAACGAAAAAAATAAAAAATAGATTTCGTCACATTTCGTCGAAAACGAGAAACGAATATGCTACATGATGATAATTTGTTTCAGAAAGAAATGATGGACAATGAAGACAAGATAGGAAAAAAATAAAAGAAATAAAGAAGACGATGCTAATTCTCTTTGTGTATGGGAAAACCGAGCGGGGTCCGTTGAACAAACTAGGAGGCAACCCGCCAGACTTTCGAATAAGCTATTCAACCAGTGCAATATACCGTGCAAATATAGCGCATCCCGTCTAGACGACGTTGCTTTTCCATCTGAACGAGAAGTTACCTCCTTATTTCGTGATTTTTCCATGGAAAACTTGGCGAAGAAATAGGAGAAGCAATAGCAAAACAGTTGAAGTCGAATCGATTCGAGATCATCGATCTTGCCCAATCGTTTTCGCTCGTTAAACAACGATAGTGTCTTGTTCAATTGATAAACAAGTGAAAGTTTTCTTTTATTATAGTCAATAAATATTAATGCCTCTTTTTTTTTTCTTACTTCTATCAATTTAATCTATCAATAATTTAAAAAGTATATATTTAATAATCTGATTTGATTAAAATTGTATTCAAAACTAGCTATCTAGTTATTTCTTCAATGTTCAATATATGTAATTCAAAGCTGAACAACCGCGAGAAACTGGTGCAAACTCAACTCGAATGACTTTATCTCGGCATACGTACACACAATACTCTTTATGGTAGGCCATATTTTATGATATTCGACGTTATTTAGTTTGTCGACTGAAATGTGAAAACTTGAAAATCTATTTTTCTATTGAAAAATCAAAAGGTAAAAAAAAAAGGTATAAAAGATAGATTGATAAATAATATTTGATTTATAATTTATAATGTTGCATAATTTTAATTAAAATTAAAAGATTTAGGAAAAGCTTTATGTCGTGGATAAATATTTTGTACGATTATAAAGTATGAGATAAAATAAAGTAAGAGCAAAGTTATGTTAAAAAACATAAAGATATTATATTGGAAGTTTTTATGATATATTTCGTCGTTGACATAGAATGAGATTAATATCGTCATTCCTTTGATAAATATATATTATTACGTATAAATATATATATATACTTATTATAAGAATAGATAAGAAAAAAAATAAAAAAAATCTTGAAGCAGTTGTTGTACGTGAGAGAGCACTATTGGATAAGTTTTATTTAATGTTCTTTCGTAATTTACAAACTATTCATTGAATCGTGACAAAGAAATTACATAACAAATCGCGAAATCAGCAAAAGGTTGAATATTTCAACTTAATATTTTATAACTCACGAACAGCTCCTAGTAAAATTTTTCTATCGTTTTTATTTCATATTCTTGTTAAAAGTTGTCAATTTTCTTCTATATGTTTTATATATATACATATATATTGAATTTAAATTTAAAATTAGAATATGAATCGAAATAAAATTATTTTTATCTATGATCGATTAATTTTTAAATTACGAAAATCATAATCTTTAATATATTCTTAAAAAAAATATATATACTAATATATATTTATTCTATTATACTATACATGAAATAAATATTGTGCTAATATAATCAATTTAATCTATGTGTCAGACGAATGAGGATAGTGACAATCACAGTAATAATATTAATAGCAACAGATAAGAATAATAATCATAATAATTACAATAATAACAAACAAATCAGAAGACAGTTTCATGAAAAAAAAAATAAATAAATAAAAATAAAAATTTATTTCAACTAAAAAAATAACGAAATATATCGATCTTACTTTTTTTTATTTTTCATTAAACGTAAGCTTCATCAAAGAACTTTCAAAAATAATTGTAATAGATTAAAAAAGAATTTTTTTCAAAAAACGGTGTAAATAATTATAAGCGATAAGATACTGAAAAAATACCATTGTTTATTTCCTATTAATAAAATTATAATTCTTACATCTTAAAAAGTAAATTAAATTAACCGAAGAAGGTATCATCGCTGGAGCCCTCTGTCGTGCAATTCTGAAGTAATGACGTAGGGTGGTTAGACATATCGTTAACGGTTTGCTCTCCCCCTAAACTACTTCCAACACCGCCAACATTACCACCACCATCACCACCACCGCCACCATCACCACCACCACTACCGCCTCCATTTGTATCGGCACCAGCTATAGATTCGCCAAGACAAGCGTCGCCACCTCCAAGCCCGGCGCCGGTTCCAACTACTCCGCCAGCATTCCCTGTTCTTGGAGGTTTTACATCTTGTGAAACTTCGTACGTTCGACTCTGCTGATTCTGCAAGTTGATTTCATTGTAAACGAGCTCTTGAATTTTCAACCTAATAAACATCTGTCTATCGAGCGGTAAACTCTTAAGAGGATTTCGAACGCTCATAAGAAAATGATAAGTGTCGTCTTCTTCCTCCTGCGATACGCTTAACCTTTTTTGCAAAGATTCGAATCGTTTTCGATCGACCTCGGTATAATTGTTTTCCATTGCATCCATTAAACTTCTTTTCCTACCGATCTTGTTCATTTTAGGTGGAGGCATAACTTGATGCAGGCCATCGTCGTTTGAGAGCAAAGACTGACAAGAATCACCATCTAAATCATCGAATTGAGTTTCCTCGTGTCCTTCTAAAATATCAATTTGAGGCTCGATTTGTGTTTCTTCCGGCGATGATCGAAGGGCTGCCGAACAATTCTGTGAAAGAGTGCACCCAATCACTCTCGAGTTCATTTGATCTCGTAGAAAGAATAGGCTCTTGAACCAAACCCATTTCGAATCGTGCTCATTGGCACCACCATCGCATTTTCCTCGATAAGTTTTCTTTAATTCGTTGCGGAAATTGTCTCGTAAATGCTTCCATTTCGATTTCGCGACGTCCGCTGGAAATGAAGACTATCTGTTAATCTTTTGTTTTGAAAAAAATTTTTCGAAATTTTCTTATGTAAGTTTTTTTCGCCAAAACAATTTTCGCAACTTATTATTTCGATAATAAAATGATAATCAACGAATAAATATATAAACGTTTCATTAATTTTTAATTGATAGAAATAATTTATGAAAAATTAAAAAACGAATATATTAATGGAAAAGCAATATTATCAATTGTTAAATTTTCTTTAATTGCAAAGAATAAAATTAATTTCAAACAATATGAATTGAAACTGCAATTTCGAACATAATTTTTTTTAACCAATTATTAAAATTGTATTCATTAAAACTTATATCCGATTGATTTTAATTTGAAACTTTTTAAAATAATTATTTTTCGATAGTTTTGTTTTCAAATTAAAAATACATATATTCGAATTCGTAATCAATTATATTATAAAAAAAAATCATTGAAGTTGTTCATTCCTCTGCTTCATTACTTGATTGATAAATAAAAGGGATCATATACATTGATGGCATAGATTGCGGGAAAGGAAATACATACGTAGTAGGGACGGTTGAAATGAAGCAGTGGGAGGGAAAGAAAAAGTGGAAGGGGACGGATCGCAAGAGAAAGAGAGAGAAGGCAAGAGAAGGAGTGAGAGAGGTGTGTGACGCAGGCGCGAATGGAAGAGGTGGAAAGAAGAGAGAAGAGGGAAGAGGAAAGCGAGGCGTATACTCACTGGAGACCTCGCAAGCCCTCGCGATCTCTCGCCACATCTTCAGGATGACATCGCGATTGTGATAGTTGACGTTTTTCTGGTCCCAGATCGCGGGCCTAGCGTGTACTTCAGTGATCAGTCTCTGGAGATCCATCGTCATCGCGTTCCTACGCGCGTTCGCGTTGCATCTCCTGGACGATCGCTTGCTGGCAGTTCGACGGTTGAGAAGCGTGTTGCCGGAGCTGAGGGAGGAGGCAGCCGCGCGCGAGCCGCTTCCTCCTCTGGTTACGTTTCGTTGAGATTCGTTGGTGTGCGAAAGCCGATTTTTCGGTGGTTTTGTCGATTCCTGGCTGGATATCACTTGCCCTCCTAGCTGTTGCGGTTCTTCCTTAATCGCGAGGATTGTGTCGACAGTTTCGCTAACAGTGCTTACTTCGCCACCGCCACCGCCACCGACGACGACGAGTTCGTCCTCGTCGTCGACGTTACTGTTTCGTCGTTGTTGTCGTCTCCTCTTCTTCCTTTTACGCCTGGCGATACGAGAACTGCCGGCCGAGGAGGAACTTGTGAAGCCGAGCCGAGCGGAGGATCGCAGGCGAGACGAATCCAGGGCTTTTTCCTCCTCGACTCGTGCACGCGTGCCGCCGTCCATACACGGCCGGTACACGCGCGCGTCCAGCCAGGAAGACGCGCACTCGCCTCAAGAAACAAGTTCGATATGAGTTGTTCTGCCAAAAGAAGAGCAGTCAATTATTAAACGCGCGCGCACATTCTCGGCCGCTCGCGATATGCCGCCGATCCGTTAGCTGCTTATCCGCTCGCTAACCAGCGCTACCGCGCCGAACCCAAGTCCGAACCTTCCTTCGCTTTTGCCTATGGTTTCAGCTTCGGCTTCGGCCTCGCTCGAGTTTGCGCTCGGCTCCGCTCGGTTCCGCTCGGTCCGACTCGGTTCCGCTTCGCGCGCCACCGCTCGTCACCGCTTGTCACCGCTTATAATCTCCGCTTGTCTCTCAAATCTTAAAATTTTGCAATCGTTCTACTACTAAAAGCTTCAATGTTTTCGTTTTTTCTTTTTTTCTCTTTTCTTTACTCTATTTTCCTAATTGATATTGTTATATTTTTGACGATGACTCAAATTTGGACTTTCAACCTCAAAATCAAACATATTTTCGAATATTCAAAAATTCTGCCCTGTCCTGTTCTTTTCTGCCTTTATACCACTCACGAATTCACCGATTCCTGTTTTCATCTGCTAAACAATGTGCTGCACCAATTTCCCATCGAACCCTTCTTCCTTTCACCGCGATTCTGATACGATATGTTGTGCGAATGCATTTCCGCCTTCCTTAACACGTTGCATTTTGATCGTTCTTATCAATTTCTCTTTATAATACTCATTTCTTGTCCTAATAGGATTGGAAATATAAGAAGTTGAAACAATTATCGTTAATGCGTGGATCACGATGTGTATTTGAATTAAAGTTTTATAGTTGATGTCGTTTTCCGATCGATGCTAACCCGAAAAGCTGTTTGACAGTTGCTCCTTTCGATGCGTGCATTTGTCACTAAACAAGCGTCCTGCGCTCTCAGTTCGGTATCTCTCGGTACAGCTCGTCTCGGCTCGGTTCAATTCGGCTCGACTCGGTTCCATAGCGACGCGACGTTTACTGCTTACTGCTGTTCGTTTACTTGCTCGTTTCCAATGTCTGCCGTAACGACATAGCACGTGATCGTTCAGTTCGGCTTTAATCGTTGTTTCTCGATTTAATTCGATATATATATGTAAATCGATATAATTCGATTCGAATCGAATTTAATCGATTCATCTTTGTTTAATTTGATTTAATCTGAAAATGTTATTTAGTATATATAGAATATAAAACACAGTATACACGAAGGATATAACACAAAACACAACAAATTATATTGATGGCTAATATATGATAATTCTAAACGTATGCATATTATATGTTAAGATGGAATGGGAAAGAATATGGATTATATTGTACACAAAAGTGGATAATAACAGATTAATTAACTTGCATATGTATCCAGTCAATTCATCTAACCTATACAAAGCGCAATTCAGGTATGACCTGATATTATATGTATTATACTATAATCATAATAATATCTTAAATATTAAAAAATATTAGATATTTTAAAACTCTTAGAAACGTATATTGAAATGGGATACTTTATTATTTTACATTTTTATACATTTTTACATCAGATATCTTTTTTTTAATTCAATAAATTGTATTAGATGAAACAAAGCCATCTAAGATAAATTAAATTTTAAATAGTGCCAAATGTTATCATTATCTAATACTTGGTTAGGTTGCGGTATCTTCTTATTGATCTCGCCTACAAATTCCTGCAATGCTTTCGAAAATTCTGTATTCACCATATTTATAATACTTGTACGAAATATTTTAGTAATAGCTTTAATTGCAGCATTTATTATTGGATCATCTATATTACCCTTAAAAGCGATATCAAATTTACTGAAAATAAGAAAAATTTTAATCAAAGAATTAAAATTACTTTTCATCACATATCACAGGCAAAATTGATAAAAGCAGTTGATAAAAATTTGTATAAATATAATAATAATTACTCTAATTTAATAATCTTAGCCATAGGAACAGCAACTTTATAATTGTTCATATCTAAATCTATTATTATTCGCATCTCTATATCCTTGATATAACCGTAAACTTTTCCTTTTTTATTGATTAGTAAATCATAAAGATGATAATTATAATTAGCCTAAAAAAGTTAAAATTGAAGTATTATTATGATTTTTCTTGAAAGCATATATTATGAGTTTTAATCTTTTACCTTAAGATCGTCGAATCCTAGAGTTGCATCTAGAGTTAGAATTTTGTTTTCAAAAGACAAAATAATATCGTTTGCCCGTCTTACATTTGATAATCCTTGAAGAGAACCGTTTGTTAAATTAAGAGTTCTATGGTGAATTATTACTCCTTTCTGTTATAAAAATAAAAAAATAATTATCGTATAAATTTTATAATATTTATTTTGATCAAGTTTATTATATAAATACCAGATTTTGGGATAGATCATCCAATTTCATAGGATCTAATTTATGTTTTAAAATAAACATTTGAATTGAAGGTAATGCCGTGTCGAACAATTTGTTGAGTATAGCCGATATCTTTCCAGAACTTTCATTATTGTTTCTGTATTTTGAGAAAAATATACTTAAGATTAATTTTTTTTAATTTAATATTCTCCATAAATTATTACCAATGAACAATATTTCATTATACAATGAATATATCATCGAAATTCATGTATTAACAATTAATTTACTAATAATAATTATTTTTATTAATTATTTATTATTAATTAATTATAAGAACTTACGCAACATCTTGAAAATTCGCAAAGCTAGCAGTGAATAAAATGGAAAGTAAAAAAAGTAATCGAATTTGAACAATCATGATGAACTAATGTAGACAAATGTTTAATTCGACAATATGACTACCGCATAACTTCTGTATTTTTATTGTGATTTCATTGCATTATCTAGTTGCACCTTATCTGATTATCGAATTTAATCAATAAAGAACGAATTTTATTGACCAAAGAATTCAGAATAATGATATAAATATATGATATCAACTGATATATTGATAAAAGTAGATATGATCAATAACATATATGAATATTGTGGTGCAAACTGAATTGTATAGATTTTGATATTAAAAATAGATTTCTTCTTTAATTTTCTTCATTTTAAAAAAAACATTGATAAGAAATCGTTATCGTTTCGATTCAACAAAATATTTTTATTAAAGAGAAATCTGAGAGACCTGAAAATAAAAAATTGTTCAATACAATACATTTATTCTAATGTGTAATAATTTCACAAATAAAATAGTAAAAGATATAGATTTTCAATTCTTATTTATTGAGAAAAATTTGAAATTCAAATATTCGTTTGATTGATGTCAACTATTGAATGTAAAGTATTTATTAATTTAAATAAATTCAATTGATAATATGAAAATCAATGCGAATTCATCAGAATTAATTGCCTTTATAAATATTCTTTTGTATTAGAAATGTGCGAGAAAAATAGTTTAAAGAAGTAAAAAAATAAATAAAAATAGATAAAATATAAAATAATTTTTAAATTATACGTTTTGAGAAAATGATCCTATTATTTTTTGTAAAAGATTGTCAAATATAATGTCGATTTTGAACGATTCATCTTTATCTGTAAATAATAAATCTATCAATAAATTTATCAAAAAATCACGATAAATTGTGCAACAGAAAAGAAAAAAAAAAATGTTAATTCGATGCAAACAAGAAATAAAAATAGAAAAAACTGGAAAGAAAATATAAATTTCATCGATTATTTCCCAGTTACTCTTTTTTTTTCATTTTTTTATTTTTATTATTTTTTTTTTTAAATCTACAATTTCAATTATTTACTGCTCTAAAATAGCAGGTAAATGAATGATTTTAGAATAAAGGAATAAAAAGAAAATAAATTACTTTCAATGGAAGAAGTATTTTTGTAGAAAAAAGCACAAAGAAATTTTCCAATGAATAAAAATTTTGATTTCAGAATTTATTATATTTTTTTAAAAAATTTAATTAATTACGCATTATATATACTATTTATAAAAAAATATTTTTTGTTTTCTTGAAAAATAAAATTTGTTTTGATAAATTGCACACTTCTGATAAAGTGATACGTGATTTCAATATTCATTGTAGCAAATCATTGTAATCATGTTTACTAAAAAACTTACCAAGTATAAAAAAAGTCATATGTTTTTGATCATCATGATTTTGATAAAAAAAAAAAATCTTCTTATATGTAAGAAAAAAAAAAATTTAAATTAAATTTTTTCTTTTTTCTTTTTTCTTTCTTTCTGTTATTCATCGCCCTCTTCTTTCTTCATTATATCCTATTACTTGCATCGCATATATACAATGACAATGTCTGAATATTTATGTAATCGATTCTAATATTTCATAATTAGAAATATTATATTATATTATTCATCTAAATAATATGTTGAAACTTGATAATAACTCGATAAAAAATAAATTATCAATATTCTCTATATGCTTTAAATTTTTCTTGTAAATAACATTCGTATAATAATATCTTATTATTTGAGAAAAAATTAAATTGTAATTTCTTTTAATTTAACAAAATTTTTAGATATATTTTTCATTTTTAGAAAAATCACAAATAATTTGAAACAATATAAAATATATAATTCGAAATAAATCATAATCGAGTTTTATATTCAAAGATTTTAATATCGAGAATAGTCAATGAACCTATTTTTCCACTCGATGATATAACACTCCGATATGAAAAGCAATTGATCGATTAATTTGACGAAATACATATTTATATTTACTTTTTTTTATACATATATTTTTGTTCATTTAGTCTCAATAATAAAAAATTATATTAAATAAATAAATTGTTCTTTTGACATATTTATTACTCTGAATCGATTTTACTAATGTTACGAAACATTACATAACATTATTAATCATGTAATTTTCAGCAATATTATCATTTCGCACTCAATTTCACATTCAATTTCTCACAAACAATCATTAATTAATCAATGAATTGAACATTTTATAATTTTAAATTAGTTTGTTTATTTACAAAAATTTGTTATTGATTAAATTTGTAAAAAGTAAATTACGTTTAATATATCAAAGTGAACTACGAAAATAAGAGCACAGACTTGAACCATGTCGAGTTAAGTATAATGATTCGTCGATATTATCGACGTAAACAAGTATCGTTCGCTATGTGGTGCCCTCACGAAGTTGTCAATATTAACGTTACCTTTTAATCAACTTAATCAATATATTTTTCTTTCTTTTTGATCAATTCAATCAGGATGATACGACATAGAGAAAATAAAACCGAACAATCGAAATAAAAAAATTGTTGTTAAATATATACAAAATAACAAATCATAAAATTAATATTTTTTTATTATTAGTTGAAATAATTATTTCATCATATAAATTTTCAAATATTTTATTTTAGATACACTCATTAGATTAAATAACCTTATTTCTCAATATGAAATTGATCTATATTAATCTTTCAAAATTATCACTATCATTAAAATGCAATTAATAATATGAAAGGTTATTTATAATTTTTCCAAAAATCGTCTGTTTTTTGTAGCATGAAAAATAAATGATTAGGAAAATGGTGAATCATAAATCTGATTAAATTTAAATTTTTGATTTTGATTAAACTTTTTTTATGTAAATAGACAATGCAAACTTAATATTAATTAAATATTTGAAAATGCATTTTTATAAATAGACATTACCATACAATTATAAAATTTTTCAATTATTTCAAATATATAATCACATATAATTTAAATATTAAAATTGTTAATAAAAAAGTTGATAATTTATTTTCTATCATCTATTAAATTTATAATAATAATCCAAAAAATTTGTTTAATATTTATCCATTTAATAAATGAAAAATTTATGTTATATGAAACAGTTGCGCGCGCAGAATAAATGACCTTGCGATATTACGCAATAGTTCGAAAATTATCGATTTGTAGCGATTCATTACAAAGAAAACTTTACAAAACAACATTGAGGTTAAAAATATATTCTCATTTTACTAATGATACATTTTACATGGTTGCAACATTGTTCTCAATCGAATGTTGTTTATTATTATTGAATATGTGTTTCTTTTGATGCCATTCTAATCTTGTTGTATACGGTAGATCAATAGGAAAGTTTGATCAGTAAGTAGCTATTATCATTTAGTTGTGAAATTAATTTGTTTTTCAGTGCGATCATGCGCGATCGCATGTAGGTGTAGATATTTCCGTTTTGATCCAATTCTAGCTACAATACCACCAATAGGGTAAATATACGTAAACAGTCAAGCAGTTAGCCAGCGTATTTTTTTGTTTGAAAGATAGCTTTGTCACTAGAAATTGTTTTTTTGACCTTCATATCAGTATCTTTTCGATTGCGTTACTTGCTATTTATTTAATTATTTTTTTTAATAATATTGTATTGTATAAATAATATATATAATTACATATTTTCATTTTACTTATTAATTTTTTATGAAATTAACTACTTTAACGAATTTGTCATCAACATAAAAATTATTAATTATTTAAGATGATGTAAAAAAACAAGTTTTTTTCATTGACGTAATTGTCGAAAAAAAATATATTATTTCACGATAAAATATGACGGGGTGGTAGTCAGTTACGTACAAAGCAATATAGGTCAATGATCCAACAGTGTGTTTCACTTCCTCCCATTCTTCTAAGTAAGAAGGCAAAAGAAGGCTCGACTGCTGTTCCGAGTATCCAACAACCAATCGGAAAGCTTTCGATGGTAAAAACATAAGCCACGTGCGTTTTCTCTGCTGAACAAGGATCGTGTTTACCAGCATTACAATTCTTATACATTACATACAATATATATGTACAGATATGTTCAATGTACAGATATGTATGTTATGACGCATGGTATATATTAACTTTAGATCAGCGTATATTTGCTAAGCCATCGCAAGAGGCCACGATAAAACGTGAGCGCAGTATCGAGAGTCAAGAGATTCTCCGGTCGCTGACTCAGTCAGTTTGACTTGAATGTTCGCACGAAACGGTTCATACAAGTTTCTCTTCCGTTGATAGAGATTTTTTTACTTTTGCAAAATTTGTTAAAAATACGCGCTAAATCATACATTCATTTGGAATTAATATTAATTTTGAAGAAATAATTTAATCTTTCGCAACAGTGGAATTATGGACCATATATAGGTGAGTGAGAGTTTATATCAATAGTAGAAACAGAAATATTAAGCATAGAACGCAACTATACATATGTGTATAAGTATTTAAATATATGTTGGTTTTATTATACAATGCAATGTAACAATAAATGAAACATTATATTTGTTTACATAGTTATATGAAACAAATGTATATGAAAACATTATTTAGTTCAAAATATATTATGTTAAATTTTATAAAAATAAAACGGAAATGAAAACGAAAACATTCCTTTTCCAAACAAACATCAAGAAGAAACGAAGAAATTGTTGCATAATTTATCTATCTTCGCTTCTGCCATTTGGCAATGGTTCTTTCGATTTTGTCGTGCATATTTTCATAAATTCGATTTTGCATATTTTTATCGAAACCTCGGAACGAAAGAATAGAACGATCAAAGCTCAATGTCTAAAATAAGGTTTATTTTTCGCGATATAATCACGATATAATTTTCTGTTAAATCATTTTTCCTTGAAATCCACTTATTTTCCATTTCTCAAAAATTGTTTAATTGATCAATGTTATATAATATAGGTATATTGATATTAATATTGTATTGATTACTTTATGCGAGAGAAAAAAATATTGCATTATATGTAAAATTTATTATCGTGTTTATGATCAATTAATTTTTGAATTGAATCGTCGAGAATTCCTAGATTTTGATTTCGAATTCTTAATCGAATTTTTTATTAATTAAACTATTACCATTACCATTACCAACGATATTTTATTTGTTATCTTTGTTTTCCGTTGATTCATACAACAGACAAAGTAAAAGGTGAGAACCAATGGAAAGAAAGATACGAATAGAATAAGAAATAATCTATTTCGAAATTGTATTTAAATGTGTTTAATAGGTATATATTTATCTATTGCAATATAGACACGATAATCATATAATTATATTTCTGCGAATTAATTAAGTAATTAACTAATTTAACAAGAAAAATTGAAAAAAGTACTTATGAAATATTAGTTTTTTCGAAGTTTAATGTAAAAATTATTAAAATTATTTAAAAACTGTTTTAGTAAAAATCGTTTTTGAAAAAAATTTATTAGCATTTATTATGAAATCGATTAATTTATTTCGATATTTCATTTATAATTCGTTATTTATTTTTCAAACAGATGATGATTTTATCTAGGATTAATAATCATGAAATTTAAATTTTCCATGTATATCATTTCTTTTAAAATCGACAATTCACTTTTCTTTGAAAATTTAAAATAAATCTACGATAGATTATGGAAGGGATGGATCAGGAGAGCAGGAGAGAGGACAGTACGCTCGATCAGACCTTTCGTTTACAAACGGTTTACTTTCGCTTGTTAGTTTACGTCACATTTACCATATACGTAGAAGTACCATACATGTTTACTAGTGTCTGCTAAGGGAAACTATAATGAATATGGTAAAAACGCAGATATTCTGCGTGTATACGATATAATATGCAGATTTTTTATTTTTATTTTTATTTTTTCTTTTCTTCATAGTTATTCTTTCAATAATATCGTGATTTCATAAGTGTTATTAAAATAAACTTTAAATTTAAAAAATAAAAAGAAAAGTTACTAACAACTGAAACTTTAGTATTGCAACATTTGAAGGTTAGGAAGATATTATTATATTCAGTAAGTAAGAAGCAAAAAATACTTTTATGTTCTGTTTTGGCTTGAATGTCGTTCAATTTTGGCAAGTCGTTGAATGTCAAGAAACTATGTATTCTGTGAATGTAATAATTATTACTAATTCACGATTCCTTGATCTTGAATTTAACATTGCAATATGCGTTCAATAAAATTATTAGAACAATTTATACATAAAAATATTACTTTTCTTTGAAAACAGTTGCTTCTTCGATTTTATTGATTATCAATGACATTTTTGTTCAACCTATATCTTGTTACGCGTGCTAGTGCCACCTGCATTTCACGTTAATGCTTAACTATTAATCAAAATATTAGCATTAATGATATTTATATGTGCAATACTTCAATATCATGAAAATTATATACGAAGAAAATAAATGAATAAGTAATAATAAAGAATGAATAATAATAATAATGAGAAATAAATTGAAGAAGAAATGAATTGAAATATTATATTATATATAGAAAAATACAATATAATTTGTGAGAAATATATATTATATTTAAAAATGTTTTTTTTTAATTTATTAAAAAAAAAAAACGAAATTAAAATTAATAGTAAGATTTAGTTATATAAAATCGAATGATCTCGTATGATATTTATCATAAAAATTCAAATAAATTATCATATAGATTTATTGCAATAAACATTTAACGAATTTTCCGAATTAAGAATTTTTCTATATTTATTTTAAAACAAAACAGTGAAAATTAGAATTTAATTGTAATTTGAATTTAAATTAGAATTTAATTGTAGTTTTAATTATATAATATTCGTTAAAAGAAAGAAAAAAAAGTGATTGATTATATAAAAAAATTCTTTTTTATTTTTATTTTTTTGAATTTTGATTTATTCGAAAATACATATTAGTCTCTAAGATTTAGAGGTACAAAAATACATCTTTTTTTCGACGATAGTTGGCGCATGACTGGTAAAGAGATAATGGATCAATTTCACACATTCAAAAACACTTTGCATGCGCTGTTCTCGTGCACATCGTTAAATAAATTTCTGTGATGATTTAAACAGATATTTAATTTTTCTATCGATTTTTTTATCTAATCTTATTTCAAGCAACTTTATTTAAATGTTACACGAAATTATAATTATATATTTTTTTATTAATGAAAAATTCATATATTTATATATTTTGTATATTGTGTATATATATATTGTTTTTAAAAAAATACAGCTATTGAGATACTGCTTTATGATAAAATCATATAATTATATGCACAGTTTAACAAGGTAATACTTCGTTATCTTCGTTTTTTCTAAAATCTTTCGTTTTTTTACGAAATAAGTATAAAAAATGAATAACAAAATTATTTTTTTCTTTTTTTTAAAATTGTCTTAAAATTTAAGTATTATATAATTCTTAAATATTAAAAAAAATTCAATCTTAGAAAAAATTCAATTTGAAAATTAAAAATTTAGGAATTCAAATAAAGGAATATTCGTTGCTTTTTTACTTTAGAAATATTTTGAGAATTCTTTTAAAAAATATAAAATTATTTAAATAAATAAATCTCTTTTAAATAAAATATTATCTCTTTTTTGTTTTCAGATTGAGCAGTAACATTTAAAAGTCGCGGTAATCCGCGACTCTTACAACGTCACGTGGTATCAAGCCTTATTGACCGATGTATTTGAGAACTTGGATTGGTCAAGTCTGGGCACGTGACCCGTTCTAACGTCAATTTGGGCTACCGTCTGCTGGTAGTCGGGTGGATTTCTTATCAAATCATTTATGAGAACAAAGAATTTTAATTTTGATCGAGTTTTGCAAGTGTAATTTATTGAACTTGTTTGTAATTTTGAACGTGCTATTCGTTTAATCGTGCATTTCGGTGCACAATCTACATAATAAACTTATTATAAATATACGCTCGAAGTATTTGCCCGGCTTCAAATTCTTGACAGTTCTGCATCTTCTAGTAACGGTAACTAACGGTGTTAGATTTTATTGAAATATTGTTCAATTATAGTTTTTGATTTATTTGAACAAAAATTAATAATAACTTTCATCGATTTTAATATCGTCAAAAAATAATGACTCGATGTGGTTAAGTCAATTTTCATACTGGATGTATTTGAACTCGATGTTTTTCGAGAAGAAAGATTAAACAGATATATTTCTTCGATCTCGCGGCAATTTTTAAGTATTTTGAAAATTGCACATCACTGTAACGCGGTGAAACATCTTAACGAGAATATATTTTGAGTGTGGTTCAACGATACGTTAGTGTAAAATGTACAGTATGAACTACATTGGGAAATTCATAAGTAACTTTCGCGTTTTCTACAATGAAATTAACGCGGCGACACTCACTGGTGCTATCGATGTTATTGTCGTCGAACAACCGGATGGATCATTTACTTGTTCACCCTTTCATGTTCGTTTTGGAAAGCTCGGTGTTCTTCGTTCCAGAGAAAAAGTAGTAAGTTTATATTTATTTTTATATTATATATTTATATTTATTCAAATGTTTTTCAAAAATAATTTTAGATAGAAACTTCTCGAATTATTCTATTCATATTTTGTTTTGTTAAATATTTTTATCAAAGATTAATTCATACTTTCGATTTTAATTTTACATCAAATATTTTTTTAAAATAATTTTAATGAAATTTTTGCAATATCATTCTATATTTTATATTTTGTTTTGTTAAATATTGAAATCCTATTTTTTCTATTTTTGATTTTTTCAATAATTTGAAGAGAAATATATAAATAATTTTTTCTTTGTTTTTCTTATCACAGGTGGATATAGAAATAAATGGAGAACCTAGACAAATCCATATGAAATTAGGAGATTCTGGAGAAGCCTTTTTTGTTGAGGAAGTTAGTTCTCATGGTTCTCCGACTGATACTGAAATTCCACCTCATTTAGCTTGTTCCCCTATACCTGAAGATAATTGTTTTCCATCATCTAGATTTAATATTCTTTCTGATCTTCCTTCAGAGCAGAGAGATAAACTTCTAATAGAATCTATTTTGTGTATTGAGAGAGAAAAATGGGAACAAATGTCAGCTTTGCCTCCTGATGAAAGAGAAAAATTCTTAAATGAACAATTCTCTGATCTTCCATCAGAACATCGTGCAAAATGGCTTCAAATTGCTTCTTTAACACCAGAAGAAAGAGAAGTGCAAAGACAACAATTAATTCGTGAACAATATTCTGCTTTAAAAACTGAAGATAAAGAAAGATTATTTAAAGAAAATTTTCCTGAACTTCCTATAGATCAAAGACAAAAATTTGAAAAAGTGTTACTAAGTGATTGGAAAGAAAAAGAAAATGAAAAACGAAATTCCTTAAAAGGCGAAGAAGAAATTTTTGATATGGATGGTATTAATGATGATGAATCATGTCCAACTGCATCAACTCCTAAATCTTTTGTAGCTGTAACTTCGTCTGAAAGAATTCGTAAAATTAGCGTAGTAAAAAATGATTTTAGACCGATTACGGAAGATATGCAAAGTAGTGGTAGGGAAAAATCGAGTGATGAATCGAACGCATCGATGAGTAAAAAAAATTCAAAGGACGAAAGTGTCGAAGAGAACAAAAATAATAGTAATTCAACCAAAAGGAAACGAAAGAGGAAAAGCATTTTGAGAAAAAAAGGATCTCAGAGAAAGAGTAGCAATGGTAGTAGTAGCCAGACAGAGATTAGTGAGAACGATGCATCTATCCCAGATGAATCCTTTGGTGAATCTGTAAGTGCATTTAAAATAAAATATTTAATCATAGATTTAATATTGTTTATTGATATATGTATTAATTAAAGATGGTAAAAGATTCAAATTCCACTACTGAATTAGAAAACAAGAATGAATCGGTTATTTCAACTCAAGAAACAACAGATAAACGTCCTGAAACAGACTTTCATTTCTTCAGTGACACTGAAGTTACAAAGTAAGTTTGATATATATATATATTTACATATTAATATATATATATAAATTTTATGTATATAATTCTATAAATAGTATTTTACATATGAATGTATATAAGAATTAAATATAATTAAATTATAATAAAATTACATATAATATTATAGAAATGAGAAATGTATACATAATGCTTTTTTATACATAAAATTAATATTTTTATGTTTTATTGTCATCATCATATTTAATAGGAATCAGGATTCTAGGCCATGTTCACCTGTTCAATCTGACACAGAATTTGAAATGCGTAAAATAACACAAGAAGATACTGAACGAGAGGATGATAAAAGTCATCAACAGAGCTGGAGATGGGGTGAACTGCCTAGTTTGCCTCCAGATTCAACACATACACCTCACAGAAATTCATTAAATTCATCAAAAGCTGTTAATCAACCAAATAGTAGTTAGTATTATTAAAAAAATAATAATGATATGAACATAAAGATAAAAATCATAAAGAAATGTGAAATATATATTTCATTTTATTAAAATCTTATTAAAGAAAAAAATTTATATCTTTTGTTTATTTACATTAATTGATTTTATATTATTTTTGAATATATCAATATAATTTTATACACTTCAGACTAACATATACAATTATGTTTTAATATTAGTGGAAGCACATCGATCTATGCTTAGTGGTATGTTGTCCTTTATGCGGAAAACTTCTCGTGTAAGACGTAATCCTGAATTAGAAGGAATTTATCTTAGTGATCTTAACGCCGACGAGTTAGACCCGGAAGTTGCAGCTCTCTATTTTCCTTCTTCTCATAGAGGTCAATCAACAATTAAAGGTAGTAAAGTTCTATTATATAAATTATATTATATTATTAAACAATTTGTTTTAATTATATAATACTTTTATAGATGGAAAAGGAGTAGATGAAGAAGATACTGAATCAGGTAATGGACCAAGTTTACCACAAAGTCCTAATAGTGTTGAAGGAGCAATTGGTGGACCAAAATCATTAGACAGTGATTTTGAAGAACCAAAACATTCTATATTTGACAGTAATATGAATATTAGTATATCCTTATGCGGTGGTTTAGATTCTGAAACTGGTCCTTCCAAAGAAGTTTTTCATCAAAATTTACTTCATTTTGAAGATATTTGTTCGGATCCGAAATTATATGAAAATCCAAATTTAGTTGTAAAAATTAATGAAAAATTTTATAATTGGACAACTGCTTGTTCAATTATAATGACTTATGCTGTATTTCAACGACATTTACCACAAAATACAATCGAAAATTTGTATACACAATGTATGCCATTACCAATGCATGAACAAAAAAAACAAGAAAGTACTGGCAAACCAGAAGGCCGTAGTGGTTACAGTTCATGGTTTTCATGGAGACGATCTACACAACCGCCTAAAAAATCTCAAGAACTTAATCAAAGTAAAATAATTTTATTTTAAATTTTATTCATTTTTTAATATAAGTATTTTTATTATTATTTATTATTATTATGTTTTATAGCTGATGGGACTGTTATTCAATCTTCAGAACAAATAGTGGAAATGAAAGAAAGCACTGCAATTGATGAAATTTCAAATAGAGAATTAAAAATTGATCAAAATATAGAATGTATAACGGAAACAGTAGAACAATGTACGAAATTAACAAAAGATATCGCGAAGACTGAAAAAAATCGCGAAAGGGAAGGCGAAGGTTATAGCGGTAGTGAAGATTCTGATAGTAATCAAAATGAGTCACAAGGAGTTAAAATACCTAAAGAAAGAAGATCGTATTATGAATCTACTGAAAAATATCGAAAAACTTTGAGGTTGTCATCTGTACAAATAGTATGTAAACAATTCATAAAATTATAAAATAAATAAAATTTTAGATTATTTTTAATTATATTTAATTATATATTTTTATATCTTTAATTATAATTAATATTTTTATAGTATATATAATCATATTTTTTTTAATTTATTATTTTGTTATAGGCTAGTCTCAATTTAAAAGACGGAGCTAATGAAGTAGTTTTTAGCGTAACTACAGCATATCAAGGCACTACACGTTGTAAATGTCATATTTACAAGTGGAAATGGGATGATAAAATTGTTATTTCTGATATAGATGGAACTATTACAAAATCTGATGTACTAGGTCATATTTTGCCAATAGTTGGTAAAGATTGGGCTCAATCTGGTGTTGCTCAGTTGTTTACAAAAATTAAAAACAATGGTTATAAATTATTATATCTTTCTGCAAGAGCAATTGGACAAGCTAAAGTTACAAGAGAATATTTAAAGAGTATTAGACAAGGAGATTTATCACTCCCTGATGGGCCATTACTTTTAAATCCAACAAGTCTAATTTCAGCATTCCACCGTGAAGTTATAGAGAGAAAACCAGAAGAATTCAAAATATCGTGTCTTAGTGACATTCAAGCTTTATTTCCGGAAGGTTCAAAACCGTTCTATGCTGGTTACGGAAACCGAATTAATGTAAATATTTTATTTAATTTATGATATTTTTTTTTAAGAAATATGAGAAATATAATATAATATAATATAATAGTTTCTTCAAGAAATATCTTACTAAATATTTGTTTTCGTTT
This sequence comes from Apis mellifera, assembly GCF_003254395.2. Classification (NCBI taxonomy): domain Eukaryota; kingdom Metazoa; phylum Arthropoda; class Insecta; order Hymenoptera; family Apidae; genus Apis; species Apis mellifera. Next base: position 10,042,921 of record NC_037647.1, on the reverse strand, counting down.
TTTCGTAGGATGTTTGGGCATATCGAGCTGTAGGAATTCCAACTATGCGTATATTTACTATAAATCACAGAGGCGAATTAAAACACGAACTAACGCAAACATTCCAATCATCGTAAGTAACTATTTATTATTATATATATATTTTCTATTGTTTTTACTAATTTCTTTTCTCTTAGATGAACAAACATAAATATAATTAGCAATTTTATTTAATTTTTTTAGCGCATAGATATTTAGTTTATATTTTTATAATCTATTTTACATATTATACAATATTAAAGAATAATTTTAATATTTTATTCTGAAAAAAATACATATTCATATTTCTGCTACAACACTAAAATTATTATCTTTGTTAAAAATCTTAAATCATTATAGATGTTAGCACATAGATATTTATATGTTTTTTTTTTAATTTCTTTTAAAAATTATATATTTGTATGTTTTTTCTAAACGAATGAAAATTAACTTATTAAGCAGAATAATTTATGATTTTGATGTAAAAAAAATTTATATTTTATCCAATTAATTAGGAAAGAGCAAATTTGCAGAAAAAGGAAAATTGATTACTGAGAAAAGGATATTTATAGGTCGGATATTTCTATGATTGCAGTTACGCATGTCAGTGCAATATCGTCAATGAGTTGTTCCCGCCACTGCCCATGTGAATCATCTACTGATGGCGGCACAACCATAGCTGTTTTATTCTATTCCAATTGATAATGCTTAAATTAATAATCTTTACAAACAATATATTTATGCCATTGGACCTCTTTTTATTTGATATGTACAAATTTACTACCTCATAATAGGATTATTATTTTATGCACTATATTATTCTATAAATTTAATAATATTTACAATTTTTTAATATGATTTCATATTATAATTAATCAAAATAAGAATATATTTCATATAGAATATATGAAATATATATATATATGAATACAGTACTATATAATATTAACTATATAATATTATATAATTATACAATCATTATAATGTGTTTTTTATGTATAAGTATATAATATTTTTTTTAATTTATATAAAAATTATTAAAAAAAATATTAGTATATGCACAATTAGATTTTTCCAATGGCAATATCTTTCTTCTTTCTTATTTCTCTATTTATTATTATTATTAGTTTATTTTATTTAAAAAATTATTAAAAGTTTAATTTATATTTTTTTTTATTTTTTTAATTTAATCTTATTAGTATGCTTTGAGGTATTTGGTTGTGCAAGAACTGCTATCTATCTTCTTATAATTCTTATAGGGTAAGCACTGGTTATTACACAATTGCTTTTTATCATTTCCATTTTCATTCATCTTCAATGATATTAATATAGGCTCATCATTTAAAATATATAAATATTATATAAATAAAATGACATTTTCAAATAATATTTTATTTCATGTATAATATTGATATTATTTTATGCACATATCTATAAAAAAAGATCTTTATGGCAATCTTTATTTGTGTACGGCAAAATTTTATTTTTTTTTTTTTGTTCATACACAAATATTCAACCAAGTACTTCGAACATATTATATATATTGCAAAATTGTATAAATATTTAAACTATATTGCCCATAAATTCATTGATATCCATTAATTATACTAACTTTTAAAAAAACTTCTGTTAGTTAAGATTTTGTTATTTAATAGGACATCCTGTATATATTTATGTTAGAATGAAATCATTGTTAAGATCACAAAATACAATTTCATCAGAATTTCAGTATTGATGTTTTAGCAGAATTTATTATATGTAATAATGCGATCTATAACTATGCATTTGACATGTATCCTATATTATATTTTTTTGTTATTTTTATTAATAAATCCACAATATAATATAATAAACTCAATGTTTATAATTTGATCTTATTATTTTTTTCAGATATTCAAACATGAGCTTTATTGTCGACCATCTTTTCCCAGCTTGGAGAGAGGATGCCGCGGATGAATTTAGTAATTTTGTATATTGGCGAGATCCAATACCGGAAGTACCATCATTGGAAGAACTATATACTCAAAGACAAATCACATAAGTAAAAATGTCTTACTTAGAATTTTTATTCTAAGAAAAGAACAGATACATTTTATTTATAATTAGATAATGATAGTTTCTTCTTAATCACTTTTTATATTTCATATGTTATATGGGACATAATCAAATGTAAGATTCTTGAATTTTAAATGGATGCAATTCTGAAGTAGATTTATATAAATGATTATAGGCTTAGTAGATATGTTTTATTTATTGATCAGTAGACTTTAAATAACGTTAAATGCATATAAAAGTAATTTATTATCAATACAAGTGATATATAAATCAATGTTAGAAGGAGAATAAGTATTTTACATTGATTTAAATACATTCCAATTCTCAGAAATAGAATAGCAGGGCTATGTTGTTATAAATAACATTAAATTAGCTTTCAACGTAATTTATAATAAAATTATTATATTAAAGGATATATTTCAATAAGGATTATTGCACTATTATATGTTTCAAGAAAAGTTCAAATCGCTTACATGCTGTGCTTAAAATAATTTCTATAGATAGATCTTTCTAGATCTTAGATATATATTATGTTATTAATCGATAATTGAAAATGTATGATACTAATATAATATCAATTGTAATATGGTGATAAATATGCGTATAAAATAATTTATGAGTTCATTCATACAAAAATCATACTACAAAGTTCCATTAATAAAAAAAAAAAAGTAAATAGCGTGATACATATACACGATTTTTCTAATATATATTTCATCAAAAATTTTTTTTTAGAATTATTTAATTGTAATCACCATAGTACATAAAAGTTTAATGTTTTGTAATATAATTTAGATATCTATTACTTTAGCTGATATTTTTGTCGAATTAATTTCGTTAAAGAAATCTTATTTATTTTTATATGAGATCTCTGTTGAATTAGAGTGCTGTGAAATTGCCATATTCTATAATGTAATCATTTGTGTATTGTGATATAATTCAACAAAATACTAAGGAAGTCAGGACGATAACAGTGTATAAAAGCAAATTCATTATTTACATTAACAATGGAAAGTACGCCTAGTTTCCTATAGAAAATTATTATTGTTTGAAACTATTTACAAGTTCCATTTTATTATGTAAATGTATTTTAGAATGATCATTTTTTTCTTTTTCTTTTTTTTTTTTTTTTTACAATGATATTTTATGCCTGTGTCTTTCAAATTATACCATCTAAAGATAATTAAGTATAATAATTATACTAAGTAGATAGTACATAGATTTTCTGTTGATGAAAATAGCACAATAATATATCTTTCATTTTAATATCTAATTATGTTTTTTATAATATGCAAAAGTACAATTATGTTCTACCAAAGAAAACTGAAGAATAGAATTGAAAATATTTTGAGTTTCGAATACCAATTCGTACTCATTAAAAATAAGTATACGTTAAAAGTAGGATATAAGAATTTTTATTACTTGAAAAATGAATATTAGTGAAGAACATTGATATCCTGACACTAACAACATGACAATGCTAAATGCAAATTATTTGACGATGCAGTATTGTATTCCAATTACATATAGCTTAATATTAAATATTTAGTAAGATGGTGTAACTTTAAAAAAAAAAAGAGAGAGAAAAAAATAATAAGATATAAGAAGAAAGAAATGTAGAAGATGACAATATTACTTTTTTCTTTTTAATTTGCGAGCTTCTACTTTAAATTTATTATCAATCATTCTATAATAACAAAACAATTTATATTGTTATTGTTATTATGTTTATTATTATTCCTATTATGATATTTGCAAGCAATCAAATATTTAATTTTTGGTATTTTTTTAATGCTCTTCCTAAACTCGTTTATTTTTAGTACAAATAAATTTAAATTTTATTTTAAGTTTAAATTTTAATTTAGTTTCTTTGCTTTATATAAATTCTTTTTATAATAAATATATTATTAATAATATTTTATAAATATTACGTAATAATGCAAAAAAAATGAGTTTTGTTTGAATGTGCTCAACATATAAATTATTAAATGTTAAAGCATTCCTTAGCAATAATCTAACTGCAAAATTACATCTTGAATGCTTTTTTCTACAATTAATATAAACATTGCTTAATATTACATATGAATATTTATAAAATAAATACAATTTTACATAAGAGCATGTTTCTATATAATCGATAAAATTTTATAGTATATATTGCTATTCATTAGATTCATAAATATAACTTTATTTTATGTAACATGATGTTTCAATATCTCTACATTTTTTTTACATTTCACTGTTTTTATTATATTTAATATGATACATTATAAAATAATAGTTTAATTCACTCATAATTAAACAGATAAAATTTAAATTTCATATGTTCTACGATGCGTTTCTTTCATAATTTTCTATTCCATATAATTCGTTTATTGTTTAATATATGATTATAAATGAAATACAAATGTAATAAAGATATATATCTTGTGGCTTTTAAAACAATAAATAAATAAATCATAAATTAATGAAAAAATGGTCTTATTAAAAAATTTAAATTCCAATGTTTATTTTGTTTAATTTACGATATCTCGATAATTTACGATGTTTAAAATGCAAATATATTAATAAAACAATTTTAATGACAAAAAAATTGGTTTGTTATATATACATATTATATTTCATTTATTGAAGTTCTGCTTGGCCATCGCGTTTTAGTCTGAAATTATAGTTATGAACGAAGTAAGTAAGAAAATGTTTTCAAATAAAATATAAATATTAGCAAATAAAACTTTTTAAATTTATTTGAATTTATCAACGTGCACCTCATATGTTAATCTTTTTCTATTACTTTTTACAGATTCATCATTATCAGATATATCCGAAGAATCGATGGACATCGTGCTACTTCTTTTATCAGAATTTACATCAAAAATTATCTTACGATTATTATCATAAGAATTTTCGCAGCACCAATAATAAATAATCTATGTAAATACAATTGCAAATAATTTTAAATCTAATCTTTATATCATAGGTTAATATAACAATTTTATGATTTACCCATAAAACTCCAATAATCCAGAATATAGAAAAATATAGAGGTAGCGTCATTATTTCGTTTTATTAAATAGATAATGATTGAAAAGGAGAAATTTCATAATTTCAAATTTTGATATTTTAAATATACATTAATAATGAATACTTTATCAGTTGTTTCTAAAAATATATATCTATAAGCACTTTCATATGTTTATTTTTCTAATAAAATTTACAATAAAATTAGAATGAAAATTATAATTTATGTATATATATATACATATTTATATGTATTTTTTTACATATCAATTTCTTCTATTTCTTCCATAGCCATTTCTTCATGTTCTTCTAAATTTTCTTTAGTATCATCTTGAGAAATAAATTGTTTATATCCATATTTTTTAGAAAATACACCTAATGGTATCAATTTAAATGTAGCTAAAGGTTTATCAAGTAATTTCTGTAAAAGAAAAAACTGTTATTTCATTGATTTCAATAATTACCGTAAGATATATCGGAATATATTTACCAAAATTCTTGCTTGTTCTGGAGTTAATGCTTGTCCCATTTTACATACAGTATATTCTTTAATTAATGTTACAACACCTTTTTGTAAAGCTGTAGGCATTCCTAATTGTCTTAAATGAGGTTCTATACTATGTGAAAAATCTGGTATTGGACCTTCGGGTAATGTTATAGTTTCTTGTGTAATAAAACCAGATCTAGCATAATCTATTTCCTCGTATTCCCTCATCCATTTCAATACCTTAATAAATATGAATAAATCAATATAATTTTTATATACATTTAACATTAATAATTCTTTAATAAATAGATACATACTTCCTTTTTACTTCTATTTGTAAATAGTAAACCACACTGTCCTCTTAAAGCTAATGATAATTTATGAAGATTTTCTGCAACTTCATTTTCTGATGATTTGCCTAAAGCTAATGCTATCACTTTGTTTTTACCAAAAAAAAATCGGCTGTCTTTCCATTCTGAACGTAAATCTTTAAGTTTATTATTACGCATATTGTGTACGGATAAAAGAAATATCCTAGCATATTTTTCAACACAATTCCTAACATCTTCCACAATTTGTTGCTTCAAGGCAAGTCCCTTTTTACTTGTTTTTGTAAGAGATACTGTGAAATACAAATATATTAATTATTTGATGACACGTGAAACATTTTTAGGTTAACTTATAAAAATTAAAGATATAAAATGAAATAATAAATAAATAAACTGTTAATGAAAATAATAATATTACTTTTCTTATCTCTTTTCGATTTAGGCATTTTTTAGCAAGAAAATTTTAAAAATTATACTTTTAATAAATCGACAAAGCACATTAATAATCACACAACATGTGTTACACAAATAGCGCATAAATATATGTAATACAAATATATAATATTCTTGATATTCTTCAAATTTTATTTTAAGTAAAATATTATAGAATGTTTAGATTAATTTTAAAATAATGATTGCAAATAATCAATTGAAAATATAATTGAAATATGGAATGAATTGTTTCTGATTTGTCAGCATTGTGTTAATATAAGTATACATATATATATATATATATATATATAATTTAATCGATAAAGTTGATACATTTGCATATAATTATACTATAACTATATTTTAAATAATATAAAAGATATATTAAAAAATAAAAAAAAATTGATTTGATGAAAATAATATAAATGAATAAATTATTTGTGTATAGATTTCAGAAATGGCGGGAACAGTAAACAAGTATTCTTCGAATGAACGGAAAGCGTCAAGTGAACGCAGTTCAAGATGGCGGCTTCCGCTCGTTGCGCCAGTGCACTCTGTGAGATCGTAGTGGACGGGAGCTGTCGAATACGCCGAAGCCTCGATTTTCTAGGCCGTTTGTAACACTCTAAAGGTGAGTCTTTTTTCAAACGTAATTATATACGAGTGTGAAAAACAGATGGAAGTTATGGCAATATCTTTTAAAATATCGGTTGCAAATAATATGAAATGTAATTGATCATGAGTCGTGTGAACCCCGTAGCCATGCAGTCCCCTTCTCTTTTTGCCAAGTTGCTCGAAATAACCTATAAATTACTCATTTTGTTACATTTTTATAATTGAAATTGTTTGTTTTGGCATTTCTACATAATCCACCTATTATATCAATCATTTATCAAACGAATTATCTTTTTAGTAAAGTTCTTTAAACTGCGGTGCGATAAAAGGTAGTCTGAAGGTAGTCACTTGCCGCTCATAGCGGATACGACGCACGCGACGCGACAGCCCTAAACGAACAAGATAATTGCCGCCATCTTAGTTATATAGTCGGTGATGAAATTACATTTTATATCTATAAAATGTTAAAAAATTATCGGTTTTATACATAATTTTATTTTATATTCGCATGATATATAAGCTAACACATTGGCAACTGTTTTCATTGAGTGTAGAAATTTCTTGAAATGACAATTAATTGTGTAAGTGTTGGCTCATTGTTAATAACTAATTTTTTTGCAATATTTAATCTCTTATACGGTTCGGAAAAATCAAAAATACATTATTTAATAAATTTTGCTTGTTCTCTTGCATATGATACGCTTGAAGTCGTGTTAAAGAATAACATGCGTTTTCTATTAAAAGATAGAAGTATATAAATGCTGTATCAAGTACACGCCCTTTGACAGATGAGTGATTATCTTCTTTTCGATAATCTTTCAATATATCTTGAATAATAAATATTGAAATTCCTATATGTAGGTTTCCATTGATAATAATATAAAATTTTTGTTTTCATGCATTAATGAATGAATTATTCCCTTTTATGTGGCATATTATTGACCGGTATACCACATACGATTTGTAGACGTCCATTTCTTATGAAATAATATGTAATTGAATTTTATACAATCTCAATGAAAAATTAAATATGACAATAATATATGTTATTGATCATAGTATTGTCTTTGTGTTTTTTTTAAATATATCATAGATTATTTTTTTATTTCACTAAATGAAAAAGGTATATAGTCATAATGTTACTATTATATAGTCTTCACATTCATTTATATATGTAATTGAATAGAATATATAACGTTTAAATTAATTGATAATTTTACTAAAAATTAGCTATTTGTTTATAGTAAGGAATTGTGAATTCTGTTTCTTAATTTTTCTTGATTATTAAACAATGAATTAAGAATTTATTTTTTAATCAACATTGACAATAATGATAATGCGCGTATCATAATGTTCTTTTTCAAGTTTTCATTGCATGTTCACTCGATCGATATCATGTGATATGTTCTATAAGCTTTTCTTTACTACTTTATTCATTTAAGAAATGAAGTTACTTTTTTATTATATTTGTACTTATTCGTACTTATTTAAATTTATCAATTATATCATTTTATTGTTTACTGTAATTGAAAAGAGTGATCGTTTGAAGTTAAATATCATTTTTTTTTTTCTATAACAAAAAAAATCTAAACTAAAGAAATCTGAAACTAAAAAAAAGTTAATGTTTTTTATTTCATCTCGGAACTTGACAAAATTTCAATTACAAAATATCAGAATTCACCAATATTTTATCTGCCTTTCTATTTTTTGATCATTTCTCATTTGTTCTCATTTATTTCTTATAATTTTAATATTTTTTTTTTAATTTTAATAATTAAAATAGATTTTTAAATGAAAATATGATCGAACAAAAGTAAAAATTGTACAGAAGTATGTGATTATGGAGAATTATTATATATATGAGAAATCTCACCGAAATAACACGATTGTTGAATATAGTTATTGATTGATAAGTGGCTGTAAATTGACTGTGAAGATGATCTCGATGTAGTGGCGTTTCGTTGATTAACATTGTATTCAAGAAGTTAAGCGAACAAAAAGAGGTTTTTTCTCTTATTCAAAATTTGAAGCACGACGATTAGACCGAGAAGGAAGAATATCACAATATTCGTACGTACTATAAGGCTATATATTTAAGTGCTACCTCGACGAAAGTGCTTTTAAGCTTTCTGTCGACTCATTCGTTCAAACGAATTTACGAATAATTGGTCATTCACCACGATTTCATAACCTTCAGCATCTTTATACGATACATTCGTTTTAATTTAACATTAAATCGCTGAAATGAGATAAATAAACAAATTCTTAAAAATTGTGCAAAGATTTTATAGGAATAATAAAAATAAAAATTTTCTGATTTAGTTTCAACATTTTTAAAACAATTAAACGTTATCGATACGATCATCGATATATTATCGATATTTATTTTATAGTTCCATATTTCATGCACAAATCACGATCTATAATTATAGATATCGTTTGGCCGTGATCAAAATCCTAAGAAACATGGTGTGAGTATCGTGTATTATCGGAAATTGAATTTTGCCAGTTAATAAGATATCTTAGTTACGATTAAAACATCGCGTGTATCGTTCATTCATATGATTGTTCACATTATCGTTAACATTTTGATGAGTTGAGTTTTCTTTTTAATTTAATTTTTCATTTTTAATTTCTAATTAATTTTCAATAAAAAATGAAAAAATAAAATATAATTAGCGTTTGATTATTGTTATAATTTTGTTTACATAGACTTATTTGTAATTTAAAAAAATCTAATGATTTATATTTATTCGTTTTTATCGTTTTATTCTTCTTTTCGTGATTTATTAATATGATCCAATTAATTGTTCATTTGCATTATTTTTCGTTTTCTTTTTCGTTTCGTTTGTACTTGTATTATTCCATTTTCTTATCTTCCGCTCCCTTATTGATTTTTAATTTTCTAAAATATTTTTGTTTTATGATAAATTATTTCTAAATTGATAATTCTGACGTTCCGAAAGCATTTTTCAATGTAGCAAATAAAAATTCACTATCGTGTATGAACGCGTATGTGGTCGGTTTGTCAGAAGAACGAACTGAACCGAATCGAAACACTGAGCTTGACATCACTTGCTATTCCAAGACGGCTGACGCAGAAACTCGCGTGAATTCATCGCGTATGCGCCACCTTTAACGTATAACGTAAATATACTTCTTGTTTGCAGTAGCTTTTTCAAGAGTCGTTAGTTACAATTCAATGGCAGAACATGAAAGACATTGTTTATTCTTATATATCGCAAGATGAATTAATATTCGATTCGATGATTTTTTTTACATTCGATACAAACACCATATTCGTAATTCGAGTTAAATTGAATGGAATCAACGATCGATGATTATTGGATTGTGATTAAATTGAATCGAAAAGAAAATTTGTGAGATGAAGGTAAAAAAATTGAAACAAAGTTTGATTGATCATCGGTCAATTGTTTTACATCGAGTCAAGTTGGCGTAAGATTTCATTGTGAATGAATGAAAATATTCAATATGACAGTAGAAAACGAGTGAATGGCAGTGAAAAAGCTACGTATACTTGCTACGTCGATTGCGCAAGCTAGTCTCGGTGGTATTGTAACGCTGTGTCGCATCGCGCCAACAATATATTAAACAAGTGCAAATTTTTCCGCGACTTTTTCAATTCTGATTTTTCTTTTTTTCCTTTTTTTTTTTTCTTTTTAATTCTAACAGATACGTACTTTAAAAAAAAAAATAATAAACTTTAAGAAGATTAATATCATGAAAAAATCGTAACGTTAAACTTTCCTAAAGAGCTTTCTTTTGTCGGAGAGATTTGGTAGCAGCATCACGCCCACGCGTTATCTATACTCTACCACCTGTAGCACAACTCGTACTTCTCTCACAAATCTAGCTTCTTATATTTCGCTATATGGTTGATATCTTGGACGTTTAATCGGTCTCGCGTATCATATTCGATTTATGTTGTATCACGGGTATAGAGAGAGAAAACATGTCTTCCATACGTGCAAGTGCTTCTTTACTTTTTCTCATTATTTACTTTTCGTATTTTTTAACTTAACGTATTTGCTCACTAATGAATTTACAAGATTCTTAAATCGAATCTCTTGGAAATCCAGTAATAAAAATAGTATGGAGCATGTACTATTGAAAATCAATAATGAAACATCCTTGAGTCCACACCGTTCTGAACTCGATGATTTGAGAACGAGGTAATTGAAAATTTTGTTGGATGTATCATAAGCTTTTGAAAAGCATAATTTTGGTTTTTCGAGGTGGCATGTGTCGTATTTATTGCAAGGTCAGTGTCGTAACAGTTACGCTTCCTGGGTCTGCGATGCTTTGTATAGTTTTTCTCTTTTTATTTTTCTTTCTTTTTCATTCTGTGTATTTGTATTGATCATCTCAAAAAAGCGTATTCAAGTTGGTTCTTCACGCGAAACGAGAAACTCGTTCATGGTTAACCAACGATTAAACGAGTTCTCTTACCTTATCGGTTGTTGCCAACATTCTGCGGAAAATAATTCATTTTTTGTTAAATATTTTTTCAGTTGAACGTGCCAAAGAAAATAACAGTAATCGGAAATTAATTCGAATAACAATAATATCGATTTTTTCATTAAACAATATAATTATTTATATTTAACTTTTTTTTTTTCATCCATTGAAATATTCATTTAGAAATGATTTTATGTTACATTGTTTCTCTAGCTCATTAATCTTATATCTAGAAATTTAAAATTATAATATTTACAATATTTAAAATTTCGTGATTATTATAACCATTAAATAATGGTTTTTTTTAATTTTATTTTGTAAAACTTTGTGAAACTTTTTTTATTATACATGATTCATAATTTTGTCACGTGTCAATACATATTTTTATCTTAATCTCAATCTTTTATCTTTTTAGAATCGTTATAATCTATGGTTTAAAATTTTTTTCAATCGATTTTTTCAAACATTCGTCATTTATATATTTGATTCATTATATAGGTTAAAATTTAAACTATATTAATGTTTCTGAAATAAATTTAATAATTTTTTAGAGTAACAATCGAATCATTATTATTTCTCGATAATTCTCCATATAATAATTTATAGCACGTTATATTAGAAATTTTAAGAAATCTTTTCGTATTGGTTGTAATTTCTTTGATCCTAGTTATTCAATATTGAGTCTTTGTCGCATGTAGTATTTGAACAACGATTGAATTGAAATACGCGCATTATCATAAGCTCCTTTGTAGTGTACATACGTTGATCGATAGTTGATCGTAGAAATCAAATTTATCCAACAATTCAATACATATACAATATACGAAAGCTAGTTTGTTTTATTCTTTTCGATCAAACTATTCGTCGTTCCGAATTAAATGCTTGAATATATTCGAAAAGTAAAATTCGGCAATATTGATCCGTTTCCATATTCTCAATATCGAAATAATAGACGTCATTCTTTAAATAAACGAAATACTTAAACGTAACATTTGAACTTGTTTTTTTATTTTTTCGATTGCAATCTGAGATAAAAAATATACGTTACGTCTGGAAAAAATTTCTAAATTTTTTCAATCAAATTTGAGAAATAAGATCAAACGAAGAAAAATAAATTATATTTTTATAAGATTTGAAAATGACAAAATAGTTGGGGGTTAGAAGAGATGGGGGTGAGCAACTGAAAATGGTGACCAAGGAAGAAGGGCGGGTCGGTTGCAGGGGTTGCGCGCGCCTCCGCAGATCAATATTTCATTTTAGCTTCGCCAACTGGGGGAGCGGGTAGTTAGAGACAAAGACTATCTACCTATTTTTTTGCGCTCGTCTCTTTCGATACAACTATTATATTTCATTATAATTACTACTTTCTTCACTCATTCATGCTAATCTTCTCTAATTCGTTTCTTCTTCCTTATCGAACGAAATTCGTTTTGATAGAAATTTCTAATTCATTTTTCTTTCTTCTTATTTTTCTTCTTGGTTTTCTTTATTTCTTCTTATTCAAATTAATCAAATAGTAGAAATCTTATAATTGATGAAACGAAGCGAGTAAATTTTGAAGAAAGTTTGAGAATTTCGTTGTTAATACACAGTTAGAATTAAAATTATTATCTATAAAATATGTGTAACTCAATTGAAGCGATCAATCAATAGCTTTAAATGTTGTAATTAATAAATATATTGTATAATTTCCAAACGATTCACCGGCAAAAACTGTACATCACGTGACTATGCACGTGTTTTGCGTTTCATTAAGAATTCAATTTTTACGTATGTTCAATTCTCATTGTTTATATTTTTTGGTGAAATCAAGTAATATCTACAACTTGATATTTTTAATTTTGTAAAAGTTTTATAATGATGTATAATAATAAACAATTTGAAGTACTATTAAATTTGAATGCTATTTAAAATTCCATCATATTTTTTGAGAGAACTGGAAGAAAATGGAAGAAAAATGTTTTATAAAAGATAATTAGAAAATAATTAAGATAATATATATAAAATATATTGAGATAATTAAGAAAAAATGAAAATTTAAATTAAGAAAATGAAGAAAGAAAGAAATGCTTGTCTAATTGACTTAATTCAGAAATGATTAAAACAAGATCACATGGAAAGATTCGTTTGCAGGGAAAAAGGAAGAATAATATGTGATAGGAAGAAAGTAAAAAAAACAAAAAAAACAAAACAAAAAAAAAAAGACAGTGCATATAAAAGAGACGTGGAAAGTGTGAGAAGCATAAGTATAATGTACAACGCACTTTTGCATTGCGTTACGCAGTCCAATACGACGCATCATATTCCGTGGTTGGCGTCCCGGGACAGGGACAGCCGTGCGGCATTGCCCCACCCAACCTCTTCGAGCCGGCCATGCTGGGCGAACCGATCAATACTTCGGCTCGGCCACGAGATAAACCGAGAGAAACCGACTTGAGACGACTAGAACCGAACGGAGACGAGTCCCAGCACGAGGCACGCCGAGTCCCCACCACGAGCAGCGTTGCCGGCTCAGTCGTTGTGCGGGAGTGGTCACTGAGGGATGTGTGGTACCGTAACTGAGTGTGACTGAGGAAAAAGACCCGGCGTAGTTTCTCCGCGTAATACGCTCTCGCTCTTTACCCCCCAGACAAAAAAGAACTAGAAGTCTAGTCAATTTTTGGCCCCCTTCCTAATTTCGCGTGAAATTACGGGATACGCTGATCGTATATTTATTTAAGTATTTATTGTACAAAAAACTTTAACTATAGGTAAGATTTCTGCAACAATTCGTTGCTTTGCTTCTATCTTATGCGTCTGCTTTTAATGACGCTTTATCTATTTCGAGTTTCTCTCGACTTAAATCTTCCTTTTCTCTCTCTTTCTCTCATTCTATCTTCCCTCCCTTCCCCCCTTTCTTTTTCCAGTTCACCTTCCAGTTCCCGTAGTTGTTCTTTCCATGTCTTTACATGTCACATAAATGATCATTTTCGTATTTTTTTTATTGAACTATTTTCTAGAACTATTAATATTTCGAGAATGTGCTAGAAATTTTGTTTCGATATCGCGTTTTTCTATAATCAGACCGAGAAGGAGAGTGAATTGGTTATCGATTTCTGCGGTATTATATTGCGACGCAGAAATGAATCGGTACAGTTTCCGCAATGACGCCAATTACTTTTTCATCGAAGTAAGGTGTTCCTGTTCCTGGTTTCTTTGTCCTCGGATTGTTCTCGTCCATATCGCGACATGAACGGTTTAGCTTCGGGGTCAGGGCGTGTTAAGCAGGAGAGAGAAAGAAAGAAAGAGAGCGAACGTAGATGAAGAATTTCGCTCTCGCTTCGTGAAAGTAGCGCCGTGGCGCTCCGTTTGACTGCTCCCTCTTCGGCCCAGCTATGCGACTACGAATATAACCTCAAATCATACTTGATAAATGTACGCAATTTTTTTTTATTTCGAAGTGTTTCGCGCATGTGACCTTCGGCCTAATACGAGCTTTGCTCCTCACCTCCCACGGAAGCTTCCACTTTACGTGTCTAAATTGAATATTTTTGCTTTTTGATACGTATTTAAGTGATAAAGTCGATATTAATTTTTTTTAGAGTTTCTATTATTTATTTATTATAATTTTGGAAAGATATCAGTTTTTAATTGAAACATTAAAAATAATAATTAAAAAATAAGCAAAGAATGTTGAAAAAAAAAAGTATTTTATCGTAGAAAATGTAATATAATGTAATATAGATACATATAGATAAATCAAAGTCTGATAAAATTTTTATTTTTATCAATGTAAGGATGTCACATTTTTTAGATATATGCGACATTTTTATCTTTAACTATTTTCATTTCGATAATTGCTTTCAGTTATCAAATCGTTTGAGGTAATCATGCTTTCTAACAATTGTCTTTCAATATAATTTATTTTATTTATATAATTTTTAAGATAATTTTAATTGATTGCAGTAATTTAATAATTGTATTGTAGTAATTTTTTTTTATCATCTATTTGTAGTTAATATGATGAAATTTGTACAAAATGTGTGATAATAGTGGAGGGGTCAATATAATATTTAAAAAAAGAAAAATAGATATGTAAGGAAACTTTAAAAGGAAAAAATGATCTATTTTGAAATAAATAATAAGCAGAGATTTTAATGTACTAAAATCATGTGAATATTTATTATGATAATTGATACGTAGGAAAAGCTTTGAGGTTAAGTTAAGCATTTATGTTTCATCATATTCCATTCGCTTGAAAAATTTGCGCCGGAAATATTTCACTGGCAACGTGGGATTTCTCATCGATTCTCTTGTAGATCCGGCAACAGTGTCGCTGAGCCTCTGCTAACCTAAAGCCAGGTGATTGCGCGCGATTAAATATAGGACGTCGAATACACCTACCGGTTTAATATTTCCGTCCGGGTTTCTTCGAAGAAGAATTTGGCTACTTGACCTTCCATCTGATCTACATAAATCATATTTATCGTGATTGAATAATCGTGCAATGATAAGTATTATATGAAATAATACAAAATTTTCAAGACATCAATATATGATCACATTATATTTTATTCAATGTTACATCAACATATATCATTTATTCGATATATTTAATTGAATCTCGATCAATTAATAAGTTCACGATTGAATAGAATTACATCGAATATTCGCATATCAATATGATTTTCAGCAAGAACGTATATTTTATTATAATCTACGATTAATCGTGGATATTACGTGAACAGTATATTTTTTTATTAGCTTTTCCATCCTCCATAGATCTTATCCGACATTATTCTATATTAGTCTGTATCGAACGTCACAATTTGAAAATATGTGAAAATCGTATCTATTTTTTGTGTCTATTATTAAAAGGAATAAAAAATTCTTTTTTTCGATGTTCTTAAAGATTCTATTGAATCGAAAAATTGTGACAATAACGATACATAATCAATTTTTTCTATAAAATATATATACAATTAGCATTGTAAACATTTTTATACGTTCGAAAATTTATATATACATACATTAGAATTAATCACTTGGAAGAACTTTACATCTGCGTAATAATATGTACGTTTATCAATTCATACGTAAAACACCGTTGTTCGTTGCCACTGTAAGTAGCACAGTATATAGATATTTTATTCGAAGAATTAATAACGGACACACATATCGTACACATATTAGATCGATCGTTGCGTTCCAGCTTTTAAAATACTCACCTTGAACACTAACAGTTGACGCTATAACAGTGTTTCGACATTTTAACAAGCAATATATATCTTTCAACAAGTTTCAAACGCATACAATTGATCGGCATTGCATATTAGTATAAAATATTTAGTTTTATTTATTTTTATGTCAATTTGAAGTTTTTTTATAATGTTGCTGCAAATAATGGAATGACCCATAATCGTATTTGCGTGAAGAAAAATTACTATATAGAATTGTTTTGTTTGATCAATATCGTTTTTTTCGCTTACGTTTAATCTGATAGTAGATCAATAATAAATGATGAAACGATTCTTCTTTATGATTAATCTATTTTGCATAATGTAGAAAATTGTTTCTTTCGTCTAGACTGATTCTCTTTAGATTTCAAGATTTCGAAATGAATTGAACGGAGTTTGCGCGCTATTTGCGTACGAGAAAGAAAGGAGGATGATCGATACGAAAAGGAATGGAAAACGATTCTGCGTAAAGTGAAACGTAAGGCATTCGTGGAAAAGCTTGTATTCGCGTTTGGTGTATAATCGCGATTTGTTATTCTTCTTGAACCAATTTTAATTACCGTGTGTGTATGTTAATGGAAATAACATTTAGTTACGTCGCAATCTCCTCGTCATTGTGACTCATTGGGAAAGAATTGGGCGCCATAACGTAAGAATTTAATTGATATCGTGAATTTTGTTCGTGAATATTTTTTTCATTATGCTCCATCATCTCTAATATTTCATAAATTAACGTTCAAACTATCGAGTTTGAAAATAATGAAATAAAATACATGAAAATATGAAAACTCTGAGAAGTGTGCGCGCACGGTCGACGAACGTGAAGCGTGTGTTAAAAGAAGTCGAGATGTTTAAACGTGTGCCTACTACGGTTTGGCGTTGTAACGCGGTCCAATCCAGTGACTCATCGCCGCTATACGATTATATCTACGTAAATAAAGATCATAGTGTATTAGGAATCGTGTTCTTTTCATATTTGTAATTTTATGAACGATCATTTTATATAAAATTTTCATTCTTATTCTTACTTTTGTTTCCCTTCAATCTTCTTAAATAAAATTCTAATTAAATATAATTAAATATAAATTGGATGAAAAAAATTGGATAAATAACTAAATGAAAAATATTAAAAAAAAAAATAACTAAATTCTAGTTTTATATAGTTTTATATTTTTTTTTTGACGCGATTGCTTGATCGTAAAAAAGAAAAGATTATAAAAAATATTATCAGCGAAATGTATTCGATTCTATTTGAAAAGTAGAAATTTTTTACTCGATGTTAAAAAAACGAGGTGTTTTCTTCATGGTCAAGGTCGATAAAGTCGCTAAACTTCTCTTTTGGGTAAATCTATTGTCAATGACCGTTAGATGATCATCACCGGGTAAAAGGAAATATTTCGGTTTAATGGAAACAGCTGTTTACGAAGAATCCGTGGGAAAAGAAAATTGTTTTCGTAGATTCTAGAATAAAGAATATAATAAATTGCTAATCCTTATGCGTATGTGCGCGAACGAGGCCAGTCAGATTGGACAACGCGTGTGCAGCCCGTGTACTTATATATACGTCATCTTGTGTTCTAAACGCGTCGGTGAAATCTATTCTCACACGCGTACCAGCGCGACTCCCGGATAGACGAGAAAAGGAACTTGACGACATTGAAGTCGCGTGTTAATTCAACTGTGTTGCACCGTTACATTTGTATTACATGTGCGTTACGCTTCTCTCTCTTCCTTCTTCCTTCTTCCTTTATAAAACAATTTCTTCCTGTATATTCTGAATTTATTATGAATTATTATAAGTTAAATTTTTCAATCATACGTCGAATATATATATATATATATATATATATATACACGCAATATATCCGAGATTTTTGTTTTTTAGCCAACAGAATGTCTGTGGACAAAGAAGAATTGGTACAGCGTGCAAAGCTTGCCGAGCAGGCAGAAAGGTATGATGATATGGCAGCCGCAATGAAGGCAGTCACCGAAACGGGAGTCGAGTTATCGAACGAAGAAAGGAACTTGTTGTCGGTAGCGTACAAGAATGTCGTTGGCGCAAGACGTAGCTCGTGGCGAGTAATTTCCTCCATTGAGCAGAAAACTGAAGGTTCCGAGCGTAAACAGCAAATGGCCAAGGAATATCGGGAAAAGGTCGAGAAGGAGCTACGTGAAATCTGTTACGATGTATTGGTAAGAATTTTTTTTCTTTATTCTTGCAAATTTACAATTTTTATGATATATAAAAAAATAACGAATTTATACATATTTTTCCTTTTCATCATTGGATAGTCGAACATGATGCATGTGATAGATATAGATATATATATCTTGAAACGTTTTGACATGATGGATTTAACGTGTTTGCAAAACAGTTGCTAGCTTTGTCAACTGATTGTCTCACACCTCACAAGGCGAACGATCCTTTTTGTTTGCGTTTGCATTTCCCTATGGTTGAAGAACAAAAATCATTGGTTTAAATTTCACATGACTTGAATCCTATCCTTTCCTATTAACAAGCATTAACAAAGTTTGTTCCAGCAATTCTAAGAGAATGTCTTTCTGAATCACTGATTAATCTGAAGCGTCTAAATTGATTTAAATAAAGCAAGTGTACAAATGCAAAAGATGTTGGTTTTGGAAAATGGAAAAAGATATCTTATAAGACATTTTATCTATCCTAATATATTTCTATTCTATTTCTATCTTGTCTTTGTCTTGTGTTACACATAGATAAGTGACAAAAATTAATAAAAAAAATAGATAGAGATTAATTGCATCTTCATGTTCCAGGGACTCCTTGATAAGTACCTGATCCCCAAGGCTAGTAATGCCGAGAGTAAAGTATTCTACCTCAAGATGAAAGGCGACTACTACAGGTATCTCGCAGAAGTTGCTACCGGAGAAACTAGAAATGGTATGTATTTTAACAAGACATAATATTAATAATTGCCTTCACAATTACAAATTTTAAGGATCCTGATTAATAATTATTTGTAGCTGAAATTCTAATTCTTCATCGACAATCTTAAGAAAGGATTGATATTATGATCCAGGGAATTTGTCTCTCTTTTCTTTTTTTATTTTGCATCACTATATATCTTATAGTCAAGATATAAAACCAGTCGAAGATTATTTTTGTTTATATATAATGTGACTGAACATTGAATTCGTACGAGAGGATCAATGTGCGTTTTTTCTTCGAATAGAAAACTGTCGCACAATACCTTCGTACCTGCGTTCTTTCCCGTAGCTATAATTCAGAAAAAAAAAAAAGGAAGCACAGCTGCAATGGCAGATGTTCTTTGCTGAATCTACCGTTTTGTTACCATTCTTAGATTCCAAAAGGTTTGAAAAATTCCAAGATAGGTCATCATTGTATATTTTATAGAGTGATGATGACTTGAAGAGAAAAATAATTCTAAAGCGTTGGTGGAACTTAATGCCATGCATTTTTCTCAATAATGACAAAGAATGTCGTTTATCTTTATCTCGTTGCATTTCTTAAGTTTGATTTAAAATTAGATTGAAACTTGTTATTGAAATATATTAGATTTTTTATATTTATTTTATTATTATCAATATCATTGTAATACGTTGTTATTATTTATGAAATATTAAGGATAATCATGTAACGAGATTTAAAATCAGTTTTAAATTCAAAATATCGACAATTTTGACATTTTGTTGATAATTTTGCACATAATATATATATTCAGCCGTGGTAGACGACAGCCAGAAGGCATACCAGGATGCGTTCGAAATCAGCAAGTCAAAGATGCAGCCTACCCACCCAATCAGGCTAGGTCTCGCCCTCAACTTCTCCGTTTTCTATTACGAGATCCTCAACTCTCCAGACAAGGCCTGCCAGCTGGCCAAACAGGTATAATTCACAAAGAAACGAGGGTCGATACAACAAATATCGATACTAAATACAGCAATCGCGAAAGAGAAGATGCGAAAAAGGATGGTGTCGATGCAGTGGAGGCAAAAATATATAACACTCTTTATGGAAAATGAAGAAAAAGGCACTTTTGTTCTCTGTATTCGTGCTCTGGTGGTTCCTTTTGTTTTCACGACCGTAGTACATACGTTCACGAACACTGTAACAACTGAATTCCGTGAAAAATTACGCGAAATGGTTGCTCATGTTCTTTTCCTCTTTCCACTTTATTCCTGTTTATTATCCCCTTTACATACGTATCGCGACAGAAGAGAGAGAGAGGTCACGCTCTTGCGAATAAATTTGGAGGAATTGTAATCTGGATTTCCCGGTTTGCATTGCAGCGGTAGTCGAGGATTCACAGAAAGCATATCAAGAAGCATTTGACATAGCAAAGTCAAAAATGCAGCCTACACACCCCATCAGGCTCGGTCTTGCTCTCAACTTCTCCGTTTTTTATTACGAGATCATCAACTCGCCAGACAAGGCCTGCCAGCTGGCCAAACAGGTATAATTTATAAGAAACGAGGATGATGTCGATAATTTGCAGCAAGAAGAGATGCAGTAGCGAGGAAAGTGATGATGCAGTGGAGGCAAAAATACGATTTTGTATCGTCTTGCTATGGGAGGATCCTTTCATTTTACTTGTTGATTCTTCATCGATTAAGGATACATACACTCGTGAAAGTGTGTTGTGGGGGAAGAAACGAATAGTTGCTTCTTTCTCCTTTTCTTCTTTCTCCTGTTCCCTCTTATATGTACACACGTATACACATGACAACCTTATAGATTTATCTCCAAAAAAAAAAAAAATGTTAAGTTTCATCTTGAAATTTATGAAAATTGTAATCTGGATTTCTCGGTTTGCGTTACAGCGGTAGTCGAGGATTCACAGAAAGCGTATCAAGAAGCATTTGACATAGCAAAGTCAAAAATGCAACCCACCCATCCCATCAGGCTCGGTCTTGCTCTCAACTTCTCCGTTTTTTATTATGAAATTATTAACTCTCCCGCTAGAGCCTGTCATCTTGCCAAACAGGTTAGGGATAACGGACAGTTTGATGCTTGACTGGATGATCATTTGATGTTGGACAAATAAATGCATCTTTTTTATTGATTAATTATTGATTATCAGTGTGTTTCGTGGTACTGTACTGCGGTGAAATGCTATGTTTTTGAGTGCATACTAACCTGTTAAAAAAAAAAGAAAGAGAAAAGAAGAATTATTTCAATATATCTAGTGTGATAATGCTGTAACGAGTACTCCACTGTATCGGTAACCATTCCGCATCATATATGCATTTAATATCCATATTCTCCTAATTTCTCTCTTAATAAAAATTTATTAACGCTTTGCACGAATGTATGACTTGAAGAATGCGAATTCTCAATAGTTTTAGGCCGCGATTGCTGCATAGATTCGTACGAATCTTATGTAGAAATGAAAGAAAGAAAAAATTAAGATGATTAATCACTTCCAAAATTTTAATATATCCGTATAATCGTTTCAGGCGTTCGACGATGCGATCGCAGAGTTGGACACACTTAACGAGGACAGCTATAAAGATTCCACGCTAATTATGCAGCTTTTACGCGACAACCTCACTCTTTGGACCAGTGACACGCAGGGTGATGCGGACGAAGCACAGGAGGGTGGAGATAACTAACCTTCCTAAGCTTAAGTCCTTTCTAACCTAATAAGAACATCTATTCTCTATCGTCCCCCCGTCCCTTAAAGTGCTCACCCATCCATCCACCCGAGATCGATTTATCCATTCGCCTGTCCTTTCGTCCCTCGCGTACCTCGTTTCCTTCTTCCTTCTTTTCTTCTTTTCTTCCCCCCTTCCACCCCCTTCGTCCTTTCCCTCTCTTTCGTCATTTTTCCCCTCCCCCCATTCCGTTTACCAATCATCATCATCGTCGTCATCATCCCATCATCTATCTTGAATTCTATCCCCTTATTTTTCCATTTTATTATATATCTCATTTCGTTCTTCTTCGTGTCTCCTTTTCTTTCTTTCTTTTTTTTTTCTTCTTCCTTTCTACTTCCACATTCATCAGAAATATCATCGCCCTTCTTCGAATCCTTTATATTCCTTTATATTCACATCTCCTCGAAAATCGTGACCGTGATGACCTGTTTGTTCCCAATGCGACCGCACATTGCTGCCAATGCCACCGCCACAGCTGTTATGCCCGATTTCGAAACTTCGAACACGGAAAAAAAAATCTCGCTCTCGACCGTATCCTTTCCTTTGAGGGATCGATTCATGTGTTGGTCGCTGAATATAACGATAATGATAATAATAATAATACCCGTCGTCGGAGAAAAATTTTCGAATTCGAACGTTCAAGGAGAGTGTCAATCTTTAAAAGAGAGGAACAGGGAGAGGGGGATTAGAGAGAGAGAGAGAGTGTGTGCGCGTGTGTGTGTGAAAAAAGAGAGAGAGAGAGAGAGAGAAAGAGAAAAAAACGAAGAGAAAGTAATAAATGGCGAAGGTAAAAAAAAAAGAAATTAGTAAATTTATGTGAAATTAAACTTAGGATATTTATGCGTTGCCATACTCGTATACGGGCCCTTAATGAAAGGAAACGGTCGAGTTGTGAGGATATTGCTCGGTTTCATGGCATCATCAAGTTTATCCAAAAGAAGAAGCGTATTGACTCATTTTTTTGTGTGGAAGAGAGAAAAGGAGCAAATTGTGAATAAACAGAGGAAAGGACAGGAAGGATTTTTGCAAACATTGTCTCGTCGTGCAACGTCATCGAACGATGATACACAGCGTAGAAAAAAAATGGCAAAGTGTTGTGTTGTATATGCGTATTACGAGAGATAAGAAATGCTGTCGAAGCTACTAGTCTTTGGGAAATATATATATATATATATATATACATACATATATATAGAATTACAGGAAAAATGTATCGATTTCGTTGTTGGGACGAGATATATGGGATGCAAAAGAAAAACAGCAAAAAAAAGAAAAAAAAAAAAAAACACTGTCACTACTCCCAGATCTGCTCACTATTTACCATCTAAAGTATTGCTAAACAAAAAAACAGAGATTCGAGAAGAAAAATGAAGTGAAAGATAAAAAAAAAAAAAAGCACGCATGAATCTAATTACATTATATCCAGTTGTCATTAAATTAAATTTCACATTGTCTAGCAAGTACGATATTATTATACGAAGGGAAGAACGCAGGAGGAGAAAGGAGAGTAAAAAAAATACATTAAGTTATTAAGTTCCAACACAAAAACAGTGATGACTTAATTTTTACATTTACTACTTTTTACATACATGCACGTGTTAATAGTATTTAAATTCTTCTACGTATAAACACGCGTGTACGCAAAAAACACTACTATATTTTGTGTGCTCATTCTGTTTTCTTTTTTTTTTTCCCCCCTATTTCGTTTTTTTCGTGTGTGTGTACGCGCGCACGCGTGTATATAAATCTTAAGATTTACATTCGAGTTGTCCAAAACAATTCTTGTTGTTTCTTATATTTATTCCAAAAATTGTGTCGTTTATTTTTTTAATTGCTGTATTATCGAGGTGAGTGGAGCACATAACTTTAAAAATACATTTTTATCCATCGTATGCCATACGACCGTCCGTTGCTAGCGCGTGAATATCTGAGAAAGGAAGGGGACAAGTAGATTCGATTTATTTAAAAAAAAAAAATCACGGCTAATCGATGCGCAATAATTTAAAAAAAAAAAAAAAAAAACAATATTTCCCTCTCTATATATATAATTTCGATATCTCGACATTTAACTCATTCTTCAAATTTTGATTCAATTGCGTCCATCTCTTTTTCTCCTCCTCTTTATATCTGTTTTACTCTCGTATCCCCTTCCCCCCCTCCTTCAATCTTTCTTTCTTCCTCCCTCTCTCTCTCTCTCTCTCTCCCGTATATATGTTATAATATATATACATATATTATACACAATAATATATATACAGCGGATATTTATCAGAGACTTGACTACTAATGTCGCACTAAAAAAAAGAAAAAAAAAAAAACAAAGGAAAAGAAGAAAACGAGGACAAATTATGTACGCGTATAAAGAAAAAAAAAAAAAATTATTATCCCGATACTCCCTTTAACATACATACGCACGTATGCATGCATTTATACATATTGGTATATATGTATGTGCGTGAATGTATGCGTGTATATATATTATATATATATGATATTCAGTTTTTGTAGGCATGATCGATCTCACGAAAATTGTCGATATAGAATTTGAAGAATTTTATTCGTTACGTCTTGCAAATTTTGCAAATTTATATAATAATAACTTTTCAGAATATCTATCTAAGATGCGGTGCATAATTTAAATGAATTCGGTTTCACGAAAGAAAAAGATCATGCATATATTGTCTTTGAATTTTCATTCGTTTTTTAAAAAGCTCCGTTGTAAATCTTTTGATCGATCGATCACGTATACCATATAAAAAAAAGTTCTCGAGAAGAAGATTTTCATTCTGATATATCTGGTGGTGACAGATTTAAAAATGGCGGATCAGAGACGTGTAACGGTCTGTGATCGGCTCGACCGAAACCTCGATAAAAAGGGACGAACGTTACCATTTTTTAAAAATGGGAAAAAGTCGAATAATTATTAATAATAATAATAATAATAATTAAATTAAAATTAACGCGTCCAAATGCAACGGATACGTTCGGTCCAGGGGCGGATTAACATGTATATATGTACGAATCTAGTGCTTCTAATTATTTCAGAATTACGACAAGTCCTTTTTGTATTTTACTTAAATTCTAAGTAACGATTCCTAATTTTCATCGATCGAATAAAACGAAATTCCATTTGTTTCTATGTTAAAACCAATTCTTTTTTACGATATTAAAAAATAAATAAACGTTAAATATTTGTTCGCTTTCGTTTCTTTTTTACTCTGTTTTTCTTTTTTTTTCTGTTCATAAAGATATATATATATTTATATATATATATATATATCGGTTAATGATTATCCTTTGAAATCCACCATCCGCCTCTGGTTCGGTCCATTCCATTTTCGGTCCTAATCTACCTGTCTCTGGTAGAAACGAATTTCTCTGACGTATTCTTCGTCTCGTATGCATGGATATTTTTTAAGTGTATGTAAAATACGCGCGCTTACCCTTAACACACGAGCATAGATTTACATATAAAGACACACGAACACACACGATATACGTAAATGTTTACACCATATGGAAACAAGTAACGATTAATCGATATTACAAAAACGTGCGTTACGTGGGTAAACGTTTTCCAAAATATGTTGTACTTTTCAATATGTCCATGTTTCTATCGTATTGAATAATGAAGGATGAATGGATGAAAAGTAGGAGTACGAAGTCGAATTGATTTTTAACAAAAAGATAATATTCACAAGATCGATTTCGATTTCCATAATTCCTACGTTTGTTAACATCGATAGTAATAGCCATGGATTATACGATTTCGTTCACAAAAACCATGATTAATGCTTTTATATATATATATATATAAATTTTTTTTTTTTTTTTTTTTTTTTTTTTTTTTTTTTTTTTTTTTTTTTTTTTAAACGAGCATATCTTTTCCTATTATTTTACACAAGTGTTAGTGGCCGATGCAAGAGAGAGACTGAAAAATAAGAATGATAAAATTGTACGGAAAAGTTTTCAAGGATTTTAAATTTTAAATCCAATTAGAAATGGACCAGCTGGGCGAGCTCGAAAGTAGATATTCAAAATTGCCATTGTTCATTTTTTTGGGGCAATCCTGTTATTTTTTTCAACCCTGGTCTTGTTCTCGCGTAGCATGTTTTTTTTTTTTTTTAGTAATTTAATTTTCTTTTTCTTCCTTTTTCTTGCTCCTTTTGAACAAACTCCTTTTGAACAAATATCGTTTTCAATAATATCGTTCCCATATTCTTCTTATTATACTATATACGCAACATTATAATAATTAATCGAATTTAATTTTCTTTAATTCCTTATATATTTATGATTTTTTTTTTTTCGAGTGTATCATATTTTTTTTTTTCTTTTCTTTTCTTCGTATAACGTAAATTTACCTACTTAATAGATAAAAAAAGAGAGGTTACAAAGAAGCGATGTATAAGTTGTATGATTTTCTTATTTGGTCTCTTCCTGCGCTCAACTTCTTTATTAATCTTTCTATATTTATTTTTTTTTATCATCGTAAAAATTTAGATTTGTAATTTGATTATTGAAATATTTATCATCGTATCACCGAATAAGATAACGAACGGTGAAATATTTATTCTTCGCTTTATATACTTCGATTCCTAAAATTGTTCTCGTTCTCTCTCTCTCTCTCTCTCTCCTCCATCTTCTCTCTCCTCTCCTTTCCTCTCCTCTCTTCCCTTTTTCTCTCTGAGAATCCTCCCCCCTTTTCATCCCTCTATCTTTCTTTTTCTCTTTTTTCTCAATTGGGAAAAGCTCTAGCAATCTCAAATATTCATCCGCTGAAGTTTCCCTAGTTCCCTTGTCCCAAGTTACGTTGTTCTATTTGTATTTATCATCAATCACGTCGTAATTGTAAATTATAATTATTATTATAAACGTTTACACGAAATAATAAATTCTGATAAAATGTCTCTAAAGAGAAAAATAAATCTCGATTGTCCTGCTTCGCAGTATTATCAGGTAAAATAATTCTGGAAGGGCAATATATTACTAATGATAAATTGTCGAGTCAATAATTCCAAAAAAAGAAAAAAAAAAAAAGAGCGTATAATATACAATATACGCTCTTACATCTTTACACAACAATAATTTATTTTAAATTTAATAAACACGCAGATATTCAAGAACTTGACGAATGATTTTAAAAGGAGTTAGACAGATGTAAGCACAATGTTCCTATAAGAATAGTAAGAATTCTTCTTTACGATTAGTATTTATTATTATTATTATTACCACTGTTTTTTCATGTTCGCAAGCTTCGCCATTTAATTTAATCCTCGTTGATTCCAAGATTCATCGCATGTAGATATCGAAGGGAATTAATAAGAGATAGGTAAGACACGCTAAGTTTTGATCGGAGATGTGAAGTGAAAATTTGTTTGATATCATTTTTCAATACTGATTCGAATTAATAAAAAAAAGAATCTAGAAATGGAGGGAATTGGTAATTTGAATAAAACGAATTGTATATTATTAACAATTATTCGTTTAAGTCTAATCGATTTGAAATAAAAGAGGAAAAAAAAAAAAATAACGTTTTAATGTTTATTTGGTTAATTTAAAATTGAGAGACTTGATAGTTTTAC
This sequence comes from Apis mellifera, assembly GCF_003254395.2. Taxonomy (NCBI): domain Eukaryota; kingdom Metazoa; phylum Arthropoda; class Insecta; order Hymenoptera; family Apidae; genus Apis; species Apis mellifera. The sequence continues at coordinate 10,015,032 of NC_037647.1, read as the reverse complement.
CGATACTCTTGTTTGTATCTTCTTGTTAACTTTTCGAAATTTATATAAAGATATTATGTATGTTTATATATTCGCCTACAGAAATACAGTAATTTACAGTTGGCTTTTAATACGTATCGGTGTGTAGATCTTTGTATTCTCGTCGCGTTGTAATTTGTGATTTTTTTCACACGTTTTCTCACACGTTTTTTCAAAGAAAATATTTGTCTTACAATAAAGGCTTCGTATTTTAAAATTTGTAGAAATCGATATAATCGATAGAAATAACGATTCGAATTTTCTTTTCTCAATTTTAAAAGTTTTTCTTATCTTTTGGGATATCTATGATTGTTCTTTATTTTAACGAATACGATTAAAATTGTAATTAATCAAATAATAGTTTATAATGTTTAAACATGAAAAATTTTTTCAATCATATCCTAAAAACATTTAATATTACATTTAATATTAAAACCTTGAAATTAGAATGAAAGATCATGCAAAATTAAGTATAAGTAATTTTACACCATTCTGTGATCGCAAGACCAGGCTTAGACCTTGGCCTACATATTTGCTGCTGTAGACTAATTTCGTTTTAATCGATTGCAGATAGTGATCATTGAAATGAATTATAATAATTATGAATTAAAGTAACAAATCGTTATATAAAATTTAAATAGAATTCATTTAGAAATAAAATATGAAACGAGTAAAAATGAAGAATTAAAGAATATATATATATACATATATATATATATATGGCGAATAATAAATATATGTCACCTTCCTTTCAAATCAATTTTCATTATTCACTGTATATTAAAGACAATGTTTTTTTTATATACAATAATAATATCTCATTATACTTAAATCTTTGATAATAATATCTCTTTTAATAGATAAAGATAATTAATTTCGGCATTATTATTATTATTAATTAAAAGATTTGCAAATGAAGATTATTTGTTGTTTAATAATCAATATATCAATTAAACGTAATATTCAATTGATAAAAATTAATTAACCAATCGATCAATTTAATAAGAAACACAAGTATTTTGAATTTTGTTTTTTCAAATAGCATAATTAAAAATAAAAATAACTCGACGCTCAGAAAAGAGACGTAAAAGTATTATTATTTATGACGTTCAAGATTCATTTTGTTTTAGTTTATTATTAGAATAAATTGCGTTGACTTAGTTGTGACGATAACAATCTAGTGAATAGTGAATCTAGAAAATAATGGTTGAATCAAGACTTGTCTTACTTATATTTTAAAATATATGAAGATGTAAGTATATGAATTTCTTTTTATCGATAAATTTTTGTATATAAAACAAATTAAAATTAATTTAACAAAGAATAAAAAACAATAATTTTATAAATTTTCAATGGGCAAAATTTAAAATAATTTAGCGAAAATTAAACGAAGATAATATTGTATTGTATCACTAACATCAATTCATATCACTATATTGTGTATCACTAACACCATCTACGGCCATTTCCTAAATTTAATACTACATAGGGTGGGGTGTAAGAGCTAGCAGATATTATTGGTGGGGAGCTTCGTGTCGAAGCACACGTAAAGGTCACCTTCAGTTTTAGTTCAAGTCTCGAAAGCAGTGTTTGATGTAAAGTGAACACCGTAGATTTTTCAAGTACAAATAATTTAAAACTTAAAAAGTTTTAAATTAACATTCATATTTTGTTTCTCATTGTAATTGGATATATATTTATTTGGTAAGTTAAAAATGTTCAATTTTCTTACATATACATGTTATAATATACATATAATAAATGATTTACTGATTAATTGTCAGTGACAGAATGATGGTATCTTGTATACATTGTTACAATAGATTATTATTTTTTATTAATTTTTAACTTAATTTATCTTAAACAATTAATAAATTATTTTACTGTTTATTAAGTTATGTATTTTTTATGTATTAAATTGATACTTGATCTTTATATACAAAAAATTACGTTATTTACAAATTTAATTTCAATAATCTATTCTATATGCAGTTACCGTTGTTCTAATGTTTTGATGCACAGTAATTTGATAATGTGCCAGATTCTATTGATTCTTCAAACATATGCTATTTTATTTTAAAATACGAAGGACTATCAATGACGTTTTGTATGTCCTTTAAAAATACCTTTTTAAGGTAATATCTTTTTATTATTTATTTTTAAATAAATACGATCTTAACTAGTTCAATGAAAATTTGATTCTATAATTTTATATCACAAATTTTATGATTTTTCATTGATTATTAAACAATGTTTAAATTTAAAAACTATTAATTATTTTTTTATGTAAAATAGTTATATACATAATATAAAAATGTTTTAAATATTCAGAAGAAGATTATTATGTAAATAATTATTGGTAATAAATTTCTCATAAATCGGATGCTATGTTCATGTTAATAACAATAAATGTAGTTTATAATATTTAATAGTTTCTTATTTTAGGTTATATATTTTATTTAGGACATAGAAATTATCTTTTAAATTTTTTGTATATTTATTTTTAAAATATGTCCATAAAGAATGATGAAACACAATGTCCTTGCACAATCAAAGATTCGAAGAAGGAAGAACTTTCTTTTCTCCTTCCATCCTTTCCAAAACAAAGTAATATATTATAATATGTATTATAAAATTTATCTCATTGTTAAGACAATGATAATTTCGGGAAGTAATATTAAGTTTTTTATTAGATGACAAAGAACCAGGTAAGGAAGACTTAAATGCTATGTCTTTTTATGCTATTAACAATGATAAAAGAAGAATTTATATTCAGAGCTTGGAATCACTGGCGCTTCCACAAGTAAGCTATTATAAGAGCTTAGTGGACATACATTTCTCTGTTATGTATAAATTATATAATTATACATTAATTATATATATTAATTTATATAATTTATATATGTATAATTTTTATATTTAATATACTGATAAAAAATTGAAATAAATAGTTATGAAGAATTAATTTATCATTTAGTATTGTCATTATAAAAAATTTAAATCTATTTATTAATAAAAAACTGCAATTTTTTTTTATAATATATAAATATATATTAAATAATATATAATATATAATAAAATGTAACAATGATAACAATAAAAATTAAATAAATGAAAATTAGTAATTTATTATATAAAATACATTGTATATATATATTACTTTGACAGTATTTATTAATAAAATTATTATTTTATTAATAAATATTATTATATATTATTATAATAGGATGAATTGAAATCTTTGTTTGATTTGAAAGTTTGCAAGAAAATAGGTACAAGAATTATATTGTAGGAATACAAGTGGTATTGGATAGACATGGCAGAAGATTTAGCAGCTCGGAGATTTATAAAACCTGGTAGTCATAAAGATAAAGGCCTTGCAGTTTTTACTAGTGGAGGTGATTCTCAAGGTACAAAATGAATCAATAAAATAAAACAGAATAATAAATATGTATATCGATATAATACATGCTTAATTGATAAATTTCAAAAATAAAATTTTTTTTTAGGAATGAATGCAGCAGTTCGAGCAGTTGTTAGAATGGGTATTTATCTTGGATGTAAAGTTTTCTTTATTAAAGAAGGCTATCAGGGTATGGTAGATGGTGGAAAAAATATTCAAGAAGCTACTTGGTCATCCGTTTCTTCTATCATACATAAAGTATGTATTATGTATATCTATGCCTATATATTATTATATTTTAAATTAAATTAAGATTTTAATTTAGGGTGGTACAATAATAGGATCTGCTCGATGTCATGACTTTGAAGATCACGCTGGTCGCAAAAAAGCTGCAAAAAATTTAGTAAAACTTGGAATAAGTAATTTAGTTGTAATAGGTGGTGATGGTTCACTTACTGGTGCAAATCTATTTAAGGAAGAATGGTCAACCTTATTAAAAGAATTAGCTGAAGAAGGTAAGTAAAAAAACTTTGATATTTTTATTTTATTATGATATATTTGTATACTTTATTATTGTTATTTATTTAGGAGAAATTACAATAGACCAAGTAGAAAAATATGAACATTTACACATTGCTGGCTTAGTGGGATCTATTGATAATGATTTTTGCGGAACTGACATGACTATCGGTACTGATTCTGCGTTACATCGTATTATCGAAAGTATCGATGCTATTGTTAGTACAGCATATTCCCATCAAAGAACATTCATAATGGAAGTTATGGGTCGGCATTGCGGGTAAGTTAGTTGTTAAATTTTTTTAATGAAATTTAAAAAATTTTTGTTTTTTTAAATAAATAAAATAAATGAAAAATTTAATTTTTCAGTATTAAACAAATTCATATCTCATATAAATTAAAAAAATATTTGTTTTCATATTTTATATTCTATATAAAACTTTTTGAATAGGTATTTGGGAATTGTGGGTGCTTTAGCGGCAGAAGCAGATTTTGTTTTCTGTCCAGAATCACCTCCTCCTGCTGACTGGCCTGATAAATTATGTAAAAAATTGGGGCAGGCACGTTGTTTAGGAATTTTATAAATTTATTGTTATAGTGTTGTTTCCTTCTAACTTAATTTAACAAATTTAATAATTTGTTTTTGTTTTTAATGTATTTTTAGTTGCTTAATAATGTTATTAATGTTACTTTTATTTCTTCTTATTCTTCTTATAAACATTAAATATATAGCATTAAATCAAAAATTTTATTTATATAAATAAAATATATTTAATTTAAGAATAGAAACAAATTTTAAAATAATTCAGTGTAGTATGAATTTAATAAGAAGTAAAGTCTTTCAGATATCTGGCGTTAGCTTCTTGTTTATCTTCTGAAGCATGTTATTGCTTTATACCTGAAGTACCCTCAACAAGTAATTGGGTTGAGGAACTTTGCAAAGCTGTGCAACAGGCACGTTATGAATCATTGATCAATTATTATATATTTTCCTTAATAAATAATGCTTTTTTATAATATAATATTTATTAGCCAAATTATTATTAAATTTATTTTTGTTGAATTCATTAAATATGTGTCTGCTCCTGTATTAAAATAATTAAATTATAAAAATATTTAGGATAGGGATATAATAGGTATAATAGAATTATAATAGTTTGCTATTATTTATATTGTAAATTTCTCTTAGCGGCAATAATTTATTGCAAATATTAACTATTTATTAAATAATTTAAGTATTTGTGATCCACAAATTTGTAATATTTTACTAGTTTATCTATTATTTTCACATTTTTATCAATTCAAAGTGAAATTATTTTACTATAGTTACTATATTGTTATATATTATTTTAGCTAGCTTTTATAACATACTATTACAGTTACCTGGCCCTAGTGGCAGCCATATGTTCTGAAGCTGATTTTGTGTTCATCCCAGAGTGGCCACCTGAACAAGATTGGCCCAATAAGCTGTGCAAAAAATTATTACAGGTTCGCAATTTTTTTTTTTTAATTTTTTAAACGGTTATAAAATTAATCTATAAAATTAAATAATCTATGAATAAAATATAAAATTGTTATATTTTTCATTTTTTAATATTACAATTGCAATTATTTTAATAAATATTATCTTAGTTTATGCTCTTTTTGTTTTATTAGTAAAAGGAGGAATATATATATTTTCATTTCAATTTAATTTGCTCATAATGGTAAGCTTCTTATAATTCATTTGTAATTCTATTTTGTACACTGCTAACTTAAATTATGCTTGCTTAATAAATTCTGTATGTAATATTGTTTAATTTTTAATTTAACTAATTGAATGTTTGTTTATGTAATATAACTTAAAATATTAATATTAAAAATTATATTTCTATTCCTTCTTCTATCTTTAATTACTTTTTTTTAATTAATTAAATGTGTTGTATAAATGGTTTTTATATAAACTTATATAATTGTTATGTTATTTTTGACAAATATAAAATATATATAATTTCAGGAAAGACTTATGGGACAACGACTTAATATTATAATTGTAGCTGAAGGTGCATTAGATAGAAATGGTGAACCAATTACTGCTGAAAAAATTCATAAAGTTGTTGTAGAAAAGCTACAACAAGATACAAGAATTACTGTTCTTGGTCATGTTCAAAGAGGTGGTAATCCATCTGCTTTTGATAGAGTTTTGGTTAGTTATTATATAAATATTCATAGTGCTATGGAATTGTTTTCGTTTATTTTGAAAAATCAAAATATTTATTATATTTAATAATAATAGGGCTGTCGAATGGGAGCAGAAGCAGTAATGGCATTAATGGAAGCAAAACCAGATACTGAAGCATGTGTTGTTACATTAAATGGCAATCAAGCTGTAAGATTACCTCTTATGGAATGTGTTCGACGTACTAAGGGAGTAGCAAAAGCTATGGCCGATAAAAATTGGAATCTTGCAGTTCAACTTCGTGGAAAGTATGTTTTTATTCTATAAAATATATTTAAATTAAAAATTGTATTATATACTATTTTATAATAATATTTTTTATAATAATATAAATATTTTTAGGGGATTTGCTCGTAATTTGGAAACATATAAAATGTTGACCCGTCTGAAAGCACCTATAGAATGTACCAATCCCAATAAGGTATATTAAAATTATAAATAATATAAATTTAAAATTTCCTATAAAATTTTTAAACATATGATTATTGAAATAATCAATTTCGAAATAATAAATATATAGAATGTCTCAGTAAACACAATAAAAAAATATTTCTATAGTATTATTTATTCTTTAAATGGTTAAAATTATTTGTTATATATTTATTTATATATTTGCTACAATCAAAAAAGATGTTTAAATAAATTTTCCTGACTATTACATATAAAGGATACAAAAGATTATACAATACATTCTGGTTAATTTAGAATATATTCAATGAAAATTTATCTTTATTATATTTTTTATTTAATATTGCTTCAGGAAAGTAACAGTCCCACATTAACAAAGGTAAATCTGCATTAAAAAAAAAAGCTATATGTATACATATTTTTACATTTTGATGCTTAAAATAGCTTTTTTGACATTTTCATCTTTTTCTTTTTATTAGCAATTCACTTTGTATGGACAAGTGAGTTAATTAATTTATATCTTGATTTTTTTATTTTTTGGATCTAAATAAATTTAACTATTATAATATTTTTGTTAAATTAAAAATAAACATAAGCATATATAATAATGCCTAAAGGCATATATTATAATGCTTTTCAATCTAAATATTAAATACCATATTCAAATATAGAACGCATTTGTTTTTTTGTATGCATGCTATATAAATTAATATAAAATTTTTTTATAATATTAATGTTGAATTTTTAATGTTACAGAGTTGCCATTATACATTAGGTGTAATACATATTGGTTCACCTTCTTGTGGTATGAATGCCGCTGTGCGTTCTTTTGTTAGAAATTGTATTTATCGAGGAGATAAGGTAAAATTAATAAAATTAATTAAAATTTATAAAATTTGTTGTAATATAATAATGCAAATCTCATGGTAAATTTTAGGTTTATGGTATTTGTGACGGAATCTTGGGTCTTATAACTGGAAAATTTAAATTATTGGATTGGCCTTTTGTCACTGGTTGGGTATCACAAGGTGGTGCTCTTTTAGGAACTAAACGTGCTCCACCAAAAGAGGATCAGTTAACACAGATTGCTCAGAGACTTAAAGAATATGAAATTCAAGCTCTACTTATTGTAGGAGGATTTGAGGTAATAATTAGACTTAAACTATGTTGAAGTAAACTATATTTTTTAAAATAGTTTATTTATTATTATAATATATTATTATTACTGTTTTTCTAAAAGGGTTATCAAACAGGACTTACTTTTATTAATGCTAGAGATAAATTTGAAGAATTTCGAATTCCTATTGCAATGATTCCGGCAACTATTAGCAATAATGTTCCAGGAACTGAATTTTCATTAGGATGTGATACTGCTTTAAATGAAATTACGGAGGTAGAATTTCGCATATCTAGTATATTTTGTAATAAATTTGTTAATACAAAATTCGCATGATCGAATTCCTTTTATATTATTTTTAGATCTGTGATCGAATCCGTCAGTCTGCACAAGGTACAAAGCGTCGAGTATTTATTATTGAAACTATGGGTGGATATTGTGGTTATTTAGCTACTTTGGCTGGATTAGCTGGTGGAGCTGATGCAGCATATATTTTCGAGGAAAAGTTTAATATTAAAGATTTAAATCAAGATGTTATTGCAATGGCTGCTAAAATGTCTGAAGGTGTACAGAGAGGTCTTATTTTAAGAAATGAAAATGCAAATTTAAATTATAGTACAGATTTTATGCAAAGACTTTTTAGTGAAGAAGGAAAAGGCCTCTTTAGCTGTAGAATGAATATTATTGGTACTATTACTGGAATAAATATTATGGTTTTATATTTTTAATAAAACAATAAAAAGTTATCAAGTTTACCAATTTTTTTACAGGTCATATGCAGCAAGGAGGTTCACCAACTCCATTTGATCGAAATTTGGGCACAAAAATGGGTTCTAAAGCAGTTGAATGGTTTAGTGAACAACTAAAAAAAAATACTGATGCTAATGGTAAAGTAACAGCAATGGATGCTGATAGTGCAGTTATGATTGGTATTGTGCGACAACATTATAAATTTACACCATTCGCAGAACTTCTTGAAATGACGGATTTTGAGTAAGCAACAATATATTAATATTAATTTTAACTAAAAATATTTAACAATGTTTTATAAAATTTTTAGACATCGCATTCCAACATATCAATGGTGGATGAAATTACGACCATTACTTAAAGTTTTAGCAAAACACGAGTCTACATATGAGGAAGAAGGTCTTTATATCACTGTAGAAGAAATGGATGTTGATAATGATTCTCTTGTATAAATTACAAATGTTTGCAGTAAAAGGTAATGTTCCATATACACTATTCATAGTAGATTTTGTTAGTATTGTATGACATTACAATAATTATTTTGCGTTGATATTTATGAGAGAAAAAATATCAAACTTTGGATATACAATCATAGAATTTAATATTCTGCAAACATTAGTAGGTTAACATGAAATCAGAATGTATCATGCACACACGTATCGTTTATACATTCAATTACATAATAATAAAATGCGCGCTAATAACTAATCTTTTTAATGTAAATTGTTTTAATAAATAGTAAATTATTTCATATTATTGCTATAATCACAAAATATAGATTAATATTTTGTTCAAAAAAATATAATTATATATTTTGATTGCGGTTTAAAATTAAGTAAGAAGTAGGTACAAATATAGTACCTGAAATATGAAGGTAAGCTATATTTTAGTAATATAAGAAAATGAAGATGAAACATTTAAAAATTCCTAGATAAAAATTGAAAATTATATTCTTATTTACATTGAATGTTATTAGAATATATAAGCGTGAGAAAACATCGAAAAATAGAATAAACAAAAATATAAATATTAACATATAAAACATTTAAATGTTATAATATAGTAAAGAAGCATTCGATATAACGATTATATATGAATATAATGATAAAAATGAATACAATTAATGACGTTTATCTCTCGATACGACATTTGAATGCAATAGCTTCAAATCTTAGATTTTATGAACATTTTAATATATTTGATATCGGATTTTATCCTCATCTATTTAAAAATTTAAAAATTTGATCAATCACAATAATTATATTGCAATTGTATGAATCTTAAAAGTGCATGATATTTATGTTATCTAATTTTTTTTTTTTTTTTCTTTTTTTTTTGAAGCTTTAACAGAAATTCATTAGAATGGCAAATCGCTTTTAGAAGATATTGTACTCTTTAAATTTTTTAATTGCAATAATTTGAATTAAAAATCAAATTATAGCTTTCATGGCTATTTTACAATTTTGCAAGTAAATCTATTAGACTATATTTGTGGTCTGAGATATAAAATTAAACATAATGTGGCATCTTTCTTTAATGGAAACTTATCATTTGGTTTAGCTTTACCTATAGCTATGAAAAGCTATTCAAAGAATATACTTGTCTACCTCAAAACATAATTTGCAACGACAAGCGATACTTAGGACAAACTAAAAACCTAAGTCTTACTGGTTGCATATAACGTTAAAAGGTTTTGCTAAGATTTAAGGCTTGTGACCACAAGAATATTTAGATTTAATTCATGTTATTATTGTACTCGTATTATCATCGTACAGATATTAAACTCGAAATTATTTCCTCAAATATAGAAACATACAATTCCTATAAAGTTCTAGTTCCAAGTAAGTTATTTTAATATAAATGATCATGATATTTTATTGATTTATTTATATTTAAAAAATGATATGAATATTATGGAATAATGTTAATTAAAGTTTGCCAATGCATGTAGAAAATACTAATACACTTTTATGAAACTAAGTGACACATCCATTTAACATAAAATACAAATTGTGCAATGATCACAATGTTATCATATCAATGAGCACTTACATTCCTGGTCATCATTTTTAAAATATTTATGTAACAGCAGTTAAATTTACTTATTTGAGATAAAATATTTCTCATAAATATGAATAAGTATATACAAAGTATAATATGTATTTTTTATGGAATCCTATTAATTAAGTTTAATTATATAATAACAATAAAATTTCATGTCTATTTATAAAAAAAAATTATGCAATATTGTTTATTTAAAATCAATATCTATTTATTAAAAATAATTGTTCATGTAAGCAAAATTTTATCTGTGAAAATAATCTTTACAAAAAGATTATAATAATTTAAAAGATATTCCTTTGCATTGCCTTCATATAAGATTATTGAAAATATAAATTTATTGTGGCCTAATAAACAAAACGAAACTTAAACAGCACTTATATTCATGTATTAAAGTAAAATAAATAATAAATAAATAAAATAGCATTGGAATATATATAAAAGAAATTATAAAAATTTATAATAAAAAGAATAAATAAAAAATATTAATACTATAGTAAGTGCATAGGTTTTTGCGTATAAAAATACAAACTATACACACAAAATGTATTTTGTATAACTTTACGTGTGATTAGTATTTTATCGTATATCATATGTGTTCATTTGAAAGCATTATAGCAAAAAAATCATATGATCCATTGATAATTATGTTGATTCACAAACATATAATGTACAAATGTTACATATATAAATGTTAATGTCATATAACACTAATGATAAACTAGTAATACAATAAAGGTATAATGTTGGAAAAGTATTATTTTTACGATTACAGAAATATATTTTTGACTCATTGTTGACAATGAATTTTACAGTTTATCTCTGGCATAATGTATATGAAATTATTTCGTTCTGATATTAAATTGTTAAATATGTATTTTCTCTTTACTGTTGCATAACTGACGTATTTATTTATTAAACAGATATTTAAACTTTATATTTATGAAATATTTGTGGTAATTATATATTATATAATTATAGAACAAGAAATACATATGAATATATACATAAGGATATTGTGACCACTGAAAATGTACCTAATCAAATGTACCTATTAATAAAATGTATCTTATAAATTCTCCTGTTATTATTATTGTTCTATCATAAATGATTCATTATTCATAGAAATTGAGAAATATATCATTATGATATATTTATGATTACGATTATAATAATTGTCGCACTTAAAAACAACATAGCATCTATATAATAATAAGTACAGTATTATTAAACAAAGTAATTTTCATTATATTATAAAAAAATTAATATATTAATCAACATTATAAAAATAGAAGAAATATATAAATATTTATAATTTTTATAAATATTCAATATTATTTTGATTTACGTAGTGCCAACAAGTGAAGACAGAAAGCGCCACATTGTTCGATGTTGGCCTATGTATTACTTCTCAACAGGTATGTCTATGTGTAGGTTACTGGCAATTGAGTACATGAGTACATGCTACATGTTTAATTATTTGACGGCAGTGCTGTGATTCGTTATTATATAGAAATATTGACAGTGTGAAACCAAAAAAAAAGCTTATATTGCAAAAGATGGTTGCAATAAAAGGTCGCAAAAATTCAAATAAAAATCCTCCTATATTCAGTCATGAATTCATTATTCAAAATCATGGAGATATTGTTTCTTGCGTGGCTATGATTTTCGTAACGGGTCTAATGATACAAGTTGGTATTAATTTTGTCAATGATATTTTTCATATTGATTTAATGATTTCTTTTCGTTTTACATTACTATTTCATTTCGATCAATATTTAACAATCAATTTGTATCTAATATTAATTTTAATTATTATTCATATTGTGACCATATGTTATTTATTATTATTGATATTTGTTAATAAATAAGTATTAAATTAACTTTAGTTAATTGAACAAACTTAAATGAAATTGAAATTTATTAACACAATGTTCTTATTAATTATTTTAACTTGATTCATTTATTTTATCTTTATCTTTAATTATTTATTATAGGCAACATCACCATGGGCATATACATTTATTGCTATTCATCATAATATAACTTCAGATGTTGAAGATCCAACTATGCCAATGAAATATACTACTGGTTGGAAAGATGCATGTGCAGTATTTTTTTCCTTTTTAATAACAATTGTAATGCATGCTGTATTTCAAGATTATATCTTTGATGTAAGTTACATTGATTTCTATAAATTTGTTATTTTTAATATTTATAAAAAAATAATATTTATATTTTATTTTAGAAAGTTTCAAAGCGTTTACATCTTAGCAAAGTAAAACTTGCTAAATTTAATGAATCCAGTCAACTTGTCTTATTTTATATATTGTCTATTATATGGGGTATAGACATAATCATCAGGTAAAATATTTATTACATTAAATATGCAATTATTTTTTATATAATTAATAATTAAAATAAAAATTTATCATTTTTATTGTTTTAGAGAAAATTTGTTATTAAATATTATTTCATTATGGAAGGAATATCCAATACCATTATCTTTTTCCTCAAAATTGTTCTTTATTGGACAACTTGCTTATTGGTTGCACTGTTATCCTGAATTATATTTTCAAAGAGTGAAGAAGGAAGATATACCACCTCGAATTATACAAGCAACTATTGGATTCCTTTCCATTCTTGCAGCTTATATTTTTAAGTATGACATAATTTATATATATATGATATATGATATATTATACAATGTTTTATTGATTATATTATTTTTTAATATTTGTTTATTTAAATAGTTTCCAGCAAGTAGGTATTTTACTATTAGTTCCACATTATATAGGAGATGTTATGCTTCATGGAGCTAGGCTTATTCATTTTGTAGGCAAAAAAGAAAAAATAACAAAAAGTAAGTATGATCACTGAATATATAATTTTATATGAATTATTTGCATTTAAAAATGTAAAATACTTTTGCATCTATTTTTTATAATAAAATGATGGAATTATTTTTAGTGGCATTTCTTGTTGCAAATTCAACATACATTTTTGTACGCGTCGCAACACTAACTATTGCAATGTTAGTGTTTCTTTATGGTTTAAGTCAAATGGAAAGCGTATTTGATTATGCTGTTGGAAATTTTAATATTCCAATTATACGATTCACAGCTTTAAGCTATATTGTTATTTTCCAAATTTATTTATCTTATATATTTATTTCGAAACAACTTAAACGCGCCCGAGAAAATGTAGTTCCTGTACAAACAACAGTGAAATCAAAACAAAAATCGAAGAAAAAAGAAGGTAAACAGAATCTAAGAAACTTTTTTATTATGCATTTAGTTTAAAGTATATTTAATTTGAAAAGTATATTAAATTTATATTAAAATATTTTTAGGAAAAAAATCTATGATGTCTGAAGATGATGATTTACCAGAAGTTGATCAAGCAACTAAAAAAAATCTTAGATCTCGTTCATCTGCAAAAGTAAAATAAATATTCAATAAAGTAAGAGATTTATTTAAGGCTGATTATAAGTACCTATTTCATTTATCTATGTATTATAGAATTCCTGATATTATATATTCCTTATATTAATATTTATGAAAATTGTTATTATTTTAATATTATTTTAAAATATGATTTGATGTTATTTGTAGCTTATTTGCATTAACTCGTCAATTTTGAAAAAAGAAAATATTTAAAATATTACAATAAAATATAATATTAAAATATTAAAATATTATAATGTAATATGTAACAATTTTTTATTATATAAAGCTAGTTAAATTTATTTTATGAATATATTTTATTTAATAGAAATCCATTATATTATATATTGTGCATTTATATATAAAATATATATATCTCGTGTAATATAAAATTTGGATTAAAGAGATTCTGTTAAATTTTTTATCAATAGATTAGACAAAGAAAATTATAAAGCTAATTTGATATTGGAATCGTTTTCTTCAAGTGCATAAATTTTACACAAATATAAATAGACAAGGAGAAAAAATAATAGAAAAAGAACAGATACCAGGTAAAAATTTGGAAATTAGCATCATCTTCAAAATGCTGCAAATAAAATATATATGTAGAATATATAAAAAGAACAAAATTAGAAGAAAGATAGAAAATAATAAGAATTTATCATTAACGCCATCTCTTCTGAATACTTTTTTAATTTGAAAATTAAAAGATGGCACTAACAGTCAATTGAAATTGTATCTCTATTCTTTTTCTACTAATTGCTATTTTTTATATATTTCATTTATGGTATTCTAAAAATAACGTTTCTCATAGTTTTTTTCCTATGTCTTTCCTTCTTTCATTGTGCTCTTTTATTATACTTAGGATAGATACTTGGATGATTGTGAATTGTGAAGAGAATTATTATAGTGATCAAAATAATTTCTTGTAAAATACATATAATTTTTTATCGCATAAATTTTGAAATTAAAATTATTATTTTTGAATTTTATTCGTTAAATATTATCAGAAGATATAAAAATATCTTATAAATTTTTTATTCTTAAAATTAAAATTTAACCTAAAATTGTGTGCAGTTATCGTAATATGAAAAATGATAATAATTTTTACAAAAAATTGAAATAATATTTAAAATTTATTAAAAATGGCGAAAAGAAAGAGTTTAAACAGACGTTCATCCAGATATAGTTCTACAATTTTAAATTCTAATTCTGATATTTCGAGTGATGGTTCGTTCATATTTGTTTGACAACTTTGTGTTGATTAAGTATTATAGATTGAATATATATTATAGTGTCTATATTTTAGAATATACTTCTACTGATTGGTGGAAAAATTTGGAAGATAATACAATCCGACCCTCCACAGCTTCAAATATATTAAATCAAACAAGTCGTCAATTAGATTCTAACTCTCAAATAAAAACAAGTCAGGTTACAGATGGATGGTGGAAAGCACTTGAAGTTACAAATATATCAAATTCCTCAAAAGTAAATGAAAATATTATAACTAAAGGTATGTATACATGAGATAATAGACTTAATATATGAGATATATACATATATACATATTATAAAATAATATTTATATATTAATTATATAATTAACTATATATTTTATATTTTATTAGAATCAAGTAACAATGTATTAACATCAGAATCTGAAGAAGAATCAAAAATTGTAAGAAGAAAGTATTTTTTACGTTCAAAAATAAGGACAAGCAAAGATAATATTTTTTTAGATGCTTTAAATAATTCTATAACTACATCTGAACTTACACAAAAAACTGGAAAAGAAAGTTCAATAAACAAATCTGCATTGAGTAATAAAACAGATCTTAATGCTGAACAATCAAATGAAATGCAAGTAAGTAATTTGAGTGATAATCTAAACACTAATGATATTTTAAAGATGAAGCCTAGTATTTTTAAGAAAAATAACAAAAATCAAAATAACAATATATTTGTTAATGTATTAAAAAAAAATCAATTAGAATCACCATTGAAAAGAAAATCTTCTGATAACGAAGATCGAGCACAAATATCAACAACGGAATATTTAGTTCCTGTAGCAACTGAAACTTCAGAATTTAATGAAATACTACAAAATCAAATTTCATTATCATTTAATAACGAACATAATTTCTCCCATTTCCCAATACCAAAAGCACAAAGTACAATACTTGAAGGTAGTAGTTCATTACATAATAATGATAAAGAAAGTAACAATAGTGATACAAATTCTGAAGTACTCAAACCAAAATCTAAGTTATTAACACGCCATAATAAGAATGTAAAGGAAAATCTATTTGAAAATATATTTGAAAAGCAAGAAACTAGTAATAAAATAAAAAGTAGTGAAAGTACAGTGGTTGATGATGCAGAACGTATATTGAATTCATCAGGAATTTCTGAAGCGATAACTGATAAATCAAATGTATCAAATAATATATCAGACACAAATCATAATCTTTCTAAAGTTCGTAAATCAAAATCCAAATTTTTAAAAAAATTAAGAAAAAATCAAAAAAGAAATCTTTTTCAAGACATATTTGAGAAAAATGAGGATACGTCAACATCCACATTAAAACATTCATTACATCTATCGGAAGAAGAAAATTTATATTCATCTAAACAAGACAAAAATAAACAAATTGTAAATAAACAAGAAAGCGAATTAATAGATTTTCGTTTAAGAATGTCGGATGAAGATGATAATATAAATGTTGTTAATATATCGACGAAATCTACAGAATCGGAAGAATCTGTTGATAAATCTAAAACCAAAAATGTAGAAGATATTTCTAAGAGACAATCTAAGAATTTACATAATTCAGAAAGAGAAATCGAAGATATTTCGAAAAACAAGAATTTGAATAAGAATATAAAGAAACAATTATCTTTGGTAAAAAAAGCAACAAAAATTGATTCATCTGAAAATAAAAGTATACGAAGAAGTAGTCGTTTACATAAATTGCAAGATCCTTCAATTTCTTCGCCTGTGAGTAGAATTGAACAAGAAGAAGTTAAAAATACAACGCGACGGATTTCTAGGAGTTCAAATAGAATACAAAAAGTAGATAAAATAGGAGAAAATGTAATTGAAGATGGAGAAGATATGACCAAAAGTAATAATCCAAACAAATTGCAAAAAAAATCGATGCATTTGAAAAAACAAAACGAAAGTTTCGACGAAATTTTCAACAAATCAGATTCAAAAGATACCACTTCTGAAATTAATATAGGAACAGAGAAAAATCACCAAAACGAAGCATTAAATAAATCTGAAGATTTAGTGTCATCGGTAATCAGAAAAAATATCAATGATACTTCAAAAGAACAGAGAAATTCGAGTAAATTGCAAAAGAAATCAATGGATACGTATTCGAAGAGACAAAGCAAAATCTTTGATGAATCAGATTTGTCTAATACTTCTGAAATTGAATTGGAAAAAATTGAAACGAAATCGATAAAAGTAACGACTGCAAACGCGTCATTCTTGCTCGATGATGAGAAAGAAAAAACTGAGGAAAATCATGACGAAATATTAAATAAATCTACAGATTTAATATCGTCGGTGATCGGAACTTATGTCGAAGATAATAATATTTCGAAAAAACAAGGAAACGATCGCTCGAATAAATCACAAGAGAAGGAATCGGTGGATGCGTATTCGAAGACACAAAACAAAATTTTCGATGAATCAGATTTATCTATTACTTTTGAAATTGAATCAGATGAAATTGAAAAAAAATCCACAAGAAAAACATCTATTACAAACACGTCATCCTTGTCTGATAATGAGAAGCAAAAATCAATGGAGAAAAATCGTAACGAAGAATCAGATAAATCTAAAAATTTAATGTCGACTACGATTAAAAAGCACATTGAAGATAAAAATATTTTACAGAAAGAACAGGAAAGCAATCGCTTAAGCAAATTGCAGAACGAATCAATGGATACGCATTTAAAGAGACAAAGCAAAATTTTTAATGAACCAAACTTATCTACTGCTTCTGAATCGAAAGAAATTGAGAACAAATCGACAAAACGAGGATCCATTGCAAACGCGTTATTTTTGTCTGATAGTAAGAAGCAAAAAGTTAAGGAAAATGATAAGGTAGCGAATAAAAGTTTTATGATTCGATCTCGTACTGATAAAGATAGCAATGTTTCGAAAGGGCAGAAGAGCATTAGAAACTTTTTGACACCGAAAGATGCATTGCCAGCATCGCAGATTCTCTGCGATGAAGAAAAAATGAAAGAAATAAGACGAGAATTAGAAAAGGTGAAGGAGAAGGAAATGGCTAGCATGGGAACGAATAGGGTGAAGTTTGAGGAAAAGTCATTTTTCCAAGGAAGAAAAAAAGAGGTTGGAAGAGGGAAAAAATTGCAAAAGCAAGATCGTTCAACGAAACAAATTCATAGAGCTTTCTTGGTCAATGGGCAGAAATATAAACCTCCTCGACTACCTCGACCTCAACCATGGATCACGGATCGTCTTTATAAATATTTGTGGAAACACATGGAATCGAGATTTAAGTTGGAAACAAGATTGGTTTCTGAAAAATTTATACATCAATTATCAAACGTAACGAAGTTCATTATGAAGTGTAAATCGTATTTAGACTATGAGAACGAATTGTACGCCTTAATGAAAGAAATGGCACGCCTCGGTATTATTTCTACACGGAACGATTTTTATCATTTTTGCCAGGATTTCTTTCTGTATGAACTTCGTGTTAAAATAGTGCCAATGATATTACCAGGCAACAAGAGAAACATACCGTATGATGCAAATAAGTTAAACGAGCCTCTTCTCGACTCTTAAAATTGTATTACTTGTTGATATACATATTACAAATATTTTTATATTTTATAAAAAAATATGTGGAATATTTGATTATTATGGTTATGATTTATCAGAGTGCATACATTGTGGAATAAATAAGTTATTTTTATGTTTAAAAAGAATTTATGAAGTGAAAGTGTTATTTATATTTTTATTGAATTATTGAATTTACTGTAGTTTTTCTTTCCATTAAATTTTTCTATGTAAATAATTTTTGTGAAGCTATCTAAATAAAAATACGTACATTATTTATTTTTACAACTTGAATCTTTTTTCTTTTTGCTTGAAAATTTTGTATGAATTGTTACATTTCTTATACAACAATCAATCAATATTATGGAACATTAAAATTAGTTTTCTTTCTTTTTTTTTTTATATTTTCATTATATAGTTGAGCAACATATGTGATGCTGAGAAAAGAACAATTTTAAATGGTTCCAATCTCTTTAATTTATTATAATTATATATTAAAATAAATAATCGCTATTGCAACATTTGATCCTTATTGGAAGAAGAAATTTTCATTTTTGTCGGGAAATATGCACGTATATATATATATATTTGGGCATTTGTTTGGATAACGTACTTTGTTTAATCGATTACAAAGTAGACAATAGACATTCGTGATTTTCGGCATGATGTAGCGATTATGGGATATTCGGTGTTATTTTTCTCTTTCGTATGAAAAGAATACAAAGTAAAGTTATACTTGGGTGAGTTGTCTTAATTAACCGAGCGAATCTGACCAAACCTCGTTTGAAGTTTAATCTCTAATGGAACAGTCGACGCAATTAGTCGAGACTTATTTTACGCGCACCACCTCCTATATACTATGTATAATATGTTTGAGCGTGCGCTTTGTAGGACACGTGACACGGCACGCGTCGCTCGTTACTCTATCGCTATCGGCAATTGTTTCCCTCAAAAATTATTACGCTCTTTCTTATTTAATCAAAATCACTAGTCTCTTTTTTTCAAGAACATATAAAAATTTTTTCTGAACAATTGTTTTTATTTATTTATTTTTTTTTTTTACAAATGTTTAGTTTGGATCAAGTAATCTTTTGATATTAGTTGAAATGATCATGTCAAATATATAATGCATGATCTTATAATTATTGTATATTTAAGAGTTGTTTATATCTGAATGATTTTAGATTTTTTTATTTTATTTCCCTATATTTTCGTAGAATAACATTTGAAAATCTGATCGATGTTTCACGATCGAAAAAGTTATCGTTTGATGATTGAAAATGATAAATGCAAATATCATAGGTAGAATGATATTACGAAGTGTACGAGTAAAAAGATAAAGAAAGTAGCCATTTATCTCTAAAAAAAGTATCGAGGTTTTATAAAGAAGGGTACTTTTGTACACCGAATAACCGATATTGGCGTTCTTTTAAGCGAGCTTAGTTCGAATGTTATGACAATTATGAGTTTTCCGTAAGTGCATCGAGATGGCACGTGGCGCACGCATTAGGGAGATGGTGGACGCGTGTCGCTGCGTGAGAACAACTTCGCTCACACGCGTTACGTCGCGCACGTGCGTATACAGTACTGCTTCTAGTTTCGCGTATGCGCATGCGTACACGCGACCATGCCACGCGCCGATCACCCTTCAACTTTTCAATGAACACCTCCCTTCTTTAACTATCTCTTTCTTTCTTGTCACTTCATTTTGATATTCATTGTTTTCGAATTTTAATTATATGCATCTTGCTTATATAATTATCATGATGAACAATTGCTTATATACTTATTCGTAAGTATACTGATTTTCTTTATTTCCTATTTGAAAAAAATCTTGATATCAATATCACTTCTTATAATATCAAATACTAAATATTCCGAATATAATTTGTCATATTAATATAAAAATTTATAAAAGTTTATATTCAATTATTTTTTATAAATTTGAAATCGATCTTTCGTTTTACAAGTATACTATATAATCATATATATTTTTATAGTTTAAATTTTTATCGATATTTTGTGTATAGAATAAGAAAAAAAAAGAAATTTTTTTTCATATAAAAATATATGGAAAAGAGATTTTGAAAATTTCCAAAAAAATCGTATGTATTTTATATAAAAAGAAAATTAAAAATTGCTTGATTATCCTTCTTTGATTTGTACTTTTTTATAAATAGATATTTATAAACGCGATTCTATTCGAAAGTAATACATAGTAATATATACATGGGTATTAGAGTGGGGATAGAAAAGTTTGTACAGTGTGGTACGATAAGATCGGGCAAACTGAGTTGATAAATAGGACGGTATACTGACTCGGAGCAGTATTTGGTCGCGTGACGCCGAGGCGTGCGCATCTAACCGAATCGTTGGCACGGTGAGAGTTCACATTGGTCAAAAATCAATTTTACATTTGTCGCATTCAATTTTTCTGACAAAATTCGGATACTATCGAAATATAGTCGAGAGCTTAACATCGATATGTTGAGAAAATTATTAAGCAAATCTGGTCGCAGACTCCTCAGGGTAAGACGATGACAATTATCCTTTTCCCAATTCTATTGTACACACGCATGCACGCACGTTTCTGGCGCATTGGCCGACCTAATTTCTTTAGCCTCGCGTATCATAATGTTAACCTGGTCACTATAAATTATTTTTATTATTTTGATTAAATATCAATTTTGATCAAATTATTATATGTCTGCATCTTATTTAATTATATTTTTTTTCTTCACTAAATTTCTTTACGTGCTCGTTAAAAATATTTTCTTTTTCGTATTGTGATTACATAAAAATTTTTCGTTACTATGATTCTGTCCTTCTAAACATCGATTCGTTTAACTGCAAATATCTAACTTGCACGAACATATGCTTTATTTCCTAAATATATGTATACATACATATATTCACTCCCGCTTATCGAATCGCTTCGAAATATTTAATGACTTTAAAATATCACGTATTACATTGAAACAGTTACATTTTCCCATAATCTTTTTTTCTTTTTTTTTTTTGCACTATTCAACAATTTTGTTTTCATCGCTGATTTATTATAAAAGAAAATGTATTATATGCTGGTACGTGTATATATATCGCAAGCTGTTGCTTCAATTTGCAGGCTATCAAGAAATTATCGACGAAAAGTCGGAAAGCGAAAAAGTCACGAAATTTGAGTTCTTGGCACTCGACCATACCGGAATACGAAACGGAATCTCTTTCATGGTCTTTATTATCTCTGGATACAAAAAGTATCGATACGTTCACAACTTACGTTGCCGATAATTCTGAAGACAGCGTTTCGATGTGTTGTTATTGCGACGAATACGAAGAGAATCAACGGAACGAAAACATAGAAAACGAAATGATGATCTAACATTTGACGACATTACGATGAATATTTCATCCATGTAATTATTTTTATCTTTTTTTTTCAATTGATACGATTTCGAGATATCACATCTTAAAAGTATGTATCCATTGTGAAAAGATCGACAAGAAACATCGAAGACGTTTGCAATCCATTTTATAAAATAATCGAATGGGTTTAATTATTTTTTGAGATATATATATATATATATATATTTTCATAAAGATTCTTTTGAAAGGATCATAAAGAACCACATTCTTTTATCGAATAAGGTACTTTCTTTTAAATAATGATTAATGCAACGAACCGTTTAAGAGGTTATATTTTTTCGCAATAGGTTAATGCGTTTTTCAAAATGATATTATACTATTATAAATATGCACGTACTTTAAATTAAGCTTATTATATAGGTATTTTTATTTATGATATTGAACTATTCATATGAAAGATAAAAAAAGGACGATACACGTAGTTTTATCAGTTTAACCAAAGAACGATTACATGTATATTATGATTTATGTATTATGTATAGTTTTTTCGCTTAGTATTTATTTATTTATCATCTGAATTTGACGAATACTTTAATCGTTAAATCACAAGAGAGAAAAGGGGAAAAGTGCAGAAAGAAAAGAAAACGTTTCTCACCTTCTATTGTTTTAAAAACTATCGATGTACGTACGCGTATGTATATACGAATTATCTGTCGATAATCTGTTACCAACGAGGTGATTTTAAAATATTAAGATATTCATCGTTGAAAATATTTTCCGTGTAAATATTATATTTTCTCACATATGATGTACATAAAAATATCACTTGTTGTAGTATAGATTTAATTTTGAAAATTTCACTGTTTAAAAATAACATAGAATATAGTATTATATATACTAAGTGCATTGCAACGAATGCAAGATATACAATTCAATATTATACTCATACACTTTTCTCACAGTATTATTCTCAAATTGTTCATAATTTTTATAACTAAAAAATTGATTATATCGAATTATTTATTCGTTTCTTTCGAAAACTATGATTTTAGATATATATATATAGGATTTGTACACGATATGTATATAAAAAAATCACGTGAATTTTATGTATAATTATTATGTATATAGTTATACGATATGTGCGATATGTACATAGATATAACGAGTCTCGATTCTTTTAATGTAAGTATGTTCGATGAGGCTGTGACTTTTTAACGGATGCGAATGTCGTATAAATAAAATAATTTTCTCGAGGATTATCGATGTTCTTATTCTCTCTTAATATATAAACTTCCCTTCGATAACACATCTATGTATTATTACGTGCAAATAAGTATAATATACGCCGTTCAATTTCAATTCAGTTGCCCTAGTCACGATCAAAGGGATATATATACAATCCTGCGTGTGTATAACGTATACATGTACTTTACTCGATCGATTTAGTCAGCCAGTAGTTAACGATCGAGCAAACTTCTTTACCGTTTAAGAAACTGCCTACGTAAAAATACACGGCTAAACAACCGTTCCATGGAAACGGATGAATTTTGAGTTGTCACGCACTTACATGGTTGCAAAGGATTGGAAGAGGTATTCGGACAATGGCCACGTGCCCACGCGCTATTCTTCCTCCTCCCTAACGATAATTAGGTTCCCTAGGTAGCTTTTTAAAATATTTGTAAAAACCAGCAGCGGCTAATTGTTCCCATCGATCGTTAAAAGCCCCGCGAATTCCCCATTTTTGCCAATGTATTCCCTAACGAAAGGTTTAACTGGTTTCAAGGCGAAACTGGTTCGCATTCGTGGAACGCCTATTTTATTTCACGTTCTCATTCCCCGCAAGCTGCAAAACTGAACTGTTTGCATAATAATGGTTGGCAAAATTTCTCATTATTAGGGGCAAAAAGTGAGAGAATAAAAATAGTAAGAAGAAAAAGAAAATATTAATACTTACTTATTAAATTGATCGATTTACGAAATGAATATTCGCTATAATCGTTTCTCATAATTTCTATTTTATTACAAAATGTTATTGCAAAAATATTTGAGCGCTTTTTTCACATATATATATATATATATATATTTAGAAAGAGAGAGAGGGAACGTACGCAATGATACGTTTAATGGCACTTTTTCACGCACTTTTTCGATCATTCGAATTGCGTCCATTACAATGATACAAAAGTACAAAAAGAAAAGGAATAAAAATATGGAAAAGCTTGTACTATTCTACTATTTACAATAATCCAATTCGAATATATATACATATACACATTGTACAAAATAATTATTCGTTCGAAAAATTCGACGAATCGAATAATAAATAATATTCAAATATTCACTACACTCGCTCTATACATCGCATATATAAAATAAATCTTAACGAATTTTCTCGTATCGTCGAATTGGAAAAATACCCGACTGACAAACAAAGAGTCGAGTCCATTGAAGAAGATAAACGAAGAAAGTATTCACGAAGAAGAGGAATTGTAAAATCGTGAAACATAATTAATAGGCCAATTCTGCGCCCCACGGCCTGTAAGGTTTCCCGTGCTGCTGCTGAGGATACTGTCCCGGATACTGGCCCCATCCGAGAGCGCCTCCACCCAGAATGGGTGGCATAGTCCCCGTCCCAGGTGGCATTCCAGCGGAAACCGTGCTCGCCGTCTCGTAGTTGGTGCTCGTCGAGGTCGAGCTCAAGCTGGTCACCGGGGGAGGGACGGGCGCGGCCGGTGGCGGATGATGGTGCTCCCGGTGAAAGCTCTGAAGGTGGGAGAGCAGTCGCAGCCTCAGTGGATCTCTCTCGTCGAGGCCCTCCATCGTGACCAGGTAGCGGCCAACCTCGGCCGCGCACTCCCCCCAACCGACCGCGTGATAATCCATCGCCAATTTCGTGCTGTCGTATCCTTCCGGCCCTGCGAAAAAAATTGCGCCGAGGATTATCGCGCAATTGATCTTTCGTTTAATTGCAACCAAGGATCTGGGGAGGGGGAGGGGGGAGAAGTGGGGTGGATTCGACGGATTCGTCACCCTGCATAGGGATGGGACAGGTAGCGTGGGAATCGTTTAGACCCCTCCACCGAGCATTACACGCTTTGTAA
This sequence comes from Apis mellifera, assembly GCF_003254395.2. Taxonomy (NCBI): domain Eukaryota; kingdom Metazoa; phylum Arthropoda; class Insecta; order Hymenoptera; family Apidae; genus Apis; species Apis mellifera. Next base: position 9,989,800 of record NC_037647.1, on the reverse strand, counting down.
TGGCGCAAATGGGAATGTTTATCCAAAGATTTTCTTTTTTTTTTTTATATATATATATAAATAGTATTCTAGCAATTGCACGAATATGGAAATATGATTGTTACACGAGGGAAATATTTTATTTTGGAGGAGAAGAGAGCAAGGGATGGAATATTGGAGCAATTGCACGAATATGAAAATAGGATTGTTAGAGGGAAATATTTTATTTTGGAGGAGAAGAGACCAAAGGATGGAATATTGGAGCAATTGCACGAATATGGAAATATGATTGTTACACAAGGGAAATATTTTATTTTGGAGGAGAAGAGAGCAAAGGATGGAATATTGGAGCAATTGCACGAATATGGAAATATGATTGTTACACAAGGGAAATATTTTATTTTGGAGGAGAAGAGAGCAAAGGATGGAATATTGGAGCAATTGCACGAATATAGAAATATGATTGTTACACGAGGGAAATATTTTATTTTGGAGGAGAAGAGAGCAAAGGATGGAATATTGGAGCAATTGCACGAATATGGAAATACGATTGTTGGAGGGAAATATTTTGGAGGAGAAGAGAGCAAAGGATGGAATATTGGAATAATTGCACGAATATGGAAATATGATTGTTACACGAGGGAAATATTTTATTTTGGAGGAGAAGAGAGCAAAGGATGGAATATTGGAGCAATTGCACGAATATGGAAATATTTTGGAGGAGAAGAGAGCAAAGGATGGAATATTGGAGCAATTGCACAAATATGGAAATATGATTGTTACACAAGGGAAATATTTTATTTTGGAGGAGAAGAGAGCAAAGGATGGAATATTGAAACAATTGCACGAATATGAAAATATGATTGTTGGAGGGAAATATTTTATTTTGGAGGAGAAGAGAGCAAAGGATGGAATATTGGAGCAATTGCACGAATATGGAAATATTTTGGAGGAGAAGAGAGCAAAGGATGGAATATTGGAGCAATTGCACAAATATGGAAATATGATTGTTACACGAGGGAAATATTTTATTTTGGAGGAGAAGGGAGCAAAGGATGGAATATTGGAGCAATTGCACGAATATGGAAATACGATTATTGGAGGGAAATATTTTGGAGGAGAAGAGAGCAAAGGATGGAATATTGAAGTAATTGCACAAATATGGAAATATGATTGTTACACGAGGGAAATATTTTATTTTGGAGGAGAAGAGAGCAAAGGATGGAATATTGAAACAATTGCACGAATATGAAAATATGATTGTTGGAGGGAAATATTTTATTTTGGAGGAGAAGAGAGCAAAGGATGGAATATTGGAGCAATTGCACGAATATGGAAATATGATTGTTACATGAGGGAAATATTTTATTTTGGAGGAGAAGAGAGCAAAGGATGGAATATTGAAGCAATTTCACGAATATGGTTAATACGATTGTTGGAGGGAGATATTTTGGAGGAGAAGAGAGCAAAGGATGGAATATTGGAGCAATTGCAGGAATATGGTTAATACGATTGTTGGAGGGAGATATTTTGGAGGAGAAGAGAGCAAAGGATGGAATATTTAAGGAGAAAAGCGATTGTTGATCGGTAAACATGGATAGGCGGAGGCACGTAAGAGTGGGTACGTTGGATGTGTGCGTAAGCGCGTAGATATAAAACGGAGAGTCGGTTTCCCACAGGGTTCGACATCTGCCCCGACCGTGGGCAACCCAGCGCCTCCTTCACGAAGGGTGCCACGCAGGACACCCCACTACTACCCAACTCGCCACCAATCGTGGGAACACCACTTCGGAAGAGTCGTTGACTTCCTGTGCTTCCCACAGGATCTCCGCTCGGATTCGACTCCAGCACCTGCTCCTCTCCGAGGATATCTCGCTCACCTCTTCCAATCGTGATACTTATCTTTCCCTTATCTTACTAACGCAAGATATATATATATATCTTTGCGAATAATAATTCTTTTTCTCTTTTCGTAATATTTTTTTGAATTTGTAAATTTATAAATTTATCGCGATTGATCAACAAACGGAAAGAATCGTGAATGTTTTCGTAAGGGTTTGATGATCGCGCGACAGATGGTTTTTCGGTTTTTCGAGTCGCACGATTGTTAAGCGATGCCGTGTCACGTATACAAGTCAACAGGTGTCTGTCGGTAACAGGGATAGGAATGAGGTGCGTTTCTCGGATACGTATCGTTTATAATTTAACGAAGATTTTCCCAACACTCACCTTTGTTTCGAAGGGTTCGTAAATGTTCGACGGTAAGCTGCAAAATCTCCGCCTTCTCCAATTTCCCGCTATGAGGATCCCTAGCCGCTGCCGGTACCAACCTACGAAGCTCGCCGAGAGACGCGTTTATTCTATCGCGCCGTTTCTTCTCGATCATCCCTCTTCTTCGCTTACGCGACGCGTGCTGACAAGAATCGCCTCCCGGCGAATTGCAACTACGAACAATGGATCGGTAAACGAACCGAACTAAGAATCATATTCAATTAAATTTATTTATCGGCTTGCGAGAAGAAACAATCGAGCCTTAATTGTTCGATCGGGTCGAACATATGTCGGGTATTAAAATGCACAACAATCTTTTTTTTTAACTTACGGCTCTTTGCCGCTCTCCTCGGAGAACACGTCGTCGCAGTCGGAATCGCTCATAGTTCTCTTCAGACTTCTCTGTTGATGAGCCTGACCCTGTTGCGACGCTTGTTGCTGTTGCTGCTGTTGCTGCTGCTGTTGTTGTCCACTCTCCTGATTCCTAATATCCGCGACGTCGATCTTGAGATCAGGGAACTCGTGACTAGATCTAATTTCCGTGGCCATGTCGGGCCTCATCAGATCCTGATGGTGCCTCGCCATTTCTGGCCTGTGCAACTCGGACGGCTGGTGCCTGAGATCAGGCCTGTGCATCTCGTGCCTGATCTCTTGAGGCCTGAGATCGGCGGTGGCCGTGGCCGGATGCCTGAGGTCATGGGGCGGGCGGGGGTCGTGATGATGCCGCGACACGTCGGAATGTTGCGGCTGATAAGACGGGTGGGGTGGCGGTGGATAGCCCCAGTGATGATGGTGGTGCCCGGAAGGTGGCCCGGACAGGCTGGGGATGTGATTCGGACCCACCGGACCAGACCCGATCTCCGATGACAGCAACGTGCTATTCTCGTCCGATCGCGCGACCACCACTCTCCACATTTTCTCCTTCTCCTTCTTACAACAACACTTTCTTCGAATATCTTCCAATTGTCGACACTTTCACAAAAAATATTAATCTTCGTAAAAAGAGAAAAAAAAAAACACAGGTCAAACGTACGTTTGAATATTTCGATCCATAATTAATGTATATATATATATATATATATATTATTGAAGGAACACCTAAGAGCAAAGAAGAAACTCTTAGGTGTGAAAACTGGAGAATGGAATCACGTGAAAAGAAGCAACTATTATCGTTGGTTGGAAGTTGATCGCGTTCACGTGCCGCGGCTTGCCGAGGAGGTTCGCGGTCGCGTGTATTACGCGCGCAAAACGGACTCGCGATAGGTTAGACGGTGTTGCGAAACGCGCACCACTCGCAGGCGTGTGCACTGGTCGCGTGGCGGCCGACGTATGTCGTGTGCGGGAGGACTTGGGGACGACACACGACCGCGTGCCCCGTTTCGTCCCCCGACCCAATGGTAGGTCCAGTGGTGGGGGGGCGAAGGTGTGCCGCGCCTCCTTTGAGTGGAGGGGGAAACTTCTCTGTTCTGCTTCTCGGTCGCAAGGTGAAAACCGGCCGCTCTCTTTTTCTCCCTCTATTTCGAACCCTAGGTTCCACGAACGGTATATAGGGGGATACGAAAGAGAGCGAGACATCAAGGGGGAGGAAAGTGGTGATCAGAAGGGACGATTTTCGTGGGAACGCTCGTGGCGCTTAGCTGGTCGCACGCTGGGCTACCCTCGCCCATGTCGGTGCAAGATTTCGCGAAATCTGGAACTATCGAACCAATCGATTTCACTCTTACTTTCCTTGTTGTTCCTTTTGAGCGAATATATATCTGTTTCTACAATTGGAATTGGAGAAAATCTATCGAAAAAAATTAGATCGTAGAGATCGATTATAAGTCAATTGTTTTTCTCGTTATATATGTATATATATATTTCTCGAATTCACGATTGTGTTAGTAACTTACCAACTTGTAGAGGAGGGTGGTTGACTACGAGGGTGCGATTACGATAAAACTTTCTCACGCGCGACACGCGCTCGCATGATTATCGGTGAGGTGGCCGTATATAATAGTTTAAGGGAATAAATCCAACTAAATTATGATTCGTCAACTTTTTATCTTTTACTTTTTAATTGAACGATCTCATTGTCTCATTCTTGATTTTCGAAATTTCAAATTCTAATATCAATTTTTTGATTTTTTTTTTTTTTTTCTCTTTGAAAATATATTTATTTCGAATACGATAACGATGTATGATTTATTAAAAAACTTAACTCGTGTTTACAAAAAATATGAGTACCATGCTTCGAATCGTTTTGTGACAGAGTGGTATCGGAATGAAAGCAAAGTACATATTTGACTGCTGTTTCCGGTCTGCACACGACTTGCGCACGTGAAGTCGCGTGCCGCGAATCTTGTTGACCACGTACATGCGTGTGTCTCAAGTTTGAACCTACTGTAACCTATCATTCACGTTTCTTCTTTACGTTGCTACATTCGGATTTTCGAAAGGATTGTGTCTCGATTTATAAGATATTCTATCTGAACAAACTAAACTACAATAGGAATCATTAAAAAAGAAAAAAGAAAAGAAATTAGTTTATGTTAGTTTTGATCTAACCTATAAATAGTTATATTCATAATTTCAATCGATGTGTGCGCGCGAAATCGTCGAGTGGATTTGTCCGACGGTCCATCTCTTGGATAAACAACGAACGTTTGGTATAAAGCAAACACGCATAAAATTAGTCGCATTCGTGCATAATGCGTAATCGACCAGACACTCTTGTCCAGTGTGATCTTCCTTGCAAAAACAAAGCTTCGAAATTCGATCGGAACGAAGGGCGATGGACCGTGTGTATCGATTCGACCAGTGGTCACTCCCTTCTCCGATCGACTAGTTGACCATCGACATTGACAGTTGGCGTCGCGACACAATTGTTCGATAATTGGCTGATATTGTTCAGAATACTTAAGTTCGCGTGTTCAGCAACGCGTGCGCATATGCCAGCCCGCGTGTTCGATTGCTTTACGATTTGTTGGTACTGTTCTTCTGTCTGATCGCAAATATGAATTTATTGCCGATTACTTTACATCATTTCTACACATCCGCGTAAATTTATCGGTGATCATATTACGACGGTTGGTCTAGAATGATAAATATCAGTCTTTATGATTTTATTTATAAATACATATTCGACATTTTATTCTTGCAAATTTTTTTTTGTTGTTTTTCTTTACGCATACCATATCATTTTTTCGATTTTATGTATAAGTAACTTCAATTTTATCTTGCTTTCTTTTTTTATCTTTCTTTTTTTTTCTTTTCTTTTCTTTTTTTTTTTCTTTTTTTTAAACAAGTAATTCGAACAAAATTTATCGTATCTTTAATGTCGAAAAATTCGACAAGTCATCAGAGTCACATCGTTCGATACCATCTGTGCCATAGTATGACTTGCCTTTCACAATTAATCAAATTCTCGATTAACTGTTGTCCAACTCAAATTACAGATCCATCGAGTTAAACCCAATTCCTAACCAAAAATTAATTTGCAATTACTTTCTCATGTCTTCGATTCAATTTCGATTAAATTGATTCCCATCTACATTGAAAACGTTAATCTTCAAGAAAAAGCATTGCACATTTCCATCGTATTAAGAAAAGATAGGAAAATATAACTTAATTAACTTGATATAATGAATATATACATTTGTAAAGTTGAATGGAAATGTGCACACCCTAAAATTAAACTTCCATTTAAAAGCCACCCCAATCGTCACAGTAATTCGCTGTGGTTCAAAATATCTCAATTGAAAACAAGTGCTGTGCAAACCGTCATGAATCTGCGGTCGTATATTAAACAATTTTTTTAGGCGTGATTTTCATAGATGACAGCTGTCACGAACCGATTTGACAGACCGGAACAATCGCGGTATACTTCTATTTTTAAATCTTAATTTTGTTCATTTTTACTTCTATAGAGTGATGTAGCGTTGCATTCGGTTAACCAGCTCATTGCCCCGAACAGTGAACAACGATCGATCATATCTCCAAATTTTACATCATCGGCTATTGTATGAATTAAGATACCTTTGATCGATGACTTTTCAATCGAAATCTAGAACCGTCTGACCCAAGGGAAATAACGATAACACGAATGATATTCCGTTTTAATGTATAAACTCCCTGATCTTTGTTCTTTTATGTTTTCAAATGATACAATTCTATTTATAAAAATTTTCAGATCTTCATCTATAAAATTCTTTGAAAAATTGCATTAAATAAAAATAAAATTTAATATTATATCGAAACAGAATACTATAACCATCTAGCGGTAAAAAGATAGTACTAAACGAGTAATGTGAAATTTTATAAAATATTTTTCAGTAATATAATAAATTTCTCTAATTATTATTGTAATATTTTATTAACAAATATTAAGATTAGAAAATATTAGATTATTTTATTCAAATTATAATTTTTATAATCTTTTTATAATAAACCAGATTATAAATGAAATTATTCGATAATAAATGTCAATTTTCATAGTCACCACGTGATAAACGTTTATGTCTATATTATTAATATTGCAAATTATATTATTTATTCGCTATTAAAATAATTATATAATATTTTAATATTGAAATATTTTTAAATATTGCATCTTATTAATATACATTAATATACATGAAAAATTTATGTACAATGCTGGTAAGTTGGCAGTCGCAAGTAAATACTCAAGTAAGAGTGTTACCGATAACCTTAACATTAAAGTGAAATCTGTAATTACGGAATAATTATTATAATAATATAATTAATATAACATTATTTATATTTACAGTATTATATAAGAATTACGACGTGAGATATTATATTTCTGAAGATATATTGTTACATTTAAAGATATTTAGCAATGTCGACAAAACGGCAGTCGAAGTTAAAAGAAAAGAAAGAACATGTTCAAGAACTCACAGATAAACAAAAAAATCCGAAAGCATTTACATTTAATTCTGCTGTTAAAGCAGAAAGACGCTTTAGACGGAAACAAGATATTGAAACAAAAAAACAACATATACCATTGGTTGATAGAACGCCTCTTGAACCACCTCCTATTTTAGTTGCTGTTGTTGGTCCTCCAAAAGTTGGAAAATCTTTAGTAATTCAATGTCTTATTAAGAGTTATGTAAGGCAACCATTGACTAATATTCTTGGTCCTGTTACTATTGTTTCTGGCAAAAAAAGAAGAATTACATTCATAGAATGTAACAATGATATAAACAGTATGATAGATATTGCTAAAATAGCAGATCTAGTATTGCTTTTAATAGATGCATCTTTTGGTTTTGAGATGGAAATATTTGAATTTTTAAATATTTGTCAGGTTCATGGTATGCCTAGAATTATGGGTGTTTTAACTCATTTAGATTTAATAAAAAATGTTAAGCAATTAAAAAGGATAAAAAAAACATTGAAACAAAGATTTTGGACAGAAGTTTATGCTGGAGCAAAATTATTTTATCTGTCAGGATTAATTCATGGAGAATATTTACGCACAGAAGTAAAAAATTTAGCTAGATTTATTTCTGTTATGAAATTTAGGCCATTAACTTGGCGTAGCATGCATCCTTATATTTTGGCTGATAGAGTAGAAGATTTAACATCTCCAGAATTAATTAGACAAAATCCAAAAATTGATAGGACAGTAAGTTTATATGGGTATGTAAAAATTTACACTATATTTTATATATTTTAAATTTTCAATATCAAATTTTATATTTTTTAATTTTTATAGATATGTAAGAGGAATTCCATTAAACAAAGAAACATCTATACATATTCCTGGCTGTGGAGATTTAAAAATTAAAGATATTACTTTCTTACCAGATCCATGTCCTTTGCCAGAAGAATTAAAAAAACGAGCATTAGTAGAAAAGGAACGATTAATTTATGCACCGTTTTCTGGTGTTGGTGGCATAGTATATGATAAAGATGCTGTTTATGTTGAATTGGGTGGTAGTCATTCTTATCAAGAAGAAGAGACAGGTTTGATTGGAGCCTTGATGGATACCCAAGAAACATTAGATCAAAAATTACAACACAGTGAATTACAATTATTTAGTAATGCTATTCCAATAAAATCACAAGATTTAAATGAAGATCTGAACACTTATAGAGAAGAAACAATCGTTGATAAAGGCAGAGTTAGGAGGAAAGTTTTATTCCCTGATTCTGAATTATTAGAAAAATCTTCTGATATGTCAAATGATAGTGATCAAGAAGATGAAGATGATGAAATAAATAGTGATCAAGAGCAAATAAATGAAGATGAGAATGATGATGATATTGAAAATACAAAATTAAATGAAGGAAATGAAAATAAAATCAAAGAAATGCATGAAAAGAAGGGTACTAAAAGAAAAAATAAAATCTACTTATCTCAAAATGTTAAAAGGAAAAAAAATTCTTCAAATAACATAGAGAATGATGTATCTATCATAAAAGAAAATTCAGATGATATAAATATTTATCATTCTCTAAGCAAAGAATCGGATATTTTAATAAATAATAAGATCAAAGAAACTCTCGATCAATTAAATTCAGATTCGATTAAAATAAAAAAAGAAATAAATAAGGAAGATGAAAGTTTTGATGAACTTAGTGATGAAGATTCACGAGATCGATTAGAAATCGATAATTCAGAAGAAGAAGTTAAATCTCGATATGAAGTTTCCGAGCGAAAAGAAAGTGAAAGTATTGAAATTGATAATATGAAAGAAGATAGTGAGATCGAGGATGAAGAAGAAATTGAAGATGAAATAAAATGGAAGACAAATCTAATTGAAAAAGCTAAACAATCGTTTGAAAATCGTCAGCGGAATAATAAAAATCTTATGAAAATTGTTTATGGAGCATTTGATCGAAATTATACGGAAACAGAAGATGAAAAAGTGGAAAATGTTGAACAGGAAGATAATGAAATAGGTGGTATCTTTCGAGTAGTTCAAGAACAACAAAAACAAAAAATACAATTACGAGAATTACAAAATCAAGAGGAATATATATTTTTCCCTGAAACTCGAAGGGATTGGTTGAGTGAAGAAAATAAGGTGCTTGTAATGAATCGTTTTGTAACTGGGAAATGGAAAGAGTCTGAAGATGCAGAAGAACTTTTAAAATTAGATGACATAAACGATGAAGAATTATATGGAGATTTCGAAGATTTAGAGACTGGAGAAAAACATGAAACTAAAATAACAAAAGAATCAAAAATAGATGAAATAGAAGAAAAGAAAAAGCTTTTGGAAAAAAAGAAAAAATTGAAAGAGCAATTTGATTTAGAGTATGATAACAGTGAAAATAAAACATATTATGATGAGTTAAAATTAGAAGTTGAAAAACAAGCAAATCTAAATAAATCGGAATTTGAGGGTATAGATGACAATATAAGGGTACAGTTGGAAGGTTATCGTCCAGGCATGTATGTACGTGTTGAAATTGAAACTGTACCATGCGAACTTATTACTCATTTAGACCCCACATATCCATTAATTATTGGCGGACTTTTACATGGTGAAGAAAACATAGGATACGTACAAACAAGAATAAAAAAACATCGATGGTATTCAAAGATTTTAAAAAGTAAAGACCCACTTATACTTTCTGTAGGCTGGCGTAGATTTCAAACATTACCAATCTTTTCTAAGTTAGAAGATAATTTGAGAAATAGAATGTTAAAATATACTCCAGAACATGTTGCTTGTATGGCACATTTTTGGGGTCCTATTACACCACAAGGTACAGGAGTCTTAGCAGTTCAAGATGTTGCAACTAGAATACCAGGTTTTAGAATAGCAGCAACTGGTTCTATTGTAGAAATGGACAAAAGTACTCAGATTATGAAAAAATTGAAGCTTACTGGTGTTCCAATGAAAATTTATAAGAAAACAGCTTTTATAAAGGATATGTTTAACTCACCACTTGAAGTTGCAAAATTTGAGGGTGCTAAAATAAAAACTGTATCCGGAATACGCGGTCAAATAAAAAAAGCCGTATCAAAGCCAGAAGGATGTTTCCGAGCAACATTTGAAGATAAAATACTTTTGAGCGATATCGTTTTTTGTCGTACTTGGTATAAAGTTGATGTTCCAAAATTTTATAATCCTGTTACATCACTTTTATTACCCCTTGAAGAAAAAAATCAATGGCAAGGAATGAAAACAACTGGACAGTTAAAAAGAGAAAAAAATATTCATATTCATGCTAATAAAGATTCTATGTATATTCCTATTGAAAGAACAACAAAAGTATTTAAACCTTTGTCTATTCCTCGAAGTTTACAAAGAGAACTTCCGTATCGAGATAAACCAAAATTAACGCCAAGTTCTAATAAATACAAACCAAACTTTAAAAATGGTAGAGTGGCTGTTGTACGGGAACCAAAAGAAGCAAATATAGCAAGACTTATGAAAATGATTAAAACCAATTATGCTTATAAACAAAAACAACTTAAAGAAGCTACTAAACGAAGAATCGAAGCACACCAAGCACAAATTGCTGTTGCAGAAGCACGAAAACTCAGCAGACAAAAAGAACTAAAGAAACATGTATTCAGAGAACTTAGTAAATTGGAAAAGAAAAAAAAGTCATAGTGCAAATTTAAGTAAAATTAAGTAATAATTTTTACAAATGGAGTAATTCTTATTTTTTACAAAAAAAATTTATTCTATGGTGTATATATATGTTATATATTTAGAATAAATAATATATAAGAAATTTGTCTCAAAATATTTTTTATTGCAAACATTTTAGATAAGTTACAGATTTGTTATATATTATGAAAATATATTATTAGTTCATACAAAATAATAACAACTTTATATGCAATGGCCTTACAATATAGCTTGTGATCCACGCCATGAGGCAATAGTATGATGTCCTGTTGAATAATTATCTCCATTCTAAAAATAATAAAAAGATGTAGAATTCTTTAAATATTTATTTAAATTTTTATTATTTTAACTATACCTGTGTCAACATTAATAATTCATCTTGAGTATCGACAATTTTAACGGGAAATGGAGAACCAGGTACGAGGACGCCTGCCCAACGAACTTCGACTCTATAATCGCCTGGTTCCGTTGGATCATATCGACAAAGTATTATACGATCCTTTTGAGTTTCTCTTTGCATTTCTACTCTAAACGCTCCTTTAGGACCACGAACTCTCACCGTAAGTTGACCAGCTCCTGCCCCACGAGTATCACAAATGAATCGTGATTGAAATGTTGCTAATACTCCATGTTCAATTCCTGGTCCATAAACTCGAACCTATTATTAAATAAATTATTTTCAATTATTTTCTTGATTCAAATATATTATTTTTAATTGAAAAAAGAAATATTCTTTATAAAGATAAAGTTAAAAAAAATTACCTTTGAAGCATCCGGTGCTCCGGAAACACGTAGCGTAAAAGGAGAACCGGGAACATGTTCTCCAGCATACTTAATTGTTAGTGCATGGCGTCCAGCTTCTTGAGGTTTTACATTTAATGTAAACGTTGCATCACCATGATCATATAATTCACAGTAAGCTACTTTATGCGGACCAACACAATGGGCCGTTAATTCACCTAAATATCAAAAAAATCAAAAATATTTTTTAACATATATTTGCATAAAAAATAAATATAAAATTTTGAAATCACAATACATACCAGGACCTGCACGTCTTGTATCAATAAAACTTCTTATTTCTTGACCAACTATTCCATGTTTTAATCCATCTCCGGAACAAATAACTCGAGATGCATCAGCTGCGTTTGTTACATTTATTTGTAAAGGGCAACCCTTCAATTGTCTTCCATTCCAAGATACAGTCATTAAAAGAGGATCGGGAGTTAATGGTATATAACTTGCTCGATAAACGCTGTCTCCTATATAAAATCATAATTAAAGTAAATATAATCTAAAAAATGAAAGAAATTTTTTATTAACATTAACAAGATAATAATATATTTACCTAAATGTTGTAACATTACATTAAGCTCGCTGGTTGGTGAAAAAAGTTGAACTTTTGGTGTTCCTGTACCAGCCTGAGAACCATCTATTGTGAAACTAACTTCCTCTCCACATTTTGCTGATGTTAGTCCTCTTCCTCTTAATAAAACTCGACTTGTATCTTGTATAGGTGTCTAAACATAAAAAGAGATATTAATTTTCTAAATTAACTATATGAATTCAATAATATAAATTCAATCTTACTTCTAAATCTTGAACAATTACTAATTTTGGAGCACCTGGGAAAGATATACCATTAAAGAATATTTCTAAACGATATTCCCCACCATTTAATTTTGGTGGAATAAGTTTCAATCTATTATTTGATGTCATTTCAAAAGATAATGTATGATCTCCTATTTTCCCAGTAAGTTCACCAGGTCCAGCTTCAGCAGTGTCAAAACTAATTTTATTTGATGGATGTATTTTCAATCGTCCAACATCATCACATACAGCTGGCCAACCCCCTTAAAAAAGAAATATATTTTCAAAAATTTATTAATATTATTCTTATAATGATAATAATATTAACCGATTACGCGAAGATTTCTTGTATCTATTATTTTTGGATGCCACGGAGATCCTGGAAGTTGTTGACCAGCAGAAACAATTCTAATATCGAATACTCCAGCTTCAGTAGGAATATAAGACACATTCCAAGTACCTGGATTGGCTCCCGCTTCAATAACTGCTTTCGAAACACTATCCGGACCATCTACCTACAAAATGATATAAATGAAATTTAAAAAAATGTAATATAATAAATTAAATTAAACATTTTTTTTATAAATACCTGAACTGCTGGCGGACTTCTTGTACCAGTAACAATAAAATGCGCTGTTTTATCTACATGACCACTTAATAAACCTTCTCCCTTTGCACGAGCTTGACCAGCCGCATCAACTGTACATACTAATGGACTATCTGGTATTGGATATCCCCCTAAGTATAAAAATATAAATAATATAATATAGTTTTAATTAAAAAAGTTAAATATTTTAATAATATATACATAAGTATATCTTACCATATGTAATATTAATCATGTATGTACCAGGTACACTAGGAGAAAATTCAACCATTTCAGCACCATCATTAAGTGGAGTAACTTGTAATGGCAGCTCTTGACCTAATGGACTTGTTGCTACTACATCCAAATCTGCCATTCCAGCATCTGTTTTTATTACTATAACAATTTATGATATATCATGCTTATAATAAAAATTTCATTTTGAGAAGTTCATTTTTAATTTTATTATTTTAAAATACATACTCTTGAAAACGATATGATCATGTACTGATACTGTCATTGGTCCTAATTCTTGTAGTTTTACTTTAGAAACATCAAAAGCTTGACAAAAAAAAGGTGAACCCAAAACTGGTTTTGTACCTTGTAAAACGTCAATTTTATAAGTACCTGATAAAATCAAAATATTTTAATTATTAAATACATATTATTAATGTTATTGTTTGTATTTTTATTTTACATACCAACAGTACTTGTAGTAAACTCAGCAAGCAAATTTCCATCTCGATGTTGATAACATCGAACTGGAACTGCATTACCTTGTGGTCCACTGATTACTACATCAAATTCTTTTCCAGGACTTCCTAAAGTTTCAATAGTAAATGATGTTACTTTATTAACACATGATTGGTATAATCCTAATCCAGTTGCAGTGACTTCTCTACCTCCAGTAGGACCACGAACTGTCAAATCTAATGGACTTCCTACAAAAAATGATATAATAGCAAATAATATAATTAAAAATAATAAAAAATAATTAAATAAATAAAAATAGATAATATATTATACCCAATATATGAACTTCATTGTATTTTATATGAACTTTATGAGGAGCAGCTCGTGTAGGATGGAAAATTATGTCATATTGACCATTTTCTCCTTCTCTAATTACACTATCAACATCAGCACCTGCTGCACGTACATTTACAGTTAATTTTCCAGGACCAGCTTCTTTTGATACAACCACTATAAAAAAATTTTATATAGAATTATTATATTTTAATAGAAATATTTAAAATTATATTTTACAATTTATATACCTGTAATAGTCCCTGGTCGATGACAAACTACATCCGATATTTCTTTAATTGTTACTTTTCCAGAATCGAAAGCTTGAAGTGTTTGGGAACTAATCATTTTATGACCATCACTGAATATTACGCTGTAAGTACCGACCTGTCGTGTTCGAATTTCTACTCGATATAAATTGGGTGATAATTTCATCAATGTGCATGGAATAATTATACTATCAGGACCTATATTATATATATGATTGAATTTTAATATTACAAAGTGTATTATATAATAATTATATTATATAATAATAAATAAAATATAATTTTTTACCTGTAACTTCAGCAGAAACAGGTCCTTCTAATCCTGGCATTTCTAAGTCCATGTATGCTGTATTTCCAACACGAATCATAGATGGTCCATCTAACATTGTACTAATAATTGGACATTTAAACGGGCTTCCTAGTAAATGACACAAATTTAACATTATTAAATTTGTTATTAACTATCGTAATTATTAATCAATAACTAATTTAAAACAGAAACATTAAAATATTTAACAGACCTGGTACATTATCATCATTGAAACTGATATTAACGTAATGAGTACTAGTAGTTTGTGGAACAAATGTTACATCATATAATCCACGAGCACAAGCAACTACTTCAGCTTTAACTGTATTATTCTCTGTGCTCACCACTAATTCTAGTGTGCCTTCACCAGCTTCAGCAGCATCAACAGTAAATGTTGTAGCTTGACCTAACAATGCTTCTGTAAGACCTGATACATGTACCTATATAAATATAAAATAAATAAAAAAAATATTTAACTAAAAAAAATTATAAATTCAAGTATTTCAAATAAATTACCTTTGTAACATCATAAATATTGCAAGCAAATGGAGACCCTTTTACATGTTCACTGTCAACTAAAATGCTAATATTATGTCTGCCCACTTCCACAGGGACAAAACTGATATTATATTTTCCATCTACAGGTTCTATTGTAATAGGAAGTGATATGTTTGATGGTGGTGTTACGATTACATCACAATTTGTTGAGAGAGCTTGTGGATCCACAATAAAAGACATTAATTGTTTTACTGCTCCCATTTTTAGATTATGACCAATAATTATAGCTTGACCCGCACCAACTACTTTACAGCTGAATGGTGAACCTAAAAATAAAAATATATTTGAATTTTTCGTACTTAATTTGTACAACTGTGAATTTTTGTTATATACCTGGGACAGGTTCTCCATTAAATCGAACACTAAGACTGTGTACAGCAGCTTCTTGTGGTTTAAAATTAACTCTAAACTTTGCATTTCCTTCGCTTTGTACGTAATTCGGTACATTTTTACCATTTACAGCAACAATAATTTCAAGATTACCAGCACCCGCTTGACTAGCATTAACTAAGATTAAAATGCAAGAAAAGATGTAATATACATATTAAAATATTAATTGATAATATATATAAATCAATGTACAAAATAAAATAAAAATTATTACTCACTGCTAAAGAAAACTGGTTTACCAACAATGCCACTATTTATATCTGTTACTTTTACTTTATCAGCATTGTAAGCTTTTACTAAAAATGGGCTACCTTCTACATGTAATCCATTTATTTTCACTTCAACACTATGATCGCCTAGAATTTTTATATATTTCTTTGTTTAAATATGTTTGTAATTATTAATCATTTATTTATTTACATACCAACATCTTTAGGTGTGAATCCTGCAGTGTAACATCCATGACCACTTTGCTTAACATGTATTGGTAAACTTTCTCTAGTTGGTGAGAGAACTTCTACAATAGGAGTTCCTAATGATATATCTGCTTCTATCGTAAATGTTGTTAATCGATTTACAGATACTTTTTCAAGCCCTTCTGTTATTATCACTTTTGCTGTATCACTCACCTAATGTTTAATAATAATAAATAATTGTAATATACATATCTCAAATTTAAAAGAAAAAAATAACAGCATTATATACTTGACAACTAAAGGGGCTACCAGGTACATCCTCTCCATTAAATCTTAAATCCACAGTATGAACGATTGGCTCACGAGGCGTGAATGATATTGCATACGTATGTGGTCCTTGAGCTTGAGCAGACGTAGGTACACGACCTCCGTTTACTGTCACTTCTAGATTTCCTGGTCCTGCCTGACTAGTCTCAACTAAGAAAAGAAAAAAAGAAACAAAAAGAAAGAAATCAAAAAATATTTTTCTTTATATATGTATGTATTATTTATATATTTTTTTTATATTTTAATAGATTTCAATTATAATAATAATAATACCTAAGAAAGTAACAGGCATTCCAATAACACCATGTTTAGCATCCTTCACTTTAATAGCAGTCACATCATATACTTTGCAGCTAAATGGACTACCAATCACAGGAACATTCCGATGACTTACTGAAATTCTATGTTCTCCAACTACTCTTGGTGTAAATGCTACACTGCATGTTGTATCTTTGTTGTCAGTGACTTGAGCGGGTACGGCCTGTCCATTGGGTCCTATCAAGTCCGCCGGTTAGTTGTTTAATATAATTTAGTCAGCCAACTACTAGGAGTAGATCACAAGGATACCAAAGGCAAAGAATAGAGTGCAATCTATTATATTAAGTTTTTTCTGATATTAAGATCATTAATTATAATAAGCAATATCAAATTCAAAAAAGCAGTATGTATATATATATATATATGTATATACAGTATATATATATAATATATATAATAATATAATATGTATGTGTATATATATATATATATATATATATAATTCAAGCATATTGTTATGATAGAATTGCATATTTGAAATATGTAAATGTAAATTTAATAAAATATTAGTATACTTATAATGTAATTAAATTCAAATTAATAGATTAATTATTAAAGTATTATATAGGAAAGAAGTTATGTGAAAAAATAATTCAAGCAAAATATATGAAAATTTAAGAATTAAAAATCATAAGAGATCGATTTTTGCATTGTTGACATTAAATTTAATAGCTAAATATTATTCAAATAAATGATTGGCACATTGACTAAAGCAATACAAATTACTTATTTAAAACCTATAGTTATATGCACTAATGTTTAAGAGTTGAAATAATATTTATTAGCACCATTAAAAGATGACTATCACGCAAAAAATATGTCTTACTATGATTTAATAATTGATATTAAAACTGGAAAGCGTTAGTTACTGCTTTAATAATCATTAAAAAATAAAACAAAATTTTTTATAATATTTTAAGATGAGCCACAACATGAAAACAAAATAAAAGATTATTTCTATGCAACAATTTTAGAAAATGTTAAGTTGAAACCCACCACCAGTTATATAATCCATTAATTAATTAGAATGAAATTAGTTGTGTTTGAGAAGTCTAGTAATGTCGTAGTCTGAAAGCTGGCCGACCTGCAACAGAGAGAGAATTGCTCTCAAGCTAAAGATTAACAAGACAAACAAACACAAAAAGTAGAATTTCGTGCAAGTTTCCACCATAACTAACAGACAAAATTTATTAATTAAATAACAAATATAAAGAAGATACAACATAAAAGGTGCTTCAATATATATATATATATTCGCGACTGTCGGCAAAACTGATGCAATAGTTATATGCAATACTAAATTGAAACAAAGTATAAAAGAATATTGAACACAGAATATAATGTCTTTGTGAAATTTGTGATATTTGTGCAATAACAACTAGTAAAGATTTTAAATTGAGAAGTATACATGCGGCATACACGTATTAATATACAATTATAAAGAAATAATAATAACAAAAGAAAAATAAACATACCTTCAACATTAACTTCTAAATCTTCCAAGCTACCGGCAACATTACTGATAGTAAGATAACTTTGTCGTCCTAATCCAGCACTGCTTAATGCCTGCCCACTCACTGTTACATGACTATCACCACCTACTCGAGTTATAATTGGGCAACCTGGTACTGTTCGTTTATTGAAGGCTATATTAATTATATGTTCGCACGCTTCAAACGGAACAAAACTAACTGAAAATCGAGCATTTCCTTGTGGCGTGACTTGAGTAGGTATGTTTTGATTACGAGCCGATATCGTAATTTCTAAATTTCCTTCACCAGCTTGACTTGCATCAACTAAAAAAGATAATAAATATTTTAAAATATATATTTTATATATATTTAAAAATTATTTTTAAAACATACCAGTAAAATGTGTTGGTTGGCCAACACTACCTCTAGCTACAGGACCAATTAATACTTTATCTGCATTAAATGCCTTTGCTAAAAATGGTGTACCATTTACAGCATGGCCATTATATTCAACACTAATTGAATGAACACCAACATCTCTTGGAATAAATTCTGCAGTAAAACCATTTTTTATATCTCCAGTTACCTTGACAGGTAATTCACAATTTGGTCCTAAAATTATTACATGTTGCTATAATATTTAAAAATTTTAATGCATATTCTTACTGACCTTTTACAGAAACTGCAAGTTCTGCATTACCACTACCATCAACACCCATATGAAAACTAGCAGGTTGATCCACTGGAATTAATTCCAGATGATTTAAACTTAATGTTACTCTACTAGTATCAGATACATTACAAATAAAAGGACATCCTTTCACAGCTTCTCCATTAAATTTTATGTCAATATAATGTGATTTAGCAGTTTCTGGTGTAAAAGAAACAAGACAACGTCCTCCTCCAACTACTTGAACATGATTTGGTACTTCTCCTTCATTTATAGAAATTTCAAGTTGTCCTTCACCAGCAGCACTAGCATCAACTAAACATAAAATTAACAAAAATCAAGCATTTGTACACATTAAAATTTTTCTTTCAGAAATTATTATCTTTAATTACCTCTAAATTGGCAGGCATGTCCTACAACAGCACTGGGGACATCAGTAACTTGAATCAAACTGCTGTTGTACACCTTAGCAACTAGTGGTCCTGCCGGTAGCTTTTGTCCAGCAATGGTTACTTCTACAAGATGACTACCTACTTCTATTGGAGTGAATTCAACACGAAATTCTCCAGATCTTCCTGATACTTCATCAATTTTTGCTTGTATATATCTTTTAGAAGGTGCTAAAAATATAATTATGTTTTAATTATAAAAAAACTAGCAATGATTTCAAATGTAATAAAATTAATATTTATAATAATTGTAAATAGATACTTACTTATAATTTGTACATCAATTTCATTACTATTGAAGCCAAGAGCAGAAAGTTCAAAAAATGCTGGACTACCAGCAGGAACCAATCTTATGGAATCTCCAATCACTGACATTTTTGGTACTGGCATAATGCCCACACGCCAGGGTGACCCTATTAATTGATAATTTAGTTAAATATTAACTGTTCATAATTAAATAATTATTAATATGCATTAAAGTATATAAAATGTGAATTATAGAAATTATAGCAATTTTCTATTTTATATAAATATAAATAATATATATATAATATTAAAATATAACAATTTTTAAATTACAAATAATTTTCAATATAATGCATTCTATTTTTTTTAAATAATTTATTTAAAAATATGTGATATCGAATAAAATTTTAAATTAATAGCAATACAACATGATTCAAACTAAGTGCTTTTTAATTTTTGAAGATATTACGTATAAGGAAACATAATTATTAACAAGTATAAAAGAAAATAATTTTCATGAATTTTGGGGAAAAATAACATAGTAGAAAAAATAACAGATTAATATTTAAATTTGATAAAAAAATAAGTTTATATTTATTTTAATCTTATAGAAATACGAAAAATTAAATTACCTTTATCACTTTAAATTTCAAATTAAACCTGAAAAACTCTAAAAAAACTTAAAAAAAAAAATTTAGAATTCAATTATATTGTAAATATATTAAATTCAAAAATATAGAAAATGAAACACATGAATCAAATCTATCAGTCAATAATAGAGTTCCATTATGGAATACACTTCGATCTCGGCCATAAGTATGAACAGATAGGTATTGAATGTTTTCACAGTCGTTCGTGCACTAATTCGATTAAAGTTATTTTATTTTTATTGAAAACTAATTGCAAATGATTTCTTTGAAAATTCATTTTGATATAATTTTAAAACTATAAAAACAAAGAACAAATTAAAATTCAAATAATCGAGAAAATTAAAAAATTTTATAGTTTCGATTTCTTGATGAAGAAACGTCAGCAAGTCGCGATTCACGATAGACACACAGTCAAGAGACGGAACGGGTGTAACTGCTACTACTGGATTGCTGCTTAGGCCCAAAATCAGGGCCGTATGTTTCTTGGTATATATGAACAACAATTTTTTATTATATTTTTTTTTTTGCATATATTTAATTTTACATTAATTTAAATTAGATTTTTATAGATTCCTATTTATATTCGATGATTTTTTATTTAAAAAAAATACATTATTTTCATTAGAAATTAATTTTATAATATAAATCAGTATAGGGCCTTAAATGGACACGATACGACTATGTTCTCCCATCCGTTTCTTGCTCGTTCAACCGGCTATGGTGTATACGTTCACAGGATACCTGATCTGCGTATTTCGATACTTTAAGGTCGGCCACAAATAGAAACTTCACTGTTTGTATTCAATGTGAAATTATTTTAGAATAACTATCAAAAAGTGTAATTCCATAAAATTAATATCAATCGATAATTATTTGATATCAAAAAAGTGCAATATTTTAAGTATCGCGATTCAATTTTATAATTATAATTTTATACTATTCAATGTTTTACTATGCTAAATAAATACTAGAATGCAATACTTAAATGTATGTAAGGAATGTGGCTTTCATACATTATAATTCCATGACGATTGAGTTCGTTCGACTTTTTCTTTAAACAAACTCCATAGTTTCTGAGGTATTAGTAATTTTGCATTTTTATATTTTATAATTCATCATATAGAAATCCTACTTTAATATATATTTTTTGTATATGTTCCTTATAATAGATTAATTTGAAACTGAATATTTTAATATAATTTATAATATTTTATGTTAATTTTCATTATATTTTGATTTATATATAAAAAATATAAAGTTAGCAATATGTCTATATATATAAAGAATAGAAAAAAAATTTTTAAAATGATCGACATCTTTTATTTGCTTTAGCCTATTAATGTTATTATTTACACTGTTTTTTTTTTAATTTCAAATTATTTGCACAACATTCTTAATAAGAGTTATATTGAAGGGACTATGGTTGAATCGCTGCATTCTCCGACGTAACGGGTCATACGGAAGGGAATTCGTTATAAGATTTAAAAAATTTTTCCGATAATTATTATTAATCCACATAAATACAACTAATAAAAAATGAAGAAAAAAAATTTTTTAAATCTGATAATATTGTGATGACTGAAACATTACTTATATAATAATAAATTAAAATTAATATAATTCAATGCATGACTATACATTTTTGCATAAAAGTAATATGTTATATAAAAGTCTCAATGATAAAGTAGTACAATTGCTTTTTTAAAAATACAAAAATAAAATAATAATAAATAATAAATAAAGTAAAATAGATAAATAACAATGATTCATATTTATTGATTTTATTATTTTTTAAATTTTTGAAAATAGATAAAAGAAAGTAAATGAAAAAAAAATTTGATATTTAGAAACATAT
The DNA here is from genome assembly GCF_003254395.2 of Apis mellifera. NCBI lineage: Eukaryota > Metazoa > Arthropoda > Insecta > Hymenoptera > Apidae > Apis > Apis mellifera. Next base: position 9,967,821 of record NC_037647.1, on the reverse strand, counting down.
ATTTTTCTATATAAGTTCAATTTCTTATTTTCTCAAATTATAGAATTTAAAGTTTTTAAATATTAATTTTCTTTTGAATCTCTCTAATAATAATAATAATATATTGACTTTTTTTATAAATAAAAATTTTCTTTCTAATGTCAATTAATATATTTATAATTGAAATTTTTATGTTTAATACATATTCTAATAATTTTCATGCATCATTTCAAAAATTATATACAAAATATTATATGTTTCTTCATATTTATTTATATATATTTCAAGATTAATTCAAATAATAGATTATATGAAAAAAAGAATTGAATAAAATAAAATAATTATTTTATGTGCAGCAAAATTATAATTTATTTCATATGGTATCTATAAAAAGATCTAGAAATGATTTTTTTCTCGATAAATAATAACGGTACAAGGTATTGTATTTGATATTATTAATAATTGCACAAAAAAAATCATAATTATATATAAAAAAATTATTATTTTTATTTAAATAGTATCAAAAAATTTTCTTTTTTAACTATGTTGAAGAAATAAAAATATATTTTGTCTTACGTAATTAATTATAATTATTTATGTTAATTATTTTGTTTAATTAGCGTAAATTTTAATATTTCAAAAGTTATATTCATTATAATTAAATTATGTGCAGTTATATGAATTTAAATTTATTTTTATGTAGGAAGAAACCAACTATCTTCTAACCAAATACGTCTACAAGCATATAAAGACTTTAGTGACCACACCTACAGTTTTCATATTTTTTTTTTAATTAATGAAATCATATAAGTCTTTTCTATTAACTTACAAAACATTAATATTTGATATGTAAAAAAAAATTTATTTAGATAAAATTTATTTAAAAATATTAAATGATAGATCTTATCAATAAATAATAAACTTTTAAGTATTTTTTTTTTTACTTTTAAATGTTAATCATATCTTCTTTTTTAATTTGAAGAATTACTATAATCTTTAAAATAATATAAGAAAAATATCTCAATGATTTTTATAATATTGTAGACTACATGTGATGTATAGATTTACTTGAAGATTCATTTATGATAACTTCATTTTCAATCTATTTATTTCATTGATTCTAATTAGAGATAAATAAAGATAAAGTTTTAATTATCTAATTTCTATTTATTATCTAATACAATTGTACGATATTTTATTGTAAAAATAGAAAATTACTTAAATAAGAATATTATTCATTATACTTGGACAACAAATGAAAGGAAAAAAGTCAAGAAGGAAAGGAAATGATGACGTTGTATATGTGTCAGTGGAACATCACGTGGATGCGTGAAATCGCAAGTCAATGACCTGATCAATAATCTGTTGATTCGAATAATATATGTATTATGTATACGCATGTATTATATATGATATACGAAAATAAAACAAAAAATTAAATATAATTTTCATTCAAAATTTAGATAATATTTTTTTAAAATTTATTTAGCGAATATTAATTTAAAAAAAATTCAAACAATACATTCTGAATATTTTATTAAAATAGATTGAAAAAATCAATTGTTCAAAAAAAATGCTAATATTGCAAAAAATTATTTTCATTGAATATTTTAGATCAAAAATGTATACAATTTTATTTTATATTCTATATTATTTTCGAAATTTTTATATTGAATTTAATTTATTTTTTTAAAGTTATTGTAGTGCATGAAGTAAGTAAATTCTTATAATAAAATAACATCAAATAAATAGAAACTTACCAGGAACAACTTCACCATTGAATGTCATTTCTACGAGATGTACAACAGCTTCATGAGGTACAAATGATGCCAAAAATCGTTGACTACCCAGTGCTCTAACAAAACTAGTTACATGACCACCATTTACAAGGATTTCTAGATTTCCAGATCCGGCATTGGATCCATCAACTATAAAATATTAAAAATATACATTGATATAAGTTTGTTTTATTTTGAAATTTTTATTTTATAATAAATACAATTTTATATACATACTTTCAAATTCTACTGGTTGATTGACAACACCATTCGGAATGTTTCCAACTTGAATAGCATGAGCATTGTATGCTTGCGATCTGAAATAAAAAAGAAATATTTAATTTTAAATTTAAAATGACTATATTTTTGTTCATAACTTAAATAATTATGAACCTGAAAGGTGAGCCTTGAATATGTTGGCCATTTACTAAAATTTGAATAATATGTTCTCCAACTTCTTGAGCGGTTATTGAATACGTTAAACCTCGAAGAGTTGATTTTTGTATTGGAATTATTTTACCACTTGGACCTAAACTCGCACATAAATATATAATATAAATATAATAAAATAAAATATAAAAATATACAATATATCATATTATTATATAATATTATATAATACACAATATTATACACAATATTATATAATATGAAAACTTACCACAAACATTAACAGTGACTTTACTAGCATCTATATTTTGATCGATTGTAAAGGTAGCCGGTCTATGAATCGGTAATGTCTCTAATGCACTTCCAGTTACAAATTCGTAATTCCTATCTTGTGTTGATGAACTAGAAATTACATTATTAAAATATCGTTCATGAACTCCATCTGTGATATCCACATTTTTATAATAATTATTATTTTTATTTTTAAGAATTCCATGCGTTTGCGTGCGAATATTGTGATTTTCATTGTTATATTTTTGAGATATGTTGTATTCAGACGTTGAAACTTTCTGAATCAAATTGGGAGAATTATTATGAGTTTGCAAAATATTTTTTGAACTATAATCTTGTTTATAATTGTTGTTAAAATAATTTGAATTATTTTCAGCCATAGCAGAATTATTAGTTAAATTAGCAAGGGATTCTAAACTACCGTAAGATAGTAAAGATTTTGTCTTTTCTATAGCATCCCATGAATCTCTTCTGGATGTTCCACCAACCATCGAAGATACTCTAACATTACTACTGGTATCAACTGTTCCATTATCTGTAAAATCCTTCCTATTATAACTATTATCTCTGTCGTTGTTTCTTGGACTGAAACTTCTATTGACAGGACTTTGTGTCGCGCTTCGATATGCCATTCGATCTGGAGACCGAGATCTCTTTAAGGATCCCGAACTATAAATTTCTCGTGATTCTTTAATAACTGGTGAATATCTTGAACCATGTATTGGACTTGGATTTGGAGATCGAGATGTACTTGTTGTATTGGATGTATAAATATCTTTAGATTCTTTCATAAAATTAGGACTTTGTGCAGTTGGAGATCTTGAATGATTATATGTAGTAGAATAAATTTCTTTCGTATCTTTAATCATAGATGGACTATGAAGATTTCGTGAAATTGGACTATTACTATGACTTGGAGATCGAGTATGATTGATCGAAGTTGATGTATGATACGTCGAACTAGAATTTTCCAAATAATTCGATGTTTTATAAGCGGAGGTAGTTTGATGTACAGGAGAATATTCACGTATATGTTGAGTTGGGCTAGATAATTTATATGTAGTGGGAGAATAAGATTTCTGCTTGAGAAGAGGACTTGATCGATCGGTTTCCATTGAAACATTTAAATCATTCATTCGCCTTTCCAGCGAAGATAATTTCGTTTTATCGAAACTAGATTCTTTTGATCTTTTTGATCCTTTTTGAGTTCCCACTCGAATCGAAAATGGAGAACCTCTAACATCAGAACCATTAAAGTATATATAAACTCTGTACTTTCCGGATTCTGATGGAACAAATGAAACTCGATATTGCATGTGTCTAGAATTTTCCATTCTGAAAGGAATTGATTGTTTATCATGAACTAAATCTATTATTACGTCGCCAAGACCTCCAGTTCCTGTTGCATCGACAGTAAATGAAAATGGTTGTCCAGGTAAAGCACCCTCCGTATCCAATAGCTATAAATATTTATCGAATATGATAGACATTTAAGGAAATAAATGAGAATATCTATATACATATATATATATATTAATCGATATACCTTTATTCCATTAGGATCAAATACAAAACATGTAAATGGGCCACCTTGTATATGATTTCCTTTATGAGTTATTGCAATACTCCATTCTCCTGTCTCATCAGGTTGAAAGGTTGCAGTGTGTACTCCATCATTTTCTTTAACAGGACACAATAGTGATCTTCCAGTAGGTGACCACGCAGTAACATCAATGCCATCATGACTAGTTCCTAAAAATATATAATTTTATAAATATAAATAATTTTTTATTTATTTCAATATGCATATATAAATAATTATCATATAATTGACTAGACATATTACCGTAACTATTGACTAGAACTTCAACAATAGATCCTATAGCGCAAGGATCCATGCCAGGTGATTTGATTTTGGTTAAGGGAGGTAAAACTCTGAAATAATACGGACATCCATCTACTAATTCTCCGTCATTATATACCATTAACTGTAACGCAAATAATAATTTTATTTATCAATTTATTTAAACGATATGCTATGCATAATGTATCTAAAATTGTAGAATTAAACCTTATGCATTCCAACTTCTACAGGTATAAAAGTTCCTTTTCCATGAACTCCATTCCATGTTAATCTACATTCTATTCGTCCGCTCGGACTTATTACCTCACCACGTACTTCTCTCGTATTTACTTCTTTGGTAAGAATTTCTAATTTGAAATGCGCCTAAATAATGAACAGAAATTTTGTTAATACATGTAGAATATTTTAAAAAATTGAGTGAACAAATTTTTTAATTGTTCATTATCCAACTAACCGGCTGTTGCACTCTTGCAGAAGTGCTATCAATATGAACAACAATTTGTTTGCTTGTTTGAGGGCGAGGCTTTACCCATTGAAAGCATGCTGCATATGCCATAACGCCTAAATGCTCTACATTTTGATCTGCCATATCTTTTGCTTTAAGAATAGGTTCTACACCTAATTTTTTGCCTCCATCAATACCTTTCAGAGAAATAAATAAAATTCTTTATTTTATATATATATATATATATATATATATATATATATATAAGAGAAGAAAAATAATTTTTTAAATTGATATTTAAATACAAAATATATGATAATAATGAATAATGATCTAAATGCATATCATAATTACCCATTTGTATATTATGTTCCCACATGGAAGGATCGACATCGATTTTATCATAAGCAGGAGCAGATCCTCCTAAATTCCTGACAATACTACATAAAGTTCTACCATCATTCCAATCAGTCTGTAGAAAACAATTCAAACTTAATAGAAACAATTTTTAATGTGATCTCATATATAAAGAGGAGTAAGAAATATTTACTGTAAAGTTTTGTACTGGATGAGATAATTGAGAATTAACCCATCGTAATGTTGCATGAAAACCTGGTGAACCTTCCTTCATGAAGTACGATAAGTAGGTCATTCCCGATAGTTCATCCATATATGGCGATGCAAGATATTCTGGTTCCAGTACCATAGGTATGTCGAATTCACGTTTTGAAATCTCCATAGCTTTTCGGCAATTGTAAACGCTTGATATGAAATTTTTTATGGAATGTTTAATTTTCAATTTGTGAAATGATTCTAAAAAGATCAAAGATTTTCCAATTATACCTATCATTCGGATCAAGCCGTCGCCAATGTGGAAATAGTCCTGGTTGACAATAATCAAGTAAAGCACTCAAATATACACCAGAATTCCAATCTGTGGTAAAATTGTTGACTCTACATTCTGGCAAAACTGTCTGTAAAATAAATCAAAATAAAATAATTTCTAATCTTCTTAATTTATAAAATTTATATTTTATATATATTTTTTAAAATATATGTATGTATATTATAATTATATAAAATATATAATATAAATTTACGATATAGCAAGGTTACTCATATAATTACGTATACTGACCTTGAGCCATGCCAGCATAAGTTTCCTTGGAGGGAACTTGGACTTGCCTATTTGGTACCTTACAATGAGTGACCATATCAGTCCAAGAATTAGTTTCAAATTACCATTGACGATGTCTACATTACCTATGAAAAAAGAATTTAAGAATAAAATATTTAAATTAATTATATTTTTTGGTCAATAAATAAACATTGATTTATAGATTATAAAAAATTATAAAAGTTTCTTTGTATGCTAAATTTTATTGCATATTCGGATTTATTAAGAATTAAATTAATTGTTACTGTAGTATATTAATTAAAATAATTCTATAATAGTACCAGATTATCTTATAATCACTCAAAATTGAAAAAAAGACAACTATTTCGGAATTTGGTTTACAAAAAACATAAAAACTATATTATTTATTATGAAAAATAACATTAATTAAAATAATTTTTATTTTTATTACTTTATTAAAATATTTAGGAATATAATTATAATCAATTAAATTATTATAATCTAAAAATACTACAAGAAATACTATTAAATGTAATGTATTATCTATAATATTATCAAATGAAATATTAATGATTAATTTAAAATAAGTTTATAATAACTTTAAAATAATATTAGCAACGATTTTCTATATTTATTATCGTAATATGACTCTTAATACATGAAAGACACATAATATATGTATATATATATATATTTATCAAGTAATCTTCTATATACATATTGAACAAAATAATTTTTTAATTGTTGTTTTTAATTTATTATAATAATATATTTTAATTGCTTGATGTTGTATTGAAAAAAATATATTTTATGCATAAAATATATTTATAATGTAATAATTAATTAAATCAATCAAGAAATTATTATAATATAGTTATAAAAAAAATAAAAATAGCATGATAATAAATGATTTTATTAAATAATGCAGCAAGATCCTGGAAAGTATTTATACATTTATATATAATTAATATTAATATTTATATATAAGCAAAATATAAATAATAAATATCATAATATTAACTTACCGATATTAACAAGTTTTACACCATCAGCTTCGATAGCTTGAAGGGCTGTTGAAACATTTTCTAAATGATGATGTTGATTTGCAGGTCTGGGATTCCATCGAGGTAAACGTCGTTTAGTAAGTACTTCGACGAGAGCACAAAGTCGTGTACCGTCCCGAAAATCTTCAACAAGATCGATCACAGGGCTGTTTGCAGTATCAACTGCGTGTTTTAAGTGCTCGTTCACCCAATTTCGGAAAGTATTCGCTTGAATTTCCACCCATAGATCTTCGTGTCCTTTGATAGGCATTCCTTTCGCTGCTGTACCTTCAGCAGATCGGGCTACTAATCCCACCAATTCTTCCGGTCGTAATTGTTCGGTCGATTCCATTTTTGTTTCTATTTTTTTAATATTATATAATATAAAATTTTTTCTTATTAGTGATACAATATTGGTAGATGTTATTGATATATAAAAGATATAACTCTGTTCAAATGAAATAATAACAATATCAAAATAATTAATCTCATTAGATCAAGTGATCTAATGAATAATGGAAAATATATTATATATATAATTATAGATAAAAGATCAATAAAATGATCAATAAATTGCATATTATATTTCTTGAAAATAATGAGATTAATTTCTCTTTCTGTAAAAAATTTATTTATTTATGCTATTAGGGAAACTTTTCATGATGAAAGTGTTGATAATATTTAATAATTAATGGAATTTTATACATGTATAGTTTGCATCCCTTAAAATAGATAATTAATGTTATATTAGTTTATTCGAATACATTAAATCTTTTACAGTTACAGTCAAGAGAAAGGAAACAAGAAAGCGTAGAAATAATATTGTAGTTCAACCATTCTCTCTTTATAATCTAATCTGCGAAAAATACAGACAATCAAACTATTACATCGTTAGGTTATTAATATGATATATTAATATAACATCAATTACACGTGTCACAAGAATTACTTCGTTACGTTACATTATGTTATGACATCACTATGTCTCAAAACCTTGTCCAACCAGTGAAGCTTGCGTAAGTGTGTAAAAATTTTTCACTGAAGTAAGCAAACTTTGATCAATAACAATATTATTGATCATTATTTTTTATTATTTGATTTTATATTAATAGAAGAATTTAATTTAATTTAAAAATTTAATTTAAGAATTTAATTCTTTTGGGGATATATTAATCATATAATATTCAAAAGAGAAATATAATGTAAATAAAACAAATAAAATTAAATTTTATTAAAATTTTATTAAAATTTTATTAATTAAATTATATTACCCAATAATATATACATAAAATAAAATATTTAAAATAATTTTTAAATATTTACCACAATAATTTTTTATTCAAAAAATGTTTAATGAATAAGAATCATTTGCATTTGATGTTATATGATGTTATATGATATTATAATTAGATATTATATTATTATATTAGAAAAAATTAATTAAACACAAGAAGTATCATTTTTTTTATCATTTCGTGGAAAATATTAATAAAATGCAAATAATAATATTGATATTACATATTTGTATATCTATAAGAGAAATTCATTTTTCTTTGCACTTTCACTTTATTTACAATTTTTTTTATTATCGATTAAATGTTTTAATCAAATAATATGTTATAATCAATTAAAATTATTATAAGATAATAGATTTTATTTTTAGAATATAAATTATAGATTTTATAAAAGTATTCATCGATTGGTTAATAGTCAATGAATTGACCAATCGGAATCTTCGTCGAAAGAGCGCGATTTGGGATAGGTTTATTCAAAGAATACACAAAAGTATAATTTCATATATCAATATGCAAAATACTTGATTGTTAGAAATGACATTTAATTTTGTTAAAATAATTGTTTTAAAAACAAATTATTTTATATAGTCACTCACACAACTAAAGATGTAAGAATGTTTGGTATGTGAACTGATATTTACGTCGTTGTTTTGCGAAGCAATCTCTTGGATATGGACTCTCAAGAAATCGTTTCTCCAATATTCCATACAGTTTACACGATTTTCCTTTCAAAGACCTGTTTCACTTGTTAACAGAACTAGAACTAATTTTAATATGATAATGTACTATCCAAGAAACGCCATTTTTGGACGTCGAAGATTTTTGAATCGTACTATTGTCGATGATTGTTGTTCGACGCGCGTGAGCTCACTGAACTAACATGAAAATCCCCTTCTTCTTCACAAGTCAACACAATCGCTTTCTGAAACCGTTGGAACACACAATTGTAATGAATACAAACATGTATCTATCTAATTTCGGACCCTACGCTTTATAATATACTATAAAAATTAAATAACATATGTTAATTAAAACGAGAATATATTAAAAGAAAATATGTCATTTCTTTCTTAAAACAGCATAAATTAAAAGTAATTAAAAACAAAATTATTTAAATATTATATTCCAACATCTTATTTATTTTGGTTTAATACAGTACTGAAATCCAGTAACTAGAATTACGCAAATTATTCCGCAAGGTGGTGGCACCTGTCGGATTGGAAATCGAATGGTAGCATATCTACAGGCGTATGGATAAATAATGTTTTAGAATATATTCGTACATACATATATATACATTTATTGTTATACAAGGATTTTTCTTTCAAAAATCTTTTAAATAATGCAATTAATAACTATAAGTAATACTAGAAAAAGTAATTTCAATGATTGGAATTGAATGTGTTTCAATATTTCTTCATCGGGTATTGAAATCTCCAGGTATTTAATAAGCCATATTAACTCATATAGAATGTTCGGCTTAGTATGTTAATTAATTATGTTGAATAATAGCTTCTTATTTTATTAAATGTATTTTATAATTTAGAAATGTTTTAAATACATATCGATGAAAAATATTTATATAATTTAATAATGATTTATTCATTTTTGGACTTATTAATTTTCATAAAAAAAATGTATTTATGCGTATATTATAAAAATATATATGTATTTATAATATAAAATATTTATTTTCCTTATAACAGTTTCTATCTTATATAAAAATACAAAAATACATATATATATATGTATGATACATAAAATATTGTTTTTCACATGTAACTAGTAGCACCATCTTCTTGAAAAATTCTCAAATTTGAAACACTGACCGACAATAAAATAAGCTTCTTAATAGTCTTTTACTAGTACTACCATCTCTTTGAGAAATATAAAATCTTCTTATATATAGTTATCGATAATAAGAAAGTTTTATTCTTTCCTGGAAAGATGGCACTACTATTCAAATAAATTCATATTAGCAAATTCACATTATTGTCAATAAAAAAATAGCAGTTTTTATCATAAAAAATAAATATTTCTAGAATTAAGAAAATTTTTGAAAAAAATTGTTTTAAACATAAAAAAATGATTTGCAAAAAATAATTATATTAATATAAAAATTTTATAAATAAATATAAATATATATATATAAACTTTCATAAAAATTCTTATTTTTAAAAATACTAAAAAAAAATGTTTATTTCTTAATAAATTATATGATTCTAATAAAATCAAAAATTTGGCATCAAAAAATTTTTGTTTGAATTTTGTATTAAGAAAACATTCGACAAAATATACGAAATTTTTTTACAATTTAACTTATCTTTTTTATATTTCTTTTACATAGTTTTACATACCTATATATTTTTAATCCAATACATTGATAAAAACTTTTATTTATCATTTTTTTATTATTTTATTTAAATCTAATTATTAAAGTAATTTCTTCTTTTACACATTTATTTTTGCAAGATATCAATTTTAAAAATAACAAAAAATATAATGTAAATAGAATAAATAGCAAGTAATAAGAGATAAGAATTGACTATTAGCGCCTCTTGAATTCTAACATCTCTGTAAAATAAGATAAAGTAAGAATCGAGGATCAAGTTCATCTCTTATATTTTTAAGAATATTTTTAAAAATATATCTGGTACTAAAAACAGTTAATTTCTATCCTATCTTTATTCTATCATCTCTTCTTCTCCTATTTGCTATCCTTTCTATATGTATTCCATTTTGGTATTTTTCTGAATTTTTATCTTATACCTGTCTTTTTTTCACTATTTTCCTTGCTATATTTGATTTATAAAATTTATAAGATCTCAAAGATGGTTTCAATATTTGATTAATTTGTCACCTTCAAAGCAGTCAAAAATAAGAATGCAATATAATAAGAATATTTATGAAAAAAATATATTAAAAAATTATTTTTAAAATCAATTAATTTTTTTCAATTTTTGATTGAATTGAATATAATTTTTACTTATCGTTGTAAATCGTAAAAAACATATCAAATATTTAGTTTTTTACATGATTAGTATTTCAAAATATGAAACTCAAAATTTCATTAAATATTAGACCTATCTTATATATCATCTTATACATATTATAAGATATATACATATTATGTATATCACTTGCTCTTTAATTCTCAAAACAAAGTTCGAATTATAATGAATATTTCAAGCATTATTTCAGATGTTATTTTATTTACTATGAATTCATATTGATAAATAAGAATTTCAAAAATACATTTTTGCATATAGATTTAATAAAATATAAATGAATATATTATGAAAAATTCTGTATAAGCTTTGGCAGGGCGCCGGCGCCGCTCTATAAATAGTGCGTAGTACAACGCCAACCGCCGGTTGCGGCTTATGAACAAAGTAAAAGGAAAGCCAGCCATCGCGTGTGTGCACAATCGTAGTATTGTAGTTAACGGTGGGACATTTCGTATGCTATCTATGCACAAAATTGAATTCATTTTTTCGTAATAATTAATTCAATAAGTTTATCGTACCAAGTTTATTGTGAATAAATTAATCATATTATACCAAAAAGATTGCTATCTAAAGATTGTAAAATCCTTATCAAGAATTATTTAATTTGATTCTATGTAAGATATTATTCTCTACATTTTGAAGATGTTACAATTACATGTGTATTCATTATGCGATATGCAGCATGTTCGTTGACGCAATGGCATATATTAAGATGTGAATTTATTTGTGATTGCGTCAGCTGATCGACAACCTATCGAGTAAATTAGGTGATTATATAAATTTTAGTTTTAAGAAGTCGTGATCATGTTTTGCAAAAATATTATTTAGCATTTCTCTATGTGGTACCGGCTAAATTTTTCTTTACTAAGAGAAACTAATTATACTATCTTCGCGACGAAAGATTACTAACCATACTACCCTTTCCACCAGGCGTACAAACAGTTTAAGGTCCATATGGAAAGCTTGATGGAATTTTATATATTCTTCATTGGCTAAAATTGACTAATGCTTTACAAAAATCGATCGAATATTTAATATTTTAACGTTTACGGTTTGAAATGAACCGGGAAAAGTATCAGGTAAATTAATTAATGATCTATTCATATATATCTATATATTATGTTAATATGACGTTTTACAATTTATAAATTTTTAAAAACAATAAAAATAATATATATAAAAAAAATTTATTTGTGAGAATTATATCATATTTTTACATAAAGTTTTACTTCATAATTATTGTAACATTCATGCTACACATGTAGTATGTATATTTAAAGATTAATTGGAAGTTCCATTTTACAAGGAATACAACGAGTATTTTTAAGCGAGGAACCAAGGATATCGAGTTACATGGCGCGTGAAACCTTGTTTCATTTTATAACCATGGAATATTTATTTTTACGCGACATTTCGCGCGTAAACATATGTACGTATGCTCTATCGGTGATTCGGTAGATCAATCGCGCTTGTTTTAAACTGTACTACTTGCATTTCTTCGAAAGAATATATTTGCAATTATACTAATACGTAATAATATATATTATAATAATATACTTAATACTCAGATTAAAGAATAATAAATATATATATACTGAAGAATTTAATTAAATTTTAAATAAATTTATAATTTACATAAAATTGAAATAGAATCATATAATAAGATACGATTTAATATCATTTAATTCTTAACTTAGATATATAGATATAGATATAGATTCATTATAGCTGATATATACATAGTTTGATATAAAAGAAATTGATTATTAGAATTATAAAAAAAAATTTTGAAAATTAATTTATATTTTGAAAATATTTATTTATATTCTTTTGTATAATTTTATATGTAATAATAATTTATTTATTGTCACAAAGATTTATGATGTTATCGAATTAGATATTTTGAAAATTATTATCCGTTGTTTTAACACGATATTATTTTTCGGATTTATTTGTAAAAAATATATAAAATATTAAACATAAGAAAAATTGGGAGAAAAATTCAAAATATTTCTTTTTTAAGTGCATATTTGCATTTGCATGTAATTCAAATTCATTGAATAGAGTTGTATTTATCATCATTTTCATTTCAGAAAATTTTTTAATAATTTTATAATTATAAGATATATTTAGATTTATTTTTTTTATTTTAATAATTTTTTACATAGTTAAGCTATATAATATAATGCTAATTATATTATGTGATAATAAAATATTTATTTTATTGAAATAATTACTGAAAATTGTAAGGAAAATTTTAGTTAATGATAGTGAAGCACTATTATAATTGCATGATTCGAAAAATATATGCATTAAATATTTTACGTATCTAAACATAATATTCAGAGTGCAAGATTCGCTTAAAAATACAAATATATATTAATCAAACAAATCCGACTAGCAACTGAGATTAGCAACATTACTAATTTTTATTGAGATTTTTGTTGAATTTTTTTCAATTTTTATATAAATAGTTCGAATGTATATAATAGATCAAATGCCATAATATTTGTTGTTTAGATCTGCAATTAGAATGGCTTTAGTAATGTTACCTTGTGATTTACCATGGTGGCCGGCTGTGGTAAAGCAATTAGAGCGAGCGGCAGCTGCCAGAAATTCCGAAGATCTCGTGGAAGCAATGCAAAGACTACATGACATGTGCAAGTAAGTGCATTGTGATTGAAGCTACTTTAACAAACAACACGCATATTTGATTTTCAATTATTTGGCAACGCAAATGTATATGTATATTTCGAAATGATATGATTGCTTCGTCTCGCGGAGATATTAACGAATTCGATTTTTTTGCTACATGCTGTTATAAAGATACGAGGAACAATGCATACTGAAAAGGTATATGACCAAAGTATTTCTAAATATCCATAAAAGATGTACCCAAATTTTCTTAAGTACACCGCTCTTTGTACAAAAATTACCCATATATTGAATGTTCTTTGTATAATTGTATAATTGTTACGTGTTTTTATACGTTTTCTAAACAATCTTAATAACTTTGTTTTAAAATATTTTATTTTTATTTTACAGCATAAGTCTCGATCCTGAAGAGGACATACAAGATCCTGAATTATTTTCTGGATTAGCAACTTTTCTTGATACTGATCTTGATTCTACTGAACAGGATCAAATTTTTGTAAATACAATACCACGAATGGTAGAAAGAGCAAAAGCTTTAAGATCCTGTAAACCTCCACAAGGTTTACACTTCAGTCTTCAACAACAAGGTAATTTAAATTAATTTCATATAAAATAATTGCTAATATAATTAGATATAAAAGGAAATAACATATTATGTACTTATGTTATAGGGGATTGTGTGGAATACAGCTATGCTTTCATTTCATCTTTAATCGCGAACGCATTCTTCTCTACGTATCCAAAAAGAACCGCGAAGACGCACCCAACTTTACGGGACTTCAATTTCACAAATTTTTTCAAACATCTTCATAAGTAAGGGTTAAGTTAAAAATATTGAATAGAAGATATTTAAATTTAAGGATGTTTTGTGAGAAAATTTAAAAAAGATGAAAAGAAATTATAAACTAATTTTATACTGGTTTTCAGTAATGGTCAAAAAGCTAAGCTAAGAAGCATATTCCGTTACTACGATTATCTTGATACCGAAAACGCGTTAGATGGAAAATTAATAATTTCTAGACAGGTATTGTATATGATATCACAATGTAAAAGATGTCATAATGTCAAAATAAATATAACATTTCTAGGTAATGACATCGAAACAATGGTTAACTATTGAAGATTGGTTGGAAAGTAACGTTCCTTTGTGCCCGTTGATGATACGCCATGAAGGTCGCCTAGACAGAATAGAACCAGAAACTAAAGTTTTGCGAGTTTGCTTTGCAAGTGCTAAATTTGGTGGCGGTGTACTTGATGGTGATGTTACGCAAGAAACTGTACATGTAAATAATTAAAGACGTGAGAAAAATAATTTTGATCTGAGTTAATCATAGTTTTCTCTAAAAAAAAAAAAAAAAAATGGAAGAAAAAAATAAACTAAAAATAAAAAATTAGAAACTGTTTTTGAAATAAAAATCAACAAACAATTAATTTAATTCTTAGATAGTAACACATCCCGAAATGCTCGTGGCAATATTGTCTGTTGAGGCTTTAGAAGATAACGAAGTTCTAATTGTTGAAGGAGTTAGACATATATCTAGAATAAATGATCCTCGTAACAGAGCGATATTTGAACCTCTAGCGAAACCAAATATTGTTAGTATATTATATCATTCTTCTGAATTTGATATGCAGTTCAATTAATATTTTTCTTTACGAGGTTTTTCTGTTATTTTTATATAGGTAACGGTATGCTGTATCGATCCTGAAGATTATTCACAATTACCTTTATCACAATTTGAAGAAGATAATATATTACGAGAAATGAATAAATCTCTACTTGGTTTTCGACAAAGACACATACCAAGTAGTCCAACTGATCCTGTAAAATCAGAATCAAATATAGATATTACAGTAGGTTCTCGAAGATTATCACCAATTGGAGAAAGTTTTAGTAGCACTCCTCCAGAAATAGAAGGTGATGATAAAGTATTGTCAATAAATAATAATTATATATATCAATAAATAATAATGCTAAAGGAAGTATAGCAAAAAAATCATTAGACAATTAATAATCATAGAATTATAATTGATATTTCTTTTTAGCAAAATCTGCACTATATGAACAAAAATATGATATTTTAACAGAAATTCGTAGTAAACCAAATGGCAAATCTACAAGACCATCTAGTCCTCATAAAATATATAATGATACTAATTATACAAACAAAAGAAATCGGTTTATCGTTCTTGGATCTAGTGGAGAAGTTTTACCAGTTACACGAAAATCACTTGGTCAAATATCGGTTTATAGTAGTTGTAATAGTCAAAGTACAGATAGTTTTCATAGTGCAAAAGATACTATAGATGAAGATTTGGGTATGTATATATATAATTTTTTATTATATAAAAAATTGAGATTTATTATTATTTATTATAATATATAGAAGAAGAAGAGCAAAAATTAAATAAACGCTACAGTACTCAGTTAGATACTCAAGAGCGAAGAGGAACTTTCGCTCAACGTTTAAGAGAAGCCTTAAAACGGGAAAATACAGCTACTGGAGCTACATCAGTAAATACTTCATTTGGAGAGAGTAGTTACGCAGTAGGAATAAGCGTATCTGGAAGTCATGTTTGTGATCAAGACATCAAGTACGAAAATTTATTTAAACTTGATATTTATATTCATACATATACATAAATTTATTTTAATTATATAAAATCATATAGAGTAAAAAGAGGAGGTTCAAGAGGTTTTGTTTTACGGGATGAAACAGTAGATGAAGATTTTTTGAAAGAATCTTTAGAAGCTGAACAAAAATGGTTAGGTAGATTTCGGCAAAATCAACCTATGTTACAAAGAAAAGATACAAATGCTAGCAGTAGGTATAGCTTCAGTACTGAATATAACTCCGGTAAATATAGAACTGCTTTATTTTTATTTATTATTTATTTATTTAAACATAATTATATCTTATATAGAATTTTAAAAATAAGAAAACTAATTTATTATTTTATTTTAAGATTTTTGCTCGGAGCTTGAAGAAGTTTATGAACAACTAGCTAAATGGTTAGAAGATCCTATAGCAAACGATGAATCTCGTGAATTAGATGCGAGAGACAAAGCTGTAGTTCAATTTGCAGGTTCATTATTGAAAAGAGCTCTTAGTGAATCATTTGCTGGTGTTCCAGTTCAAGAGGGTGAACCACAACCTTTTATTGATTCTACTGATGTAAATCAAAGTCACAAATTAGCTTTGGCTGTGAGAAGTTTGAGTTTAGAATTAGCCCGTCAGAAAAATAGAAGGCAACAATCAGTAAGAAACAAAATGCTTTTTTCTTCAGTTACTTAATCTTAAATTATTTGATCTTTAAACAAAACAATAATAATATACAAATAAAATGCAAAAAAAATTTTATGATGGATTGTTATTAATTTATAAATTATTACATTGGTAATTTTTAAATCATTCATTGATAAAGAATGAGAGACAAACTAAAGCCTAATATTAGATAATTTTTCATATATAGCCAAATCTCATCAATTCATTACACTATACAGGTACCTGTGTCTGAAGATATAGAATATTATGAAGATGCTTTAAATAATCATATTATGTCAAAAGAGATAAAGGATATTCAGCGTAAAAAACTTAGAACAATAACATTTACATTTGAAGTTTTTCAAACATTGGTTGATGATGAAACTACTGTATATTTATCTAATCCTGTTTCTTTAACTACATCTGGACCCATAAATGAGAAAAACACAACAAAATCTTTTAATATTAAAAATGATAAAATTATACAACAATTAGAATCCCATATAACATTTAATGTGAGCAAATTTATGTTATATGAATATCTTAATTCTGCTTTATGTAATGCATGGTACCAATTAATTCTTTTACTATAATAACTTGCATGACAGATTATAAATATGTGATTTTTCTATGATTTAGCTTAAAATAATTTAATTGCAATAATTTTTAATAACCAATGATTTGTCTCTCATTCTATCTGATAACATTTTATAAATGTTTCTTACTTGTATATTTATAATATAATTTACAATTAATATAACTTCTTATATCTTTTACAATAACATTGTTTAAAATTCAATAATTTTGCGTGATTGAATTGAATATTTTAAAATGATTCATATAATTTTAAATTTGCTAACATAATTTTTTAGATACCAAGAGATGGTAGTCCACAAACTGGTGGATTATTATCTATTGCTACAGGTAATTGGGGATGTGGATCTCGTTTAAAAGGAGATCCACAATTGAAGCTTGTTATTCAGTGGCTTGCTGCTTCTTTGGCAGGAGTGCCAAAATTAATATATTACACCACAGGAAATCCCAGTTTGTCAAAGGTAGTAAATATAATTGTAGTAAATGTGTATATATATATATATATGTATATGTATATATATATATATATATATGTGTGTATATGTATTATTTTTTACACAATTTTAGTTTTTTAATTATTTTAGTTAGATACTATAAGTAGAGTTCTCATGGATAGACATTGGTCAGTTGGTGATTTAGCTGCGGCAACATTAAGATTTGCATTACACATTATTGAAGAAAGAACAGAAGGGAGAAATACTCTTTTTGAAGAAATAATTGGTATGGATAAACCAAGTCCTTAGCCCGATTCAATGCTGTCAGTTTTAATAGATATACTTGCTACTATGATTGAAAACAGTCTATTAAATACTTGAAGATAATACCAAAATAGTACAACAAATGAGCGTGTGTCTTTTGCAATTTTTGAAAGTAAAATATATTTCAGAAATTATTTGTAGGAAATCTTACAGTGAGAAAAGATTTTAATTTTTTAAGATTTATATAAATCAGAAGAAAGAAGAAAAATCAGAAGAAGAAGAATTAGACATTTCATATCAATATCAAACAAATTCGCACAACTTACAACGTACAAAGATAAAAAATGAAAATTTCGTATACATTTTAGAAAATATTATATTACATATTATATAAATAACCTGAAATATTCTTTGTGCACATAAATAACACAATTATTTAGTGAAATTATAAACAAAAAATTTCACTAAAATGAAATTTGTCCAAGTTCAATTATTCTAGTCATATGAAAAGTCAATTCTGTTTTATGTTTACAAATAATACATAAGATATGTAACTTAATATAGTTATTTGCAATAATTAACGAGGCACAATATACTATATTATATTTTGTACAGTATAATATTTATAAGTCGTTATATATATTAAGTAAAAATATATGTAATACTCAAATAGATTTTTAGATAAAGACTATAGTCGTATTTTATAGGCCGCTTTTTTATATTTGAATATAATTTATACAAAATAGATTACATAAACTATAAAAATTAAATATGTAAGAAGAAAGGAACGTGGCCTCTGAAAATATAAATATAAAATATATATACATATATTATGAGATACATATACTATGAGATGTCTTCCATAAAAAAAAACATATAACGTCTGTATCAGCCATTTGTAAGTACATTCTCGATGTACGTTTCACTTTAAAAAATATCATATAGAATGTGTTTCAAAATTTTCTTTGTATGTATGTTATCTCTTTGTACATTTAAAAAAAAATACGAAGCACATATTAAAAGATTTATATAATGAGATAGATACATAAAATTTAATTTATCCTTATAAACTAAAACCAAATATTGCAATATTTATTTTATTTTTATATTTATTTTTATGAGATACAATATCTATTACAACATTTGATTTATTAACCAAATTTACTGCATTAAATTTTTGAAATTCCAGAAGTATTCATTATAATTTTTAGAGTAAAAAAGGTACAAGTATAAAAAAAACAATGAATTCTATTTACTCATTACAAAAAAAGGCTTCGCAAACGACGACCAACACCTTGCCTATCATACAAAATATTGAATTTATTAACAAATTGATTTATATTGTTGCAACCTTTTGTTATAATACCAAGATACGTCATCAAGCCAAAATCATTACATTGCTAAAAAATATAAATAATATATTAAATATATAAATAAATTGTTTTTTTGATGATATTGCAACAAATACTTACATTATAAAAATCAGCTTTGAATTTAGGATTATTTAAAACTGGTAATCTGTGCCCTAAAGAACAAGCTGCTCTTAAAACTTCGTGATTTCCTTTCAATTCTCCATTCTGTACAGCTTGTACATATTTTAGAACTAATTTTACCCTTGAATGTAACATTTTTATAGCACTATGTTGTGCAGTCAGATGTTCAGCAACTATTACAAATTACTAATGAAATGTCATTTTATTTTTATAATTATAAATTAATATAATATGAAATACCTAATGAACTCTCTCCTTGATCATTACTACACATTCTTGCTACATGATCTACTCCAATTCTTTCTGCTTCTTCTGTTGCTAATGTATAAGTCAATGGAACAAACAACATCGTAGCTTCTCCATTTACTAAATCAATTACTGATTCATACATAGACACAGAAAGTTGCTAAAAAATGTAATATTATTAAATATAATACATATATAAAACTAATAATAAAAGCAAATACATACATCAGTATTTTTTGGTCTTGGATCAAGTTTTAATAGCACAGGACTCTCATTAATTTCACAAAGTTGTTTATGTACTGTAATATCTCTTTCATTAGGCATGTCACCTGTAGTATACCACCCAAGGAAATCCATTTCACTAAAAACTTGCTTAAATTGTTCTTCTTTAGTATTATAATAATCTCTATCAATTATCACATCATCTTTAATACATGTAAACATTAATTCAAAAGAATTCATAATTTCTATGTTGCGTCCTTTTTGTTTGCCAATTAATGCTCCATATACTAAAATATTAAATTATGAAGAACGTAAATAATTAAGCAAAAAGTGAAAAATATAAAATATATATATATATATATATATATATACCTAATTGATCTGTTCCTTCTTGGGCACGAAGTCTAGTCCAATGTTCACTAACATTCATTATAACAAGAGGATGAAGACTAATAGAAACAGAACCAACAGTACCTGAAGATGCCATTACTTTTATAGCACTAGGAGTATTTGTTGACATAGTACTATTTTTTCCAGAAGTATCATCATCAACTTCCATTGGTGTATCCGTTGAAACCGTTGCATTATTTTCATCAACTTCCATATTTAATTTCTATTTCTATTTGTTTATATTATTCAATATATATAAAATTATTAATTAATATTAGACAACATAAGATTATATAAATTTTAGTAGTATTTTATTTAATACCTAGTATTTTATTTAAATAAACCTCTTTCTTATAATATATCAATAAATATAATTAAATAATATTCCTTGTTTAAATAATATCAGCTGTACAAATAAAATCACTAATTCAATCATACGTTTTTTTACAATTATATTTTATTATGCATTTGACATTGTCAAATTTAGATGTGCATATATAAATAACAGATAGTGCACAATATATTTTGAAATATACTTACGAAATATTACTTTATGATATAAATTATTTTAAATCTAGATAAAGTATAACCAATGGAGTTAGCAATTACATTGTTCATACTAGAAGTTGCACCAAAAAATATACTAGGATGAAAAATTTTTTATATACAGGGTGATTAAAAAAAAGAATTATAAATTCTGGAATAATATTTAGTAAAAAAAAAAGTTTCAATAAACAGTTCAATAACAATAATTCAAAAAATGAATATTTTCAAAGTTATAGCAATTTTTTGTTTTCATTAAAGAAAATAATTTTTTAAGTAATTTTGAAATAATATATAATATGAAGATATTAAGCATGTGTGGAAATTGTTATGAATCAATCTTTTATTATTTTATCTTATATTTATTGAAAATATCAAAAATAAATAAATTAACTTACCAAAGTTCGTGATAAATGTTGACTTTAACTATTGACAGACGAAATTGAAATCGAAATTGTTGTGCAAAATTCGTTGATGCTTATCATAATTTTTTTATCAATTGTTTATTTTTTAAAAATATCTATATTTATGATTTTTAATTTTAATAGTAATTTATATTTATTATTGCATAATTTATCTTGTTTATTGACAATAAATAATTCCATGAAAAATTTTATAATATGAAGAAAAATAGTTATTTCATATTTTGGAATTATGAATTTGATCTTAATTTCCCTAGATTTTGATCACGTGGTTTTGTTTATTTCCAATGTGCCACGGTGAACATAATATACATAGATATATTATCAAATATAATGGAATTTAAAAAAAAAATAAATTATTAAAATAATTAATTATATTATTGATATGAAAAAAATAAAATTATAAAAACATATAATTAAAATAAATTAATAAATTGAAATAATTAATTGATTACAATTCAATGATATCATAAGGTACAAATTTCTATGTAGCCAATGTAAATCAAATTATACATACTAAATGTATGTAAGTATAATTCAAGTAGTCATATTTTTCTAGATTCAATGCAAAGCATATTGCAATGTTATAATTTCGTTGTTTATTTATGTCAGTTTATTTTAAATTAATTATATTATTAAAATTGATACATTATAACAAATCTTCGATATACAATATTTCATCGACTTAGTAAGTGATTGTATTGATTAAACAATTTATTTTAAAAAGTTTTAGGTTAAGTTAAGAATGAATCTTTGTTAAAGAGCGCAGTTGATTACAAATCTAAAAATTTATAAGTTTTTTTTTTAAAAAGATTTAAATTTAAAATATTTATTTCATTTCAAGTGCCATACTTTATTACATTTTACAATATTATATTTTTTCTTTTAATTATATTTATATTATATAATTTTGATAATATCAAACAAATCAACTGTACTCTGACAAGAAAAAAACAAGCATATGTAATGATATTACATAAAAATTTTTAGTTTAATATTTGAGGATAAAGAAGTATTATGCAGAATTAAAGCTATTGAGTGCTTTTACACAAAATTTGATTGTATTGTTGATGTCTCAGTATAATGGAAAAATTGATAGGAATTCATCAATTAAAAGATATACTTAAAAATTTTCCAAGAAATATAAAGTTTTGTTTTGCATATGGATCTGCAGCATTTAAACAATTAAACAATGAATCTAACAATATGGTGGATCTTATATTTGTTGTTCGTAATGTAAATCAATGGCATGCTGAAAATTTAAAACTTAATCCTAAACATTATGCTCAACCATTAAGATTTCTTGGACATAAAGCAATTACTAATGTACAAGAAAAATGGGGTGCTAAAGTATATTATAATACATTAGTTAAAATGAAAGAAGGATATACTATCAAATATGGTGTTGTTTCTGAAGTATCATTAGTAGAAGATTTATTAGATTGGACTGATATATATTTAGCTGGAAGATTACATAAACCAGTTAAAATACTTATGGAACCAAACGAATATTCTCAATTAACTACAGCTTTAGTACAAAATTTACATTCAGCTGTACATGCAGCTTTATTATTACTTCCACAGCATTTTACAGAAATTGATTTTTATAAAACTATCACTGGCTTATCTTATAATGGTGATTTCCGAATGACTTTTGGTGAAAATAAAGAAAAAATTAATAACATTGTTCTGCCCCAGTTGACATACTTTAAACAATTATATAGTCCAATTTTACAACATTTTGAAAATTATGTTGATATTCCAAAATCTGACAAAATGGCTGTCATATGCCATCAAGATATAAGTCCTGCAACAAAAATACATCACTTAAATCAATTACCAAGAATACCACAAGTTAATCTTGTTAGAGCATGGTCTCAAGGTCCAAGATCAAAAGATACTGAAGATTGTTTACGTGCAATAGCTTATGATCCTGATTGTGGAGAAATATTGGAAGAATGTTTAAAAGAAATTATATGGAGATCTAGTATTTCTCAAAGTTTAAAAGGAATTGCAACTGCTGGATTTGTGAAATCTATTCAATACAGTACAACAAAAATAATGAAAATGTTACAAACAAGTCCACAGATAACTTCTCTTCCAAAACTAGAATCAAGTCAAAGTAAAGTTGAAAGAATCATGGAAAGTGTGAAGAATGAAACTCAATCAAAGGAAACAGACAAACGCGTAGAATAGTAATTATCATACTCATACTTTAATTCTGTCATATGTACTATGTTTTATACAAATGTGTTTAAAATAAAGTTGTTATTTAGTTAAATTATAATTATTTATTCTAGGTATTATTTACCTTAATTTTTAAAAATATTTTTATGAAATATTGTCCCATTCTGTTAAATAAGATAATTAGAATGCATACTATATATATATATATGTATGATGAGTGTGTGTATGTGTGTACGCGCGCGCTCGTGCGCTCGCGTATATATATATGCGCTCACGTATGTATATACGTGTATATTATTTTTATAGGCATATAAGGAATTAAATTTATGCTGCTTTCAGTAATTAACTATGACCACAATGGATTCTGATTCTGAGAGTCAAGACAGTGATGATGGACGGCGATTTCGTTTTGAAGCCACTCGTAAAGATAATGTACAACTGGATGCAAAGATGAAAAAATTATCGACTTTAAAATCACAACAAGAATCATGTTATAATAACATAAAGCATAAAAATAAAAAAGATAAATTTAAACGTAATTATAATAGAGAACATAAACATTCAAAAGAATTGAATAATGATAATAGAGATTCTAAATATTCTACTAAATATTCAAAAAATGAGATAAAAAATTCAAAACGTGAAAATAATAAAGATTATAAAAATTTAAAGGATATTAGTTTAGATACTAAAAGTATTCCATTATCTTCGAAACACAAAACAAAAGAGACAAAGAAACACAAAAGTCAAAATCGAAATGAATATCTAAATTATAAATCTCAAGAACGATGTCATAATAGAAATGAAAATGATAAATCACAAAATGGCAAACATAAAAATAAATGTCATGAAAAATATAATAAACATCATACTTGTGATAGAAATCGTGATAAAAGTAATCAATCATGTAAAATGAGATCTGAAGATTGTAAATTTCGAGAAGAATTTGAAAAATATAATATTCATAAAAAAATATCAATGAAAGAAGATGAAAAAAAATTTTTGTCTAAAAATATAAAAGAGGATAATTGCAATAATGAATCATTAACAAAGAGAGAAATAGAAAAAGTGGAAAGTCAAGAATATAATGAATTAAATTTATCTGAATTTAACATTTTATCAGACGAAAATATAACTGATATTTCAAATGTAAAAAATAAAAATTTATTATTACAACTACATGATAAGAATTCCAAGAAAAGGTATTTTAATAATGAACATAATGATTCATCAAAAAAACACGTAATAGAAATGGAAACTATGGACAAATTACCAAAGGTAAATGCAAGGAAGAATGATTTATTTTATGGTTCCAGTAATAATAATTCTGGTACCGTTTCAGATATCTTATTAAATACATCAGCTATATTGATGGAATCAAGGAAAAACATAATTGATTTAAATAATAGGGAAATAATATGTACTTCACTGGAAGAAAATAACATGTACATTACTGAACCAACTTCCTTGCATCTTAATAATTGCAATTCTGTAAAAATAACAGATATTAATGAGAAAATTACAACATACGGACCGGCTTTACCGCCGCAATTAAAAACTGATCTTTCCAATAATATAGAATCAAATAAAGATTTTATAGGACCTTGTTTACCAAAAAATGATGCACAAAATATAAATGAAAAAATAGAAAAAGAAACAGTAAATAATATCAGTCAAGATAATATAATGGAAGAAGATGTTTCATATTTGGATATTGTTTTTGGTCCAGCATTACCACCGCATTTGCTAAAGCAGAAATATAATGATGATATGAATACAAAAATAATAGGTCCTATTCTTCCAAATAGTGCAATGTTATTTCATAATCATGAAATAAATCAAATAGAATCTGAAGATGAAGATGGTATAGGCCCATTGCCTGCTAATCATCCAGCATTAGAAAATAATTTTGTATATAAACAATTAGAACAAAGAGCTCAACAAATTAAAAATGAACAGAAAGATGAGGTAAAATAAATTATCTTAATGTTAATATTCATTATAATAAAAATATTTAAAGATTGAAATATAATATTTTAGGATTATAGTATATTAAATCAACGGGAAGAATGGATGACTGAGTTACCACCAAGTCAAATCAATAATTTAGGATTAACATCACGAAAATTTCGGATGAGAGCAGGTCCAGATATGTCTGATAGATCATGTTGGACAGATACTCCTGCAAAAAAAGCTGAAAAACGAAAACGAGTAAATACATATTTTATATTTACTATTATGTAAATAGGAATTACTAAATATAAATTAATGTTATATTTTATAATGTTAAATATTCATCTTTATTTTAGGAAGAAGAAAAATTATATAATGATAGGACATTAATTACAGACTTGTCTATTGAAAATGAAACTGATTATCAGAAAAATAGAAAATGCGAAAAATCACTTTTAGAAATACATCAAGATAAACTCCGAAAGAAAAAATTGGTATTTATTTATTTAATAAATAATTTTTTTTTTACATATTCTTTGTATATAATATTTTGATAATAATTTTAGAAAGAAGAAAAAAAAACTGGGCAAACAATTAGAAGACCATTTGACAGAGATATTGACTTACGAATTAATCGATTTAATCAGAATAAAAAGAATGCTATTATTAATAAAGCACAAAATCTAAATGAAAGATTTTCCCTTGGAAAATTATGATGGGATCAAAGTAAATATATTTCTTTCTTTTTTTACTTATTTAATTATTAAAATATTATAGAAAGCAATGAATTTGATGCGATGTAAATTTAATATTTCTTTCAATGTAAACGATTTTGCCAATGAGTGCCTTCAATACATATTTTTATTTAGCATATTTTGATATATAATCTGGATTCTTGTTTTTTTTTTTTCTTTTAATTAATTTTTTTCATATTCAATATTTTATCATTCTTATATTTAATTGTAATTTATAAGTAACATTAATATTGAAGATATTAAATCAAAATTATTAGCTTACTAAAATATAATCTTTTTGAAGTCACTCAGGCAAAATATGTAATATATCATAATATATATTCAATAATTATTTCTTGAAAAATTTCTATTGACTTTATAAATAATAAATCATGTCAATTTAAATTTCATTGTATTATGTATTATTAAATATTAAAGATTATATATGTGTATGCGCATAATATTTTAATATAAAATGTAATAAGTTAGTAAGTAAAGAGATTGTAAGTATAAATTTTCTTCAAAAAGAAAAATATTTTTTCTTAATTGATTTTACTATGCAATCAATTTTGCCTGTGATTATTTAAAGTTGTTTTGATGTAATACATATCTTATCTAATGTAACAATTATATAAGAATACTTTAAATATACTTTATATGAAAATCATATTATATGTTTAATTTATTCAATAGATACAATTGTTCTATTTTTAAATAAAACAATATATATATTTTATATTTTTTATCTAAATACATCAATAAAAGTAAACAAAATATCTAGCAAATAGTAGAAAAAATCGATATAAGTATAAATTTATATATATACATTTACATAATATTTTCTTATATATATTTTTAATATATAAATATAATATTTTAAATAAATACAATATTAAATATTAATATTTTTTTGATAAATCAAATATAGTAATAATGAAAGTTTTAAAAAAATTTAATCTAAAATTTAATTTAAAAAATATTAATTATATGATGTAAAAATTGATAAGTTGTAAATTGACATTTACTTAAATTTAAATTTAACGCTTACATTGCGCGGTAATATAGATACGTCCGGCATGGCACTATCAGATTGTTCCATAAGAAAATAAAGGAAAAAGTATATGTATGATATCCGCGTGACTCCAGGGATCAAGTTACAGTTTTTTTTTATATTAAAAAAATTATTGTTTAAATAGTTACATTATACATATATATATATACATATAACTTCAAATTACTTTTATTGAAATAATTATGAATAAGTGATTCATTTGTAAAACTAAATTTTTGACATTTACTTGCAAATTTTATTCAATGGATTCATCACGTCGCAGTCAATTTAGTATCGCCGTAAGGATTTTACATTTTTATTAATGTGTAATATTCAAAACGTTTTATAATATTATAACCTGAAATTTGTAGAAAACGAATTAAAGAAGATACAAATGAAGTGCAATGTGTAGACGGTGTACATCTTACTGCACATTCATATTATCTACAATATTACGTGTGTAAATGCATATATATGCACGTACGACCGATTCAACGTCTCCTGTGTGTCTTACTTAACGTGTTTTTCTGGATGAAAAAAGATAGAAAAATACTAGTACGTATCGAAATTATCTACGTATTTACATTTGAGTGTTATTACCTATTGACAAGGAAACTTACAGGGTTAAATTTACGCAGATGTTGCGTATATATTCATTTATATGTGTATATTGTTTTTGGATATATTAATCATTTATTTGTTTATTATATCTTATACATCTCGATATACTTTGAGAGATTCATCATCATTTCCTATGCTTCTATTATCTATTCGTTTATCAATATATCAAACTGAATGTGTTTACGAATGTCCTTTGCACATTAAATATATAACTTTTCCATTTTATTCTGATAAAAAAATAACGTTTGTATTTTTTGTTTATGGATAGTTTATTAAATAATCGATAATTAATCACTTAAAACAATATATTGTGAATGGTTAAAAATCATATAGTACTACTGTGTATGTATCATATTTTTTAACTTTATCATTAGTTAATTAGTTCGAAAATTTATTTCACTAAATGAATTAAGGTTTTTGTTATATAAAAAAAAAAATTGTCATTTAATGATGAAAATATTATTAGTTATTAGCATTGAATAATTATAAAAATGAACATTATTAAGTGTAAATTAATTGTAAATATAGTTGTGTATTAATTCAAATTTTATATAAAATATATAATATTAAATTACATATAAAATATAAACATAATCTGAAAATATTATAATTATTTTAACAGGCTAGCATTATTTTGTTCATGGATACATTAATATTTTAGAACTAAATGTAACATATAATGAAGCAATTAAACAAATTTTTAATAAAATATTAAGGTTGACAAGGCAATTTGACATTTTAAAACATGAAACAGTGTTGTTTAAGCCACCAACTTCAACTGTGGCTTATGTTTCTTGTCTTTTGTGTAATGTGCAATAGAGCAGATATTTTAGTATTTTCTGCGGCTGCAAGACATCAAATTGAAGAAGAATTTAGAGATATGCCTGCCAGATTTGGAGGTTTGATACCGTCTGAAGGAATTAAGGTATTTAATCTATATTTATAAGAAATATTTGTATAATTTTCTGTATATATCACATTATATATTTTATAAAAAAAATTGAAATATCTAGTAAAAAAAATTGAAGGTTAAATTAAAAAGTATGATTTTAATTGATATATAAATGTGAATAAAATAGTTTATGCAGAATATTATCAATGTAATTCAATATTAATAGCGAATAATAAAATGAAAATAGAATAATATAATAAATAAATTAGAAAAAATATATATATTATAGTTTATGAAAAATTTTATATTAGGGGATGGTTGTGTATGCAGAACCACCTACAGCATGTCATGAAATACAGGGTCCTCCTAATAGTACGAGTTATATTGGTAATTGGATATCTTTAATTGCTCGCTATAATTGTAGTTTTGAAAGAAAAGTACGAATGGCTCAGAAAGCTGGTTATGATGCTGTAATTATACATAATGTAAACAGCAACAAATTAGGTAATTCTTATTAAAATAAGAAAATGTTATAAATTCAATAATTATTTTCATTGAAAATATTTACATAATAATATTTCAATATTTAAATAGACCAATAGATAAATGAAAATATATAATAGAAATGTATAAATATATATGTATTTTATTACAGAACCAATGTTAGCTAAAGATCCTACAGGAATAATAATACCATCAGTATTTGTCAGTGAAATTACAGGATTGATTATTAAAGAAAATTATTTATATGATGAATTGTATTTTGTATTAATCAATGATGACAGTCCATTCAATATAACACATTTACTTTTGCCTTTTGCTATTGTCGTAGGGATATGTTTTTTAATCATGGTTATCTTTATGGTAAGATTTGTAGAATAAATTAATAAATAACATTTAAATTATTATATTTGCAAAAAAAGTATAGTTAAAACATTTTTTTTGTAAATTATAGATTGTTAGGTGTATTAAAGATAGAAGAAGACAACAAAGACATAGATTACCTAATTCAAGTTTGAAAAAAATTCCTACGCACAAGTATACAAAAGGTGATCCATATGAAACATGTGCTATTTGTTTAGATGACTATGCTGAGGGTGAAAAATTAAGAGTTTTACCCTGTGCACATGGTTAGTATGTGTCAATATGTGGTTAGTATATTAAAAAATTTGAAATATTTTATAACTAATAATATTTATATCATATTATCACATGAATGATATATTATTTATTTTTAGCATATCATACAAAATGTATTGACCCTTGGCTAACAAAAAATCGTAGAGTTTGTCCAGTTTGTAAGCGAAAAGTTTTTGCAGCGGACGAACAAGTTGTTACTGACGAAAGTGATTCAGATGCCGACGATACGACACCTTTGATTCGAGAAGGCCATCAAGGTATAAAAAAAAATCTTTATTTTCTCATTTTAAAAGTTATAGAATCATTAACTTATATTTTAGAGAAATAAAAATATTTTATTAGGTACTCAAGGTGGAACATTTTCACGACAAAGAGAGAATCCTTTTAATCGTGCCAGAAGATCGCAAACAAGACAACACGATATAATTCACTTCAATAGCAGTTCTGATTCTGAAGA
This sequence comes from Apis mellifera, assembly GCF_003254395.2. Taxonomy (NCBI): domain Eukaryota; kingdom Metazoa; phylum Arthropoda; class Insecta; order Hymenoptera; family Apidae; genus Apis; species Apis mellifera. The sequence goes on along the minus strand of NC_037647.1, from coordinate 9,937,026 downwards.
ATTATTAGATACAACAGATGAAGAAGCTAGTGTAAGTGCTGGAGAACCATCTAGTGGCACTGTTTTCAGGCCGTTTGATATTCATAGTATTAATGGTAAGAATTATTTTTAAATATTATTTATCTTCTCATTATTCTTGCCATTACATTTTAATTTAACATGATTATTATTTGATTAATATTTGAAGTATTTGTTGAGGATTAATTATTAAATATATTTAATAGTTATAATTATTTGATCAATATATAATAATGATCAAAATATTGATTAAAAGAAAGAGATAATTTTAATTATTTAATTAGGCGAGTTACCGGACTTGGAATGTTCTGTGAGCAGTACTAAACCACATACGGTAAATTTATATACAGATGTTGAAGAATTTCCAGCCCCTGTTGTTCAAATTACAAATTGCAATATACGAACAAATTCACAAACATCGAATTCGGGCGGGTCTGTACCAATCGAAAGTGAAGCCACAAATTTTATTAATACAGATTCTGAAAAAATCGATATTCATGTATAAAATTCGGTTATATCTATTTTTTATTATATATCTATATAATCAATAAGATTGATATGTTCTTTTAAGACATTACAAAATCTGATATAGACTGTTAATAATTCATAACTATATAAAAAAAAAAAGGCATTTTGAATGCTTTAAGAGCTTCATCTTTTATTTTAAAGAACGAAAAAAATATTTATCATTATTTCTTCTTTATTAACTATACAATAGTTTTCATTGCAAATTTAAATTTATTTCATTTGTCTAATATAAGGGTGCCCCATAAGTTTCTTTCTTTTTTTTGATACAAAATGAATACATGATATTTCTTGTTTATTGCAAGATTACTTTATTGCATTATGCATATGAATTATTCTGCTCTATCACTTTCTACCAGTTTCTCTCAGGAAGCCAGGAATTATTTCCATTTTTCAAAATTGTTAGGGTTCATTTGCAAAATATTGCTCAAGGTGCCTTTCGCTTACAGATTGGAATCGTTTATTATAGAGAGAATTTTTTTTAATAACAGGAACAAGTAATAATCGGATAAAGCAAGATCTAGTACAGAAAATACAATAGAATGTCTCAATCAATTTTTAACAGCTTTTCTCTTACAGTCAATGCAATATGCGGTTTTACATTGTCGTGATAGCCTCGTCGGTTTGCCAGTTTTGACTGTTTTTCTACTATGGCGTCCTTCAATTTATCAAACTATATTACAATATTTTCCAGAATTGATGGTTTCATCTTGAGAAAGAAGCTCACTACATTTTTCCAATCCCAAATGGATAAAAGAATTTTCTTCAGATGAAGTCCACGCTTCGCAACGGTTGACAGTCTCTAATGTTCTTAAATCAAATACATTTTCGATGCATATTTTGATAGAAAATCCAAGTTTCATCTCCAGTAACAAGTCTTTTTAAAAAAATCTCTTTCATGTCGTTGGAAGAGAAAATCGTATATAAAGACGCGATTCATAAAGTCGGTCTTGTCAATAGCTGTGGAACCCAAACTTCATCGATTGATATATCCCATCTTGGTCAGGTGATTATTTACTGTTTTCCTGGAAATGTTAGTGGCATCTATTATCTCTTGCTCATCCGCATATCGCGGATTTTCAGCATAGCCTTGATAAAGTCCGTATTCGTCATTGCTAGACGGTCACTGCAATTTTTCATCTTTCAAGTTAAAATTGCCATCTCTTAAACCAATTGTAGATGATCGTAATTGTAGCTCCGCTTCCCCTAAACAATACAAATCTCTTCTGCAGTATAATTTGCATTATCATCTTTTTTTTAAAGTAATAAAGCATAACATGTCGCAAATTTTTTGGCTATTCTTTTGGCTATTCATATTGGAATGGTGTAGAAAAAAATTTTAAAAGAGACTGTGTCAATGAAATGTATTTTGAAGAGCTTTGGGATGACTGAAACCGATGCTATAAACGACTAATAGATAAGTCTGCATGTTCATGTAAAAATAACCAGTTAAAGTCATTCCTAATGAGGTGCAAAAGAAACTTATGGGATACCTTTACATTTACTGTTTTTTCAAGCATTTTTTTTACATCATAAATTTTATATATAGATAATATTATATATAATGAAAATATATAATATATAAATGAAAATTTCTTCTTGAAAATGATTTGCCATTATTTTAATAGTAAAAATCATTGTTATCTTTAGCTTGTTTTAATTAAAATTTATTTTAAATAATATTAAAGTAATTATTTAATAGTTAAGATTTCAAATTATTTTTTTTTTAAATTTATATCTGTATAATCTAATTTTTCAAATATTCGTCAGTTTATGAAAAATATCAAAAATATTAAAACAATTCAATCGAATTATTTAAAATATTTATTTGTTTTAATCAAAATTATAATATTGAAACATTTAAGATTAATGTTTATTTATAATTTTATATGGCCTAGATATTTTATTTTAAAACTTTACTTTTGATTATCATGTATTTATCTTTTCTTTATTTAGTTACCATATATAGATTTTGTTTAATAGGCAATTAGACATAGATTCTTTATTCCATGAATGTTAAATAATGATTGGCAAATATATATATATATTGCCAATGTATTGCCAAAATATATATATATATATATAGCAAATGAATGAAAAAAAAAATATTTTTTAACGATATGATTCATAACATATATTTGTAAATATTATTTGTTATTGTATATACATACACATATATATATATATAAATTAAAAAACCAAAAATAGAATTTTCTTTTATGCAGGACATATAGAAAAAATATAGAATCTAAATATATAATAAAATTCTAATGGTAATATCTTGGATGTTACATGTTATATAAATTGAATTAAATTTTTTAAAAAATTGTAGAAATATAATGATAATTCTAATATTGATAATTAATTTTTTAAAAAAACAAATATAAAAAAATATAATTGGACGTTTTTGACATGTCATTTTCTATACATATTCTGTAAATTTATATTAATAGGAAAGAAAATTTTTTTTGCCATTTCCTAATAATGACACAGAGAATTATATAAAATGTTGTCATTAAGAAAAAATATTGTGACAGAAGACATATAATTAATAATGGAGATATAATATAGAAGACATATAAATAATTAATATAAATTAGGAAATGGTTGCTGTGATTTAATTGATATTTAAAGAAAATCTTTCGAGAAGAAAAGAACAAAGGAAATATTGTATAAAACTGTGTAAATAACTGGTATGTGTGATCTTATTGTGCATGCAGGCGCTCGTATGTATGTATGTACATGTATATGTATATTTTACAATATTAAAGAATGAATTTTTACTTAACCATTATGATATCCGAACCGAAAGATTAGACTTGCTATCATCTTATTGTTTAACGCTAGATGTATTATTCAAAGAAATAAAGAAATATTTATATTTTGTGTTTTATCATATGTAATTTTTACATCGATAAATCGAGACGAAATAATTATAATATTTAAACGAATCTTGAATAAATAGAAAAATATCGCATTCAAAAAATTCTAAAGTTAATTAATATAAGATATTAGGGAATACGTAATTGTTTTATTGTCATCACTGTTAATGATGAAAATAAAATTGAAATATAAACATTATGACAAAATATTAATGTCAATGTAAAAGAAAATTATTATTATTTCGAAGGTAGTCGTAAAAAATATTGAAAATTTTTCAAAGAAAGAAATAGGAATCGATCTGTATTTTTTGTACATACAAAAACTTAGGAAAAATATTTATAAATATTTATAATATATATGTATATATGTTAATGAAAAATATATAAATTATTTGTATTATTAATCGTAAAGAAAACAAAAACAATGGATACGAGAAAGGAAAGAATAAAATAGAGAAGTAAAATAAGAAAACGGGGAGAAGAGACAATATATGAAAGTTTTGCGGTTATACAGAGGAAAGAGGTTCTAACAACGTTCTGTTGAGAGAGAGCGAGTGGTTGCACGTGACGACACAATGCCGTTTGAATTCGCCTCCTTGTTTAAAAATCAGCCAGAGACGGTCACGATGACAAGGAAAGATCGTGCTCCGTTCTTCATAGCTTCGGCCTCTTCAGTCTCCCGAATAGCCTCATCCTCTCCACCTTCGCTATCGCAGCAACCCCGATTTCTTCCTCCACCTCTGAATCTTTCTTATTCATCCTCTTGATCTTTCCTCTTCTGTTACCCATACTGTTCAATATCCTTTTTTTCTACCTCTTGCTGCTTCTTTATAAATGGTGATCACAAAATCGAGCACGTTCGATGTGACTAACTAGTTAGTTTCCAACTCGTAATCATTATTTTTTTGAATCATTTAAATGCAATCCCTTTGTGATGTCAAAAAAACACAAAAATGAAAAAATTAGAGATATCTTTATGTATTTTTCGAGAATTCAATATAAACAAATAATGTTGCATCCTTGTTATGTACATAATATTTAAATTTTATTAAAATACATAATTGTATATATTGTATAAAATACATACGTATATATAGAATATATACATGAATTATAAAAAAATTACATGTGAATAATATTTTCGATATGACGCAATTTGTCTATTCATTATTATAATTGTTTCCACATATTTGAAAAAAAAAAAGAAAAAAAATGCTATTACGTAATGTCTAGTAATGTATTTCATAAAAAAAAAAAAAATAAAAATTTATCATAGATAATGAAATTTTGATAAAACAATTTTTTGCGGAATATTTTATTTCTTTTTATATTCTTTCTGTTTTTTATGAAAACAAATTTTCCATCTGAAATGTAAAACGTAAAATTTTCATACGTGAAATTTTCTATTCTATATAAATATTTCTTTCTCTTCATTGAAATATTCAATTTGAAAATTCAAAAAAACTGATGTGTAAGATGCAAAATGATTACAGTCAAAACAATTGACGAATTATTATGTATAAAGACAATTATATCTGGATGAATCTTATATTGTTAATAGAAGAGAAGAAAAAAATTGTTCCATTAGAGATAATATAGTATAAATAATGGATTGTACAACATTTTAAATATATATTTATATTTTTTAGAGATAGAGATTGATTTTAGTAATTATATGTTTCTAGGAAAGATAGACTAAAAAGATTAAGGCAATTTGAGATAATTGAAGATTATAATATTACGCATATTTAGATAAATGTTTAAAGTATAATCAATTTCAGTTTGAAGAAATTATATTGTTAAAGTTATTAAGTGTCGTATTAAATGAAGCATCGATCACGTAATTACAAAAAAATGACCAAGCATTTTTCACAGGTTTAATTAATTCTCTTCGATCTTAATGAAATAAAAAAAATATTCGAATCTATAACCTGTTTTTAACTTGTTATTATTTTCTTGTTATTATTTATGATCAATCCAATGGAAGTCAATTTTAATAATCCGAAAATTATCCGATTACTATATATATTTGTAGAGATCACATTTTCTTCTGTAATAACAATATTCAAAAATGATTTTTAATAAAAAAAATGGTCTTAGAGAATTCTAGTGCAAATAGAAATATATTCCAAAAATCTGATAGTTTCGAACATATAAAGTTAAAGTGTACAAAATTACACTGGAATGTAACAATCCGGCATAATAGCATATATATACACTCGACAATTTTGTATTTTAAATTGATATCGAAGAAGTACTTCAAGTGCAAAATAGCAACACCGATTAATAAGCAGATTAAGACACAGATAAACTCGCTGCAACTTCATATTCTATTTTCTTCAATAAAGGACTAGTACATTTTATCTTTCCAAACTTTTGAAATTTCTTTAATCCGGGCAAAACACGATCGTAATAAATTTTCACGTTTATTATTATACGATTTACGTACCATGATGACTATTATAATTTATCCTTGTGCGATTTGCTCGAATAATAATCGAATAGGCTAGTCGTTCGCGTGACTAACCCGTTGTTGTTGCTGCAGTTGTTCGCGAATTATCGATTCGCGAATATTTCCCTTCGTTTGTGGTCATGCGCAGTAATATTCCCGACCTAACTTTGGTACAGAGTGGGGGAATAAGTACAAAAGAGTGGAGGAGGAGAGGGAGATGGACATGCTGTGAAACGTCCTTGATAGGATACGCCTTCTCGTGTATGCGTCGTGTATCCGTGCGCAAGAAAATGTGCTCGCTTTGGATGCTAACATGGTACATGCGCTCTGTGCTTTTAATGCCGCATCGTCGACAGGTATATTTCGAACATGATTTTCAACTTTAAATGTGTCGATTACTTTTTTATAATAAGCAGATATAGATCGCTAAAATGCAATAGTCATCGCAATGTGATGTATCATTAGATAAACTTTATACAATAGCTATTGTTTGAAATAGCATTCGAATAGATAATGGAAAATTCTTTTTTCAAATAGATAAAAAAAAATTGATTAAATATTGTATTAAAAGGGATAGATGATGTTGCAAAAATATTTCAAATAAATTGGAATTAATTTTTATTGGATTTACGATTAGTAGGTCAGTCAAGAAACAAGGCGCAAAATCAAATTCGAGGATACCATGATGTGGCGGGCTTTTTTCAGTCACTCAACATCTCGCAACTGTCAAATACCATGATATACCAACGGAGCGATGTCCTGTGAACATTTTTTTTGCAAATATTTGTTCTTAAATATTATTTAAGATTCAGCAAGTAAACAGTGTACATAATAAATATCAATTAATATTAATTAATGTATAATAAATACTAATTTATGAAATTTATAATAAGCGAGAAAAATTATGACAAACGAAATGTTAATTTATAATGAGCAAATAAACTAGGAAGCGAAGAATGTTAGAATTGAACGATGGATAGAAAGATGGACGAAGAAAAATTTTTTTTAGGACAATCAAAGGAATTTTGGTGAAAAATTCTCGATGATGAACTCGAAAGATCGAGAATAAAAGAGAAAGAAAATAAGTAGATGTTGGTAGAAGCGACGTACTGTGCAAGGCAGAAGGCAACCGACAACGTGTGTACCGTTGTTTTTAGTTGGAAAAATACGGCGAGATAAGAGGGGTGGAAGAGGTGGAAAATCGGCGATAGGGGAAACTGCGCAAGAGGGAGGGAGAGAGAGCTCGAAGAGCCAAAAAGCGAATAAGGGGAAAGATGAACGAGAAAGGGAGAGAAGAAAGGGAATAGGAAAAAGGAAGACAGATAAACGCGAAGCTGATAGCAAGGCAAGGGCATCGTGGGTCGTCGAAGTAGGGGAACAGAGCGAAGGATAGAATCGAGGCGAAGGGAAACAGACATTTGGGGTGGAGATAGTCGGAGCTCCCTGGACGGGAATGATAAAAAGAAAGATGGCGGATCACGCGACACTTTTTTGCTCTGTGTCAATGCGGAATAAGCAACACGCGATCCCTGGATCAGTGATGAAGAACATGTTTGAGATATCATGATGATATCGATACCGCTATCGATTCACATGGTGACATGCCGTGCAAATTTTCGCTTACAGGTAATATAATCACTGGCTGATAGTCGGTCGGAGGTATAGATGATTTCCCGGAGAAGAGAAAGGATCCATTCTACGAGTCGCGTTGCTTCCGAAGAACGGAGACGGATATAAGGGGAAGGAGAGTTGAAAGAGAAAGGGGATAGATGACGATAACTGCGTGAAGAGGAGGAAGAAAGAGAGAGAGAGAGAGAGAGAGAGAGAGACGTGGGTGGAAAGAGAGACGAGATAGAGGCGCGCGCGCAAGAGATCCACCCGAGATTACAACTGGCACGAATACGTGGTTGGAAGAGAGATAGATAGAAACCGAAAGAGATGGAGAAGGATCGGTTAGAAAGCAACGGTAATAGCGAGGGAAGAAAGAGAAGAGGAGAGAGTTAAATAGGGAGCGAGCGATGGCGAGCAGGGAAGGGCGGTTAAAAGAGGAAAATCGCGTGAAACGAAAGCACGAGCAAGATGGGGAAAGTATCGGCTGGAAAGAGGAGTAGGGAGTAGGGAATACGGAGAGAGGGGATCAACGGAGGGAGAAATTTCGGCGCGTGTGTGTGCGTGTGCGCGTGCGAGTTGGAAAGACAGGCCGTGAGACTAAAGGTGCACCGAAGTTTCCGTCGTCTCTCGAAGAGGGACTCTCGGCACGTTCGTTATACGATCCGCGCGTAGTTGCTGGTGCGCGGCTACGGGGTCGGTGTTTCCGTGTCACGCGCACGACCCCAAAAAAGTGTGTATGTGCGTGCGTGGCTGCGTGGTTTAACTGCCGTCCGCGTTGCAGGCTTGCTTTTAGTTCGCGCGACCACGAACGCAGAATTTCGCCCGTGGAATATTTTTGAAAGGAAAGGGAAGGCGAACGGAAGAAAGGAAAGAAGAAAGAAAAGAGACGGTAGAAAAGAGACAGGGAAAGGAGAAAAATCGAAACATTTTCACGAAACGGAATCATTATCGGTCGCGCCACCATCGCGACCATCGATAAAGATTGGTGGCCCAAAACCGCGAAAAGTGGATTCGTCGATCGTAACCGAAACGTTCCAAACGTTGCTCCCTTCCAAACGTTAATTTTCACGCCGATACACGCCATTCCAAACATTTCTTGACTCTCTCGGGACGAGGAGCAGTGCGACAGAAACGAAAAACAAGGATATAAGAGAGAGGGAGGGAGAGAAAAGAAGAAGAAAAAGAAGAGAAAGAAAGAAACGTTGATGGGTCGCGCGCTGGTCCACGCAAAACCTCCTATTAGACCCGCATAATAGAAACTGAGCGAAGTTTAAGCAAACGGAATTGCACCTATACCTATACCTCGTCTGTATTTATAGTCGAAACATGCTGGGTATTAAAAGCACGCGCGTGCGATTCTTCTTTCACGACACTTCGACCGAGTGAGTCGACGCATCACGACGCGATTTCGAAGGTGCGCCACGGTCGAGACGATACGGTGCCACGAGGAGGACCGACCACCATCCAGCTCATCCAAATTTTCTCTGGGAACAACTCGTCTCTCGAAATCCTGGCTAAGATTCGATACTCGTAACGGTGGATAAATCCGTTCCGGGTATATCCGAGTGAACCGATCGGACGCGTGATCCGTCCGTTTTGTGCCTCGTCTAGTGTCTCGCGTATCGAAACGGCACGAGTGGAATCGTCGAGTTTGTAAAAAAAAAAAAAGGAAAAAAAAAGAAAAAAAGAAAGGTGAGCAGTTGAATCACGCATACAGCGAGAATCAAACGCGAAAAGCGATCGAACGGAAGAAATTTCTTCGTGTCGAGAAAGCGGAAGAATAAGAAGGACGGAGGGACGGAGAGGAAGAAAGAAATTGGCGAATATCCCGTAGAAGGAGGAAATATTCGACGGTCTTATCATCGTCTATCGTTCGGAATTTTCATCGTCACGGTGTAGAGGGCCGTGCGCGCGCTCCCCCGCGCGCGCGCGCGCGAGCTCTCACGCGCGGATCCTGGTGCGCGCTACCATTTGTCGAGGATAGCCCCATAACCTCACTTTGCTTCATAGAAACGAATTTTTGTATGCTGTGTACGAAAAAGAAGCGAGAAGTAGAAGAAGAGGAAGAGGAGGAGGCGGAGGAAGAGGAGGAGGAGGAGGAAGAGGAGGAAGAGGAGGAGGAGGAGGAAAAAGAAGAAAAAGAAAAAGAAGGGGAAGAAGAACACGTTGGATATATCGAGAGACAATAACAAAGGATAAAGAAAAGAATAAGAATTCATTTTGTCGGAATTCGTATTGTCGGGTAAGAAGTGAACCGAATCTTGGCTGTGACTTGTGGGGAACGAGCGAAAGAGACAGACGGACAGATAGATAGATAGATACATAGATACATAGATAGATAGATAGATAGATAGGTAGATACATAGATAGATAGGTAGATAGATGGACAGATAAAGAGAGAAAGAGAAGGGGAGAGGGAGCGAGAGAGAGAGTGTGTGAGTGAGTGAGTGAGAGAGAGAGAGAGTGAGAGGAGAGAAAAGCGCAACGGGGTCAAGGAGGAAAGGTTAGGTAAGAGTACTCGCGGAAGGTGGGTACTCGGGCAGGCTGGTGGCGAACCTGGTTGGGGTGTGTCCCCAATGAAGTCGACGCAATGGCAACGGGCAAACGAAGCGACGTCGGTACCGCGTAGGCTGTCAACGTGGTGGCTGTTGAAATAGTCATTGGCGCGGTGGGACGCGTTGCCGTGTAATCGGCAAGCGTGATCATCCGCGCGAGAGGCGGAGCGGGGGGGGTAAGAGGAAAAGGGAGAGAACAGCCGGGTGTTTAGGATGCAGCATGAACCTCGGTGCCCCGTATCGGGAGCTGGTGAGCCTCCAAGGAAGGGGGACTACGACGGTGTCGAGGTGGTTTCGCCGGTCGAGAGATCGCAGCTCTCCTTGGTCCTCGAAACGGGCAGTATCGTCACCGGCGTCGTCGTCGCCACTGCCGTCGCCACTGCCGTCGCTACTGCCGTGGTCGTCGCCGTCGCCGTGGTCGTCGCCGGGGCAACAACGACCACAAGCGCAACTTCGGTCACGACGACAACAACAACAACAACCGTTGTCGTCGTGTTTACAATCATCACCGTCTCGCTGGTCAATCTGGTCGAGAGCTGCTGTTACCGGCGTGGTCGCAGTGCCGCAACGGCATCGGTGGTTGCCATCCGGCAGAGGAAGCGGGTGTACGCGATCGGGAACGGGGAAAGCGAGCGGGAACGGGATCGAAATCGGGAACGGGGCAAGTCGTCGAGGGGGAGAGGGCGAGAGAGAGAGATCGAGGGAGAGAGGGAGCAGAGGGGGAGCGAGGCCGAGGCCGAGGAGAGGAGCGAGATCGCGCGACACGAGGAGTTGGTGGTGGCGCAGGTGGCGCGGCAGAAAGAAGAGGCGAAAGCGGTGGATCGCCGGGTGCAGCGGCGGCGGCGGCGGCGGAGGCGGAGGCGGCGGTGGCACGAGAACCCCGAGTGCGTGGTGGAACGCGTGGTCACGCCATTCTTATTATTGCCGCTACTCTCGTTGCCGCGCGAGTCGCCGTTCAGTGTTTCCACCGTACCGTTGCCTCGGTTCGAGTTGGCCTGTTGGCTCGCGGATCACCGCCGAGATCATCGAGATCCCCGGGATCGTGGAGAAGGCCGCCTCCTCCAGGGGGACTTCTAAGGGCCCCGCCGACCCGGGCCGCTCGGACAGCTGTCATCTGGCTATCGGCTCCGGGATATCTACGTGCGGGGCTGACACCAACCACGAGTCGTCTCGAAAACAACATTGTCTCGATAATCCGCGAGGCTGCCCACCCATCCTTCTTTCCAACCAAGTTCGATCGTGCGCGTATCGGTTGTACGATAAACACCTGCGGGGCTACGACAGAGGACTCGAGTCGCGAATTTTCCCGTTGGAACCAAGCCCGTTCGAATCGCCAACGTATCCTGGTAATCGTACCGAGAGGAGCGTCCTGTTTCGCATTTTCGATATTCACCACCACCACCTTACCACCGAGAAGGAGCGGAAAGGAAAGGAGAGGAAAGAGAGCGAAGGAATCGTCGGTGATCACCCGTCCGCGGGAACGGAAGAAACGTGGACGCGGAGCACGCGGAGAGGAGAGGAGGGGCGTAGCACGCGCGAAGCTAAGGAAAGCCTCGATCCTCGGTCGCAGCGATGCGGGGCCTTTTGCAGCGCGATCGCAACAGGGATCATCCGGACGACAAATCCGATACCACGAGTTTGGATCATCGTTGTCGCGAGCGGGAAGGCAACGGTGGGGGGAAGAGGACGGGGAGAGGGATCGGCTCGCGTGGCGACTTCGACGGGGACGATCGACGTCGTCCTTCGGGGACGCTAGCGTTCCCGAGATTGCGTCCATGCGGCTCGATCCGGCCCAGCTCGCGGGACCATCTACGTCGTACCATTGGAGCAACGCTGCCCACCGCCGCTCGGGATCGTTGCCTTTCCATCCTCCCCCGCGCCAGGAGACGACCTACACCGCACAGGGAATATCTTTCTTTCGTTCCCTCGAAGCCTCGTCGGCCCCTCGCGGCTCCGGGATCCTCCAGCGGGGACGTGATGTTGTCGCGAACGGTAGCGCCTATCACCGCCGATTCTCCTCGTCGGTTGATCGTTGCTCGGTTGTCGAGCACGGGGACGGATCCGAAACCAGAAACGCCACTGCCTTTCGTGTCTCTTACGACTCGGTTTACCGCAGCGGAGTGCGCGCGCGCATTCGAACGCTCACGAATATTTTGCAGAAAAAAAGCGGTGAATGTCGCGTACAGCGAGGGAACGATCGATTCAACGTCGAAAACGAGGGAAAGGAAGGTGACGGCGGTAACGAAGGCGACGAAGAGAACGATGACGGGAGCGGCACCGACCATCTTATTTCATCCCAAGGATCGAGGTCGCCACGATCTTGTTGCAACAGGAAACCGAGAACGAGGTGGAAGAAGGATGATCGCGCGAATCCGTTCGAGGAATCCGTCAATTTCTCTCGAATCTGTATCGCGAACGTTCCTTCGGTCGATGCATTTTCTTACACTGCCTACAATGACGAGAACGATATCGAGAGCTGTCGCGATGATAAGGACGAGGCATCGTCGTCCCCCGAGCATCTTCGTTTCGAAGAGGATGAGCGCAGAGGTGAACAAGAAGAAGAAGAGATCAAGTTTCGCCGAGAAACGGACGAGGCGAGCCAAGCGGACGTGGAAAGTATCAGTGGGGAGGAGGGAGAGCGTTATCGAAAATTTCGCGGCGAGCTGAATTGTTGGGGAGGGAGAGGTAGTCGCGGCGCGAGTGCGAACGGCGGGAAACGCGAGAGCCACTACACTGCCCGGTTCCAACGGAACCCGATCACCAACGGAAGTGGCGGCGAGAACGTGACGAGACTCTCGACGAACGGACCAACGACAACAAAGGTATCGAACAACAACAACAACAACAACAACAACAACAACAATAATTGGTGCGGCCGAAAGTACGGATTGCTGTTCATCTTGTATCTACTGGCCTGCCCTGTCGTGTGTTCCACGAATCCCTCCGGACAATTCATCCCCGATCTCGCCCATAATCCCTCATCCCTCGCGCAAAACCTTCCCCGGCACAACGCCACCCAGACATCCTCCCTGTTGTTATCCTCGAGCGTCGCCGCGCACCAACGTGCTCAACAACAGCACCAGCAGCAGCAACAACACCAACAGCAACAACATCGGCAGATATCGGACGAGGGAGCGCGTGAACAGTTGGTTCGTGAGGTCGAGCAGTACGGGAAGGACGGGCACCATCGCCGCCGGCACGGGGAACAACAGCAACAGCAGGACGATCAGGCTCGGGAGGGATCGCGAGCGTATAGGGATCGCGAGGCGATCTCCCCTCCCCACACCGAATCCACGCATCCTTACAACGAATACAGGTGGAAGGTGAACCAGATAAACCCGTGGTTGTCGGCCTGCGACCTGGCCGGCCCAGCGCCGGCCGATCTCCAGGCCAGCTGCGATCCACCCGAGGTGTCCAAGAATTGCCCTCTCCCCTGCGTGGCGAGCTCGAGCGCGGGGGGGAAGGGGGGGGTCGACGCCGAGTTCTTCGAGGTGGTGAAGAAGGTGAAGGTCAGCGGGAATTGTTACTGGGAGGGAGAGGAGAAGGCGGTTGAATCGGGACGGTTCGGTTCGGGCTCGACGAGGTCTTTCGGGGGGGCGGCGGAGGGTGGCGCGAGTGAGGGGAAGGGAGGAGGAGGGGGAGGAGGAGAGAACGGAGGCGAGGGCGTGCGAACGGTTCCGGAACAGTGCCTTTTTTATCTCGAGGAGTCGCACAAGAGGAACATCTGTCGGGATGATTTTGGCCGGGCCAGTACTTTAACCCCAAGGGAGAATCGATATTGGTTCATGAGCGGGCTGCGTCTGCGGCACTGCTGCGATCACGCGGTGGTCAACGCCCTGGCACCTGGCAAGGGTGGTCCGCTCGAGAATGTGCTAAACGGTGGCCAGAAGTGCGCCGATGCCCTGGACAAGCTGTTGCACGTCGATACGTTAGCCGCAAAATTGCATTGTGGGTTCGAGGAAGTGGTCGCGCGATACGACTGTGCACAGCCCTATTCCGTCATCTTCAACTGCACCCACTGCAAGGTAAGAGATGCCGCACATGCTCTTCTCCTCCTTTTTCCATTTGTTTCTTTTCCATTTTCTATCCACATGTATGTATGTGTATATATATATTTCTTTTTCTTTTTTTCATAGTTCAACTATTCCTTGGCTGACCTAGGTAAAATCGGTTGCAAACATCTTGCCAAGTAATATCGGTTCTCGATATATATTAATAAACGAGAAGCTATCGTTAAAAAGAAGGAAAGAAAGAAAAAAAGAATCATTCCCCTTCGAGTGTGTTTTCGCGAAACACGTAGGGAAGAAAGTGGAAAAAACGTTGTTTGCCAGACGGAATGTAGTTGGCAAGAGACTTGCATTACCTTGGCGAACGATCTCTTTCACAATCAACGCTAATAAGCGTTTGGTCATGGAACGTATCCCGCAATTAGGAACGGATTCAATTTCTCTTCCAGCTTCCCTTTCTTCTTTTTTCTCTTTCTCACGAACGAATCCTTGCCAAGTCGTCTTTGTTTCGAGATATTCGTCGCACGTACAACCAATCCATTATTTCGTCTCCGCATCCGACGGTCAAAGCATTGCCAAAACTCGTATATTCGATTGCTCGTTAACGATATTTTGATACGCTTGAATGTATCGTTTCTTCCACGCGAACGATCCTTTAATTCGAAACGTGGAAAGGAAAATTTTTCCCCGACTGATCGCGTCGAGAGTTTTCGAGCCGACAGAAATTTACGGAAGAAGAGGCGCTCGGGCAACGTGGATGCCAACTCGAGCGCGATATCGATTTAAACGATTAGCACAGCCATTCGCTCGCCCCATTTGCGGCTCCGGAGTTAATGTCGAATTCAGACACTGTGTTATTATCCTCTACATACATATGTATGAGCCGATGATTCGTTTTCTTCGTTCTTCGTTATTTCAATTTCCATATTTTGCCCGATGCAACCTGTTTCGATGTGTATTCCATCCCTTTTCCCCTCCCCTCCTGAGAGAGATTGTTCGATCCGCATAATATAAACGCGTGACGTGCCTCCCTTTGTCACGAATCATGGTCGAAAATTTCTTACCCTCGCATTTTTATTACCTACGCTTGGAGCGCGTTATCTTTCGTTTCGATAAAATGTTTGGAGAGAGAGAGAGAGAGAAAAAAAAGGAGAAGGAATTAATTAATTCCGTTGGTTCGATGAAAGTTGAAGGATCGTTGACCTACAAATTGGAGGGAGGAAAATGTGTTGGACAATGATTAAGATATCGGTTACGATACACGAGCCAGTCTCCTCTTTAATTTCGTTCCCTTTTGTTAATTCTTTTTATATTAACTTATTTTTCGTCGAACGAAACTGGAACTTCGTATCGTTGATTGAATCGGTCTCTCGGTGCTCGGTCGATAACGGCCGATAGGCCAAAATGATCTAATTATAAATGAACGTAAGGATAAGGATATCGAGGATCTTAACGTATCAAGCATTCCAATTAATTGGACCGTTTCTCAGACAGCTAATTACGGAACACGTTCTCACGAGATCGATCCCCTTGTTCTGAACATACTTCGGGGAATAACATAGATTTGTACGTGAATTTCATTTTATCGTTCAAAGCTGTCCGATTTCTCTCTCGAGAATCTTTGGAGACCGTTTGTATCTCTTGTTGTAAGAACACGACTCGATCGATCGAGCAATCTCCAAAGAGTCCGCCAACCTCTTGTTCGATCGCATCCTTCCTTATCGATCTCCCTCTTTTTCCAACGAGTTCGTGCAATTATTTTTTAACCTAATTTTCTCCCTTTTTATCGTATAGGAAATCAATTTCCAGATATTCCAGTGCGTTGAACATTGCGTCACACGTTATCAGTCACGTGTCGTGCTTTTATATCGCTTCTTTTTTTTTTTTCTTTTTTCTTATTGAAATTTACTTACGCGATTCACGCGAAGAATGGAACCTTGGCTCGAGAATTTTCGCTGCTTCAATTTATGGATTTTTTTTTTTTTTTTTACTCTTCCATTGCATTAAGATGAATAAAATGAATAAAAATGGACGATTAAAAATAATCATCGACTCTTAAAGAAATCGCGATCCAAGAAATCCGATAGGATTTAACGGGATTTAAATTCGAGGATTGAAAGGTCGCAAAGTGCAGGTGCACGGAATAGAATGACCGGCGCAGCTGCAGCTGCAGTTGCAGGCAGCCAGGTCATTGCTACTCTCTCCTCTGAATCTAGCGCCGGCGCTTACGCGTACGCGTTGCTTCGCTCAACCTCTGTGTATATACGTACGATGGAGATGGCAGGCAAAGTATACACACGGATTGTCAGAGGCAGAGGGAAATCCTAACCTTGTTAATGGCCCGTTGTCCCTTCTCGAAACCGCTGTCCGAATGACGGATCGTTTTGTTTGATAACGATTACCTTTGGAAATTGAACGTAACGCACGTCAAACTTGCGACCGTTTCCAAGTTTTGAACGAAAGTATCAGAGGTTATGTGCTCGTTCGGTTGACACTTATAAACCACCTTGCTGATGTAAAAGAGAATGTTAAAGAGAGAAAGATTAATAAATTGTCGTTTCGAGTTTGATTTCGTTAAAAAAAGAAAAAGAACGCGACACGAAATGCGCCTCTCCAATCTAATCGTTCATTATTTGCTACATGTATGTAGATATGTATATACATATGTATATACACGCGCGTATGAACACGTTGACGCGCACGAAGTGGTTTAATGATTAAACGTCAAGTATAGTCAACCGTCGCTGGCGAAACTGGTTGCTTATGGCAGCTTAGTTTGCTTATGACTTGTTTGCAACAGCGAATTAACTCTTACGAATAACTATTAATTTCGGTGGAAAAAGAAAGTATACGCGTGAAAAATATTAATATAATTTCTACTCTTTTAAAAATAATCCTCCATCCACAGGGGATACGGTTTTATTCCACATAACGGATTGGAAATGTATCTATTGAAATCGGCAGGCGACGTTTGCCGAGTTAAAAATGAGAAAGTGGTAGGTGGGAAGAAAAACTTGGGCGGGAAATGAAAAAACGTTTTGCGAGGAGTAGGGAGAAAGAAGGGGAAAAATGATGTGAGTGAGAGAGTGAGAGAGAGAGAGAGATGCTGAAGAAAGCGAATAATTTAGTCGAACGTTCCTTGGGGGAAACTTGATGCTGCAAAAAATGTTGGGAAATGTGGAGAGGATATACGATACACGATATTAAGATTAAGTTTCTTCCCACCTTTTACCAAACGAACTTCTCTTCGACAACTTGGAATATTTTCTTTCCCTTCGTTATCGGTTCGAAACGTGCACTCTTTAAAATTGTCAAATAATAAACGAATAAAATATTCGACGGGAATTCAATGGCAAGAATAACAACGATTTTCGATCGAGATCGTTTTGTACGATAGTACAAAAAGCTGTTTATGGTTGGTTACATTTTTGGAGAATGATTATTACCGATGAATAATATACGCAGTTGCAAGCTGTCCGATGCAGTATACGGCCACTCCTATTCCTCGTTCGTTTCGTATGTATATATCTCTGAATATCCACATGGATAGGCGCGTGTATAAATGTATAGGTCGCGTGTCCTGTGCAAGTTATGCATACATGTTATTCAACGACACGGTGTTGGTGTCTCGGTTCTCGTCTAGAATTCGATGTAGGTGGACACTTGGGGTAATTGGTAACAAACTATGCGGATGAATGTGACTCTACCAGCATATTCCTTATTATCCCGATGAGCTAGGTGTTTCCTTCGAGTATCTCGTTTCCGATACGCGTTCTATATATCCTCCTTTGTCCGGAATTTCCCCTCATTTGTGCGCATCGATGTTTCTCGTCAAGTATGCTCATTGAATAATTAAACGGAATTCTTCGAAGTTGTTCCCTCGTATCGTTGAGTAACGAAATTTCCTGAAATAAAGTTGTTTATTTTTTTCTTTTCAAGAAATTTGTTTGTCAACAATTGCCGACAAAAAATACTTTCTTTGGATTCTTTGGAGGTTATGATTACATGACGTGACGTCGTAGGTTATAAATCATCGTAAAGTCCTGAAAGAAAAATATAAGAGCTATATTATTTTTAAAATATATATCTATTATGATAATTTTTTGTAAAATATAAATACAAAATAATCCAATACGTGACGTTTCCCGCTGAAACTTTAATCTTTTATACAGTGATGTATCGAGTGTCGATTGCAGTCGCTATACATTATGAGAAAACAATGGCTTCGTTGCTCTGTCGTTTCAACTTTCATACTGAATGTATCGATTGTAAATGCGTCATAAAAGCTTCGCGACCTGCAATTAGCGTAATCACGTTTACTATCATGGATCGAAAATTTTTTATCTTTTCAACGTATTGATAATATCATAATTGTGCATATGTCACGTATGCCGTGAAAATAAGATCGATCACTCGTTAGATTTTATTAAAATTTATTAAAATTAGAAATTCAAGTTATGCACAGTTTGAAATATCAAGAAATTTTGCGCATGTTTTAACCTAACCTAAAATATGCATTTCTCGAGTTACTCAAAATAGTCTCTAGTTTCCAAATCGTAAACATTCAATCTTACAGGAAACCATTTTTCTTAAAATTGTAATTCGTTTTTTTATTGAAGAAAATGTGTGCGATAAATGCGCAAAATTTTTCGTTGCAATAACAAGTCGACGAGACTGGTTGTCCCCGATAAATCTTTAAGCGGTTAAATCGAGTTTTCACGGTGATGAAGTGTAACTAATGTGTCAACCCGAGTCTCTCGATCGATCGTTTTAATGAAGGCGAATTAATTAACAAAATTGACGTCAAGACGTCAAAGTGGGATCGTCGCTGTGCGAGTTCGGGCGAGTCACCGCGAGTCGATACATTGTTCTTCGATATCTCTAAATAAAAATCCGTAATAATTTCGGCCAATCGGAAGACGGAACAAGGTGAGATGAGGTTAGGTTAGATTATATTAGATTAAGTGAAAAATTAATGCATCAGTTTCGTATCAAGTTTTCGTATTATTGAAGTACACAGGACAAATTCCTTTCTTTTCATATCCGATTTTATATTTCGATCTCTTAAAGCTATTCGCGATTGTTATACGTTATCAGTGACATTCAGCGACAATTCAAATAATCGGACATTTTGTTTCTATAAACAAATTTTATTGTAATATTGTAATTTAAAAAAAAAATGGTTTCACTTTCTGTTGTATAAAGTTAATAATCGAAACCGTATGTTGCGTCGAAGAAATAAAAGAATAAAATGTGCGTTCCTGAGCGTCTCTCGGCCCTTGGCTTGGGGCAAATTCGAATCGAAAAGAGTCGAGGGAAGAGGAAAGTAGTAGAGAAAAAGAGGAATCGGAGGGGTTGCCCTGAGGGTTGGGATGGACGAAGGATGGTCGCGGAGAGGGGATCGCGGCAGGAGAAAGGGGCGGGAGGATGCAAGGTGCAATCAATAGCGAGATTGCCCTCGCTCGGTAGCTACTCAACGCCAATAGAGGGACGTTATAGACACGGGCGTAGAGCTGTTACGATTGCAGATTCACTGCTCTGTATTTGGGTTCTACGTAATTTAAACGTGCCATCGCGTGTCTAAGATATCCCTGTTAAAACTTTTCGTTTAGAGAATCGCTATCGCTATAAAGTTATGATCGTGATCATTCCAAGTTAGATATTTGGTTAGGATTTAATACGATATCGATCATTACTTTAATCGGTATCTCAGTCATTGCTCTCCATCGTACAATTTTTAAAAAAATATTTTATCATTATCATTGCAAAATACTATTTCTTCTTTATTCCTTTCCTCTAATCACATAGAGTTCATATAAAAATAACATCAAAATAGTTTTCACTCGAGAAGAAATTCGCGTGCGAGATCTAGCTGAGCTGCCATTTCGTAACTGTTTCAAGTACCTATTATTCTACTCTCTACTTTAACGTTACGAGTGCTCGAGAATTGTGCTGTACAGCTTCTTTCCGTGTCAAGATTTCGCGGAAACTTAAGCGAAACATCCTTTCAATCGAAATTTAAAATCTTTTAAATTTCTTATCCTCTCCATTCGATCTTTTTATCTTATTTTCTATCCCGATTTCCATTTCTCTTTCCTCTTGTTATTTTTTCCGAAGCAAGATAGAAAAATCTCGCAACGTTTGTAGGAGAAATTTCAAGCAAACTTAAAAGAGAATAATGCTTACACCGAAAGAAAGAATAAAAAAAAAAAATCAATCTCTAAGAAAGGGAAAAACAGATTTCTATACAATAGTCTATCTTTCTTATTATTCGATGATATTACGACAAGTGCAAGAAGGTAAAAATCGTGCATTGGGAAAATCCTCGAAGAAAACAACCATCCTGACCTACATGGCATACTCTCAGATAAAATTGGAAGGTAGTATCATAGTATTCAATTTACTTTTACCAATCTTTTTTTTTTCTCACATACTTACCGCAATTTTTCCACATTATGTTCCTTCACGCGATATTTCAAAGAGTACTCGCTTCTACTTTCACACTTTCAGATACAAGTATCCTCTCTCTTTCCATACCATGTCTAAATAAGAGGATTAAAAGCTTGATACCTCTATTACGAAAAAATCAACTTTCCTCGATACTTTTTTCTTCCTCATTTTTCTTTTTCATTATTCAGTTTCTCCTTGTCAATGTTCTGACGTTTCGGTAAAAAAAAAAAAAAAAATATATCGAAAATTAAATCGAAAATTGGCCGAAAGTGCATGCTATCTGATCCATCTTCGATATTACGAACTACCGCATGAACTGTTATTCCTATTTATAGAATTTCCTTCCATTTTCTCTTCCTCCAATATTATACATGTTCGACTCTCTCGCGAGTTTCCTTCTCCTGTTTGGGTATTGACCATTGTTTTGCAAATCGAATGATGAAATTCGGCCATAGTATAGGTAAATAGTTTGCGAAATATACTTTCGACGAGATATCTATTGTAATATCGATCGTAATGGCGGTGCCACGTGTCTAGAAGTTCCACCAAATCGATATTCCAGGTCCTGTTGTAAAATATCGACTGATACTACTGAACTATACACAGTACGTTTAGATGCATTCTGTTCTTATTTTATTTTCGACGAGTGTTCTTCGAGGACATTTAAGGTCATAAAAAAAAAAGAAAAACTTATCGATAAAACTTTCTATTCTCTTCAAGAAAATTTCACTTTCCTTTCGTTACCTTGAACATTCCAATCATTTGTACCATTCTTCAATTTTCTTCAAAGTTGTATTTTTTTCGTTTCTTCCAATGTATTAATCGTCGAGAAAAAAATTACAATCATTTTATGTAGTTGTCTTGACTCTAATTAAGCCTGAAAAATGTAATTGATAATGTCTGATCGACATGTATACACACACGTGTCTGAGCATAACTGTACCACTTCATTTAATCTAAGTAGATACTTGGATACCTGACTGGGAAAACGCTACATTATAGTATATGATGAGGTGATGAAATATGTAGTAAGAACTCTTCATCTTTATTTCAATATTCATGGTTACTTCTAACACGTTTAAGTAAATTGTTTGAATAATTTATGTCTATCTTCAAAATAAAGTTTTTTCTTCTCTCTTTTTTAATTTTTAATCATTTTCAAGAATTTCTCAACTAGATGTTTAATTGAAAAATTTCCCAGTTATTCAAATTTTCCATGATTTAAAAAAACACAATGATTTTTGAATCTGAATAGATATAATATTCCGTAGTCTTTTAACCTGCGAAATTGAAATTTTTTATTAGAAAAAATTTTACCAGAAAAATTTTTTATAAGAAAAAAAAATAATCGATAAATTGTTATAATAAATGAAAGCATTCATTTGATAAATTTACACGTGGATTGAATTCCATGTTTTGTTTTCCTTTCAAGAAATGATGATATTTTTTCCTCTCCTTTCTTTCAGTTATACCCATAAAATTCTCTTTCTCTTCTTTTTTGAATGAGAAAGTTTTTTAAAACTAAAGATAGAAAAGTTCGAAGGAAGAAAGCTTCTTTTTTGGTTGGATAAAATTTTTGAAAAGGATGCAGAAACAAAAGTGGGAAGAGAAGACGAAAGAGTTACATGTATGGAAGTTGAAGGACCAAAAGAAGAAACGAAAGTATAGAGAATCGGATAACAGAGAAGTAAAAAGTAGGGGGGGGAACGATAAGAGAAGAAAACTGGAGGAGAGTTCTAGTTCCATGTGGATGGGATACGGATCAATATCGCAGAGGTTGAAGCATCTTTCGGTTAAGATTCCTTCAGTTTAGGACGAAGGAACTGATTCGACAAAGAAGAAGTATGAAATAAAATTCTTTTTATTCTCGTGTCCTCATTATCCCCAGTCTATTTCTTCTCTACCTCTGTTCATTCTATATGTAATGAATGATCTATATTCAGAGGGAATATAGTTATACATATCTG
Organism: Apis mellifera; assembly: GCF_003254395.2. Lineage (NCBI taxonomy): Eukaryota > Metazoa > Arthropoda > Insecta > Hymenoptera > Apidae > Apis > Apis mellifera. Next base: position 9,914,559 of record NC_037647.1, on the reverse strand, counting down.
TATCTAATTATATTTAAGTTTTATACTAGATATATACAGATTAAACAATAAACGAATAAAATATTTTTTGAAATTTCAATAGACATGGAATAGAAGGGGATAGAATCCGTAAACAATCGGTTCTCGTCTCCGTGTGACCCAGCGGGTAAAAGACTTTTCTCGATCGATACGGTGAAGCAACGTAGAAAAGAGGAAAAGTTTTAATACGTTATACGAATTATCCTATTTTACCTTTATGTATCCAAATATACTTCGCCCTTATTTCCGTTTATTTATCGATCAAATTTCTATTCATAGTTTTCATCGTTAAAAAAGATTACTTCTATTAAAATTTTTCAGGAATTAGAAAACCGTTTTGCACGATTTATTGCAATATCGGGTCGAGTTTGGCTGCAACAAAGAAATGATAAATAAATGATAGATTATACACGATGTTGAAGTTTGATCATTCAAGATATTGTACCCTTTTGCAACGATGTCTCCATATTTACCACATACCCATTTACCAGATACCTTTACGGTTACCTTTGCACCATGATAAGCATTTATCATCGCTATGAAAACAAAGAACCTTTTCACATAGTCAAAGATACAAGATGAAACGGGTTGTGTTACGGAAATTAGGCTTTTCTATCGTAAAACGAATGTTTTCGTTCAATCAGAAGAAAACGATACGTCGATGAAAGAAACATTCTCTCGCATCGCGTTAATTAGAAGAAAAACGAGCATTGTTCGATTCAAATATCTTTTAACTAATAAAACTTTGTTTAATCGAAGATAACGTTTTTTTTTCCCCGATTATGTTGAATGGCGATGATTAAAATAGGCTAAGGTCAGAATTGCACATTAGGAGTGTGAAAACAATATTTGATCGTGTGAAACAACAGTGAAGCGACAAAGGCGTGGCAAATTTTTTTTCTTTGCCTCGCCTTATCGAAAGAAAAAGCGTAATTTCTTCGAGACAACGTTGAAAGCGAGAAGGTTAGCAATAACATGGTTTTTCCGTGATACCATAGCAGAGGATGAGAGAAGAAACTGTGTTAGGTTATATAGGATCGATGATGCGAGGAGCGTCTGGGGAATACCAGACCGTATGGCTATTGTTACTCTCTGGTCTCTCCCTAAAAATTAGAAACTTTCCTCCTTCGACCACTAGAGGTAACCACTTGTGAAATTCATCTCGAAAATCGTTCCTTTTTCTTATCTTCCTAAAAACAATCTTCTATTAATTACAAGCTAAATAGACTTACATAACTGTGTGAAATTTTCAGTGAGCGAAGGGAAATAAATCGATTTTGTTACCACCAGGATCCAGCTTGATTGATAAGCTAGCTTATATATCCAGGAACTTTTTCCAAGAGTGTTATCTTGTTCGGTTTAATATCGCCTCGATACCATAGATCTTCACCGGTAACGTCTTGTCGTTCTTTTTTTCAGTTTCTTTTCCTTCCTCTACGTCCTACAAAATTAATTTTCAGTGTATCGTATATCGCATGTATCGTTCTCACCCCGAATCGATTTCCTGTCTGTTCATTGTCTGCTACGTGGATATTTTTTAAATTCAATAAAAAAGATGGAAGGAAATGACGAATGTCTGAGAATGGTACGGATATATTTAGTTATACCTCAATTTCTGATTTAGCTCCCTGGCGATATTTCCAATATAGACACACTCGTTTGTTCGTAAATATTCGAAAAGTTCTATCTGGAAATACCTAAGGGAACGCGGGTCCTTTCAAATCGAAGCCAGTTAAAGTTCGGTCAGTATTCAGGTACGAATGATTTCAAGAAAATAGGACGACCATGTTTAGAAACTTCATCCTTATTGCAAACATTCGCTAAACCCTGCAGTAAGGCACAGAGATTATTCGTTTCGATGCAAACCTATAAAAGATAAAATTGTGAGATTATTGAAAGGAGGGAAATAACCTTTTTTTTTTTATCAAGAATTTTTCGCGTTATTGATCGTAAAAAAAAATTAGTGAATCGATTAATAATTAGAAATTATACAATGCATGTATATAAGTATGCATATTTATCTGTACATTCGTTATTTCAATGCACGTCCTTAAATTCTCTCACCGGGGTAAACCTAAGTCACGTGGCTACATCACGTTGCCACCGCATCCGTATTCATCCTTCTTTCGATTATTGATTCTCATTTCACGTTCTGGTCTCTTTAACGCAAATAGCTAAAACATAACCACCAACGCGATCTCTGAATCGATTTCAATAATCTTGTTTCTCTTTTTTTTGCCGTGAAAATAACAAATATGTTTAATTTTTAAAAATTTTTTTCTCTTCTTCTTTTAAATTCTTCATACTTCACTTCTTCAATTCTTTATATTAATACGATTTTGTCACAGCGACACTTTGAGACGCATAACGAAAAGATTATTCTAATATTCCTGTAGAAAATATAATCAATTTATATATTATGATATATTAAGATAAATAAATACAAAAAAATAAATTTACTAAAAATAACTAATTAACCTAAAAACATTTTACGACCTACATTGAGAACCACTGCTTTATTAAGTAAATTAGGAAATATATAAATGAAAATCGTTTCGTTCTATAGACAATGAAAATAATATTTCGCATTAATGCGAAAATACGTTATACTTCTTATAAAATGCTCGTTCTTATATAAGATTTTTTGATATACATTACACGAATTTTTAACGAATTCTCGTCACACGATTTCTCTTTGTTTGGCTAAATGCCTATTGTCTTTTTCAACGGAATTGCTGCTTGATTGTTACCAGTCCCAAGTGGGATTCGAACGATGCTCTCGGTGATTGCTAGCTCTCTTTCCCTTGGGTAGTTTTTACGAGACTACAACAGCATCGTTGCAGTCCTTTGAGATAGAGAATACCATGATCTATTAACCTTTTCACGGATAATAAAAATCGTAATTTTTGCTCATATATCGAAAGATAAAAAGATAAAATTAAGATAAATTAAAAAAAAGTAGAATAGAATTATTCTTACCTTTGAATATTAAGAATCGGAAAAAAATTGAAACTTAATTTAATTTCGATATTTTTAATTTCGATCATTTTTAAAGGTTATGTTTCAATATAAACCATAAAAATCGTTAGAATACAAGTCTTCAATTTTCACATAAGTCGGATATCGAAGATTCTCCAGTCTCTTTGTCAATCGTTGAAATTCATTACGGCTTGTATGTATACCGTAATACAGAAGTTTAATAAGCGGACGCGTTTACGACCGATATATGTACGAGTACTTACATCGTTTGACATAAACGGGTTCACTTAACGACCGTGACACGAATATGTGCCGCCCTCTGTTTATAATCCTATTATATTCCTAATATATCAATTCTAATAAAATCATATTGAATCGAATTGTTTCTAAAAAAAAAAGCCATAAAAATAATTAACTATTTTTCTTTTTTTTTATTTTCATACTCTTTCGATTTACTATGTATCACGATTTATATAAATCGAATCACAAGCTCTGTTTTGTAAAGAAAAATTAAACAAAAGCTCGACAAATTGTTCGTTAATTAGAACTTAACGGGATGAAACCGGCGAAAAAAGAAAAAACGTTGTGTTCACGAGGCATACTTTATCACTCTTTGTTCGGAGTTATTCGAGCCTTTGTGCGGCCAGAGAAGCGACACTTGCTACCGGCTGTCTTCCAAGCAATTGTCTCGGTAAGAAGTAGTGCCCTGTCAAGATATAAGGGTGTAACTGCATGTTTTTTCCGTTTGTCGGAGGATTACTCGTAAAATTGCACCTACTTGAAAAAAGAAGTGCAAAGATCTTGAGAAACCACATTAGTGATAGTGGCAACAATCAGATAATTTTTTTCATTGCCAAAAAACTAATTATTAAATATAACTTTGTTCTTTTGATATTCGTTACTTTATAATAAACTTTTTATGATAATCGATGATGTGTTCCAATTAAAAAGTAAAAATTTTAACGTCACCCAATAGGATAATTATATGAAGTATGGTCTAAACAAGCGAACAACTTAATCGATATATCGATATATCGCTTTTGTTTCCTGAAACAACTTCACTCAAATGCCATTGGTCGATTTAGTTCGTATATAATTTTAATTTTTGTGTGAAATAAAACAAAAACTTATTTTTGTATATAATTAACAAAGGTTCGTTTAAAAAAAAATACTGATCTGGAAAATCGAACAGTGTTTTCATTTTCTAAGTAAAATTAATTGAGATTCGACGCGTAGCAATCGAGTAACCAGAAATATTGAAATTCGGATGTGTTCGAATGTGATATGAGTGTATCTATCCGTTAATGAAATCTATGCATACATATAACATATAAATTTATACTCGATCAAATTTCGAATATGGTATATTGGAAAAAGTCGATCATGAAAGAAAAAAATCAATATTTGTCAACATTTTCTTGATTGTATCATAACCATACATTTCCTCCGAATACTCATCGAACATTTGACAGTACGTTTCGAGATGAATTTACATTTTTATTATAATACGATATTCATGTTAATTAACGTTTGTATCTTTAAGTAAATGTTTTAATTCTTAATATTTTATTCTTATTTTTAACATTAAATCTTTTCTTTTTATTTAATAATCTTTTAACGTCATTTAATCATGTTTAATCAATTCTAATTCAAAGAAAGGTGTATAGTTTATCACATCAACGTTACAAATATCTCCATTTTTCGATTGATTCTGGAAAGAAAAGGTGCTTGAACATTGTACTATACGAAACCGTTTATTCAAGACTATCGTAGTTAAGTGAAACAATACATGAAAAAAGGCGAGAGAAGAAGTGTTACCTATTAGTAGAGTGAAACAATAGGCGGACTAATTAATAGGAAAGTCCTTAAAACCGTTGATTGGTGGTCTAATATGAGGACGCATTTTTAACGTAGAAAAAGGAATCGTTGCAAAAAAAGGTATTAAGCAAAATAGTTAGAAACTTTTTATAATTGGGATATTTAAAAAAAAACAAATTCGTTAATCGTTAACGGATTAAAAAGTTTATGTTTTAAAATTACAGTATCCAACCATTTAACGTATATTCACGCATGTGATCCATCAATGGGATAATTTAAAAATGTAATTAATAATATACACGGTGAAAAGATGATCAAGGACGAAAATACGATGAGCGATCGCGGAAAATATGAACGCGCAAAAGTAGGATTAACGAGTGATAGAGGAGGAAACCACGACGACGAGCTTGCAGAAAGTATAGGAGGACGTGGAAGCTGGTTCGAGGAGGGGTAGGATTTGGGGTAGCATTGCTAGTACGGTGGCACAGATATGGGCCAGGTAACCAGGTCACCGCGACTAAGGGCATTGCTTTTGCAACCGCTAACCACCACCGCCACCACCGTCACCGTCACCCCATTTGAGCTGTTCTAACCTTCCCCGCTCCTCTTCTCTCCTTTTCTTTTTTCATCCTCTCTCTCTCTCTCTCTCTCTCTTTTCCTTCCTTCTTCCATCCGCTACTCGATACACGACGAAACGACAAACGACACAGAACATTAAGAACAACGCAGTTCCACCTCTCTGGATCTCCAATAGGCATCTACCACTTTGTTCCTCGGTGTTCTGTCACTCGTTGCACCTCTCCTTTCAATTCCCGCGCTCTTATTTCTTTTCATTCTTTCTCCCATCTTTTCTGCCGGTCTTCCCGTTCCTCCGGAGAGAAAGATACTTTCTTTAATTCCACCGAGTGATTCGAGAGATTCGGAAGAGATTTCAAACAGTTATATTGTACAATGGTTTTTCAATAGAATTTATCGTGGCATTTGTTTTCTTTGAAAATTATTGTATTATATATTTAAATTGTAAAAAAGAAGGAATTGTCACAGAGAGCTATCCAAATCATCGTTTAATAATTTTCATCCATTATTTTTTTTGATTTTTTTCTTGTTACACGATGATCATCGACGACGATCATCATTGTTTCTCAATGTATTCAGTTTAGTTAATAAAATCCTTTTTCTCGTTAATAAACGAATATCCATCCGTGTCTTTTTTTTTTTTTACAATTATACAAACTACAAACGATATCAAAAGTTTCGAATATCAGAAGAAATGAATGATTCTCTTGCTATTTGCGATTTTAAAAAACTGTCCATTTCCTCCCCGTTTAATCTCCAAATCCAACGTATCCTTCTTCTTGCTCTGGACTCTCTGTTGGAGGTAATTAATCTGGCGTACCCGCCAAGTATGGCACTCGTGGCCTGAAAAGCTCGTTCATGAGCCAAGTACGAGGTAAACGAGAAACACCACCAGAATCGAGGGTACGGTTTCCGGTTCCATGAGCGCCATTTGAAAATTTCCCACCGGGAGATTGGCACGTACCTACGCTAGGTCAACTTGAAGATTCCTCTCCTCGCTTGTGTCACGGTCGCCGCGATCGAGATTCTCATTCAAAAAAAAAAAAAAAACAAACGCGTTCGAATTTTCGGCCGATCTTAAATCGATTTTAATTAAATTGTTATTCGTCGAGATAGCGACGGCGGACTCGTTTAAAAAAAAAAAAAAAAAAGAGAAAAGAAGAAGAAGAAGAAGAAGAAGAATCGTTCGGGCAAAGAGCATTACTAATTTCAAGCCCCCTCGTCTTTGATCTCGACGGCCTGACCGAGACAAAGGATTACTCCAACGTATTCCGAAAAGAGGGATAAATTAATGTCACGAATCCGGAGTGAACAATGACAGGCCGAATTACAGATCGCGTCTCTGTGTAATGCGCCACACTCTGTGCCACACATCTGTGTGCGCGTGCACACTCTCCGTATGCGAATACGGAGTGGGGGGAAAAATACGCGAGGACACGCGCGCACACGTGTCCGTTCAACTGTGTTCGCGTGTTATATCATCTATATATCGGGAGGGGGGAGGGGGAGGGGGAAGGAAGGAAAGTAGAACGAGAAGAAAAGGAATTTGGAGTCGATATACATTAGTCCCGGTGAAAAGAAATTAAATACGCGGTCCATCACCGGGATGAAATGTACCTCGTCATCGCGAGTTTGTTGCGAACAAAACGAATCATTCATCCGACTGTTGTATCCGATTTCCGATTTCTTTTCCTTCTTCTCTTTCCATCCTCGAATTCAATTTCTCTCCCTTCACACACGCGTGAATTTTTTTTCCAATCGCGCATCATTCGCGAATTAAGAATCCCCTCCCTCTCCTCCCCTCTTCGTGATTTGCACGATTTAACCACGGACCAAGGATTTGGAATGGGAATAGATTGATACCAATGGATGCTTTCGTATAATTCATCGAACACGAGGGACAATGGTAGGGAGGAAATGGGAAAATGACGTATTGTTTGAAAGTTTTGCTTCGTTACAGGGAGAGGGGGAGGGGAGAGGTGCTCGAGTGATCGAGTCGCGAACGACGTGAGACGTGAGGGGAGGAGGGAGGGAGGCGACGAGACGTTGCAGGTGGTGGAGGGGGAGGGAGTAGAGAGGAGGGTGCCGCATCTGGCTCGAACGTAGCTCGGCAGAGGTTGGGAGGGAATTGGGTCAACCAACTTGGAGTGTACTTCAGGTGTAGCTACCTATCTGCCCATCTTCCGACCCACGCCATTCTACCATTCTTACCGAAAAAAGAAGGAAAGAGGAAAAAAGAATCCATCTCTCCTTTCGCTCCTCGTTAACTGTGCGACGAACCGAGGCAATCGATTCGACGGACGGATCCATCTCGAGTCGAAACTTTTGCAGGGCCTCTCGTCTCGTGCCCTATCTTCGACCATTCGCGCGCGTGGCGACACGGGCGACACGGATGATGTGTCCCAATTAGAAAATACGAATTTCAATGTCGCGCGACGTGTCGGGCAACCGCAGATGGCGCGAAGAACGCATAACCTAATAAACGCGTCTCGAAGCGTCTTCATTTCTTTTTTTCTTGTAAGAGGTCTTGCAATTTTTTTTTTCTTCTTTTTTTTTTTTCACGCTTTTGGCTAATCTCGTTTCAAGTCAGCGATTTCCTTAAAAATCTTACCGATGCAGATAGGATAGGAGGAGTTATCCTCGCGTTAACTGAAGTTGGCACAGGTACAAACTATCGACTCTCGAGATCGATTCGAGTGAAAAAGTAGCATATATTAATCGAAATCGAAACGATACATCACAATGGAAGCAATATTGGAATTTTTGGAACGCACTTCTCTCCGGATTGAAAAAATATATATATGTATATATTTTGAAACGAGATTTTGAAACGTTCATTTTTTTCTTTTTTTCAAAATTTTGTGGAAAAACGTGACTCCGCAACGTGACAAGGATTAATCGTGGAGCGTGGTAAATGTCCTTTGGGAATCCATGAACTGTTTACTGGAAATGGGCAATTCCTAAACTGCAGCCAATTGTGCAGTTTTGCCACACGAATCGATTAAGCGAGACTTGGATAATCGGGCAATAATCGCGCGATACTCTCGACTCGAATCTTCGTGAGAGGAATCGTGAAGGGGCGGAGAGGAGTTCTTTGAAGGATTAGTTCAGAGATTATCGCAGATTATCGAGTACATAACGAGATAAATAACGTAGAATTTATTCTTTCAATTCTTGTTATCGAGCGTATTTATGAATTTCGTTTCGCCAAGGGAGAAGAAGGCAGGCCAAGGATACGGGAGGAGGGCGGGTAACTGTTCCATGTTCCCCTTTCTTTACGGCTTTGCACGTTGAAATACTTAATAAAGCGGCGAGGAGAGAGGCGAAATAATGAATACGAATAGAGGGCGGCCGAGGATAAGTTGCCACTGTGAATAAAAGGGTTTTCCTGCAACCAGAGTGTAATTATAACACGCTCTTCAGAGGATGCGCAGTAAGGGTAATATTTAAAGTATATGTAGGTCAGCCACTGACCTGCCTTATTGCCTGTTCCGACCTCTGATCGTTTCAAATATTACAACCCCGAAAACGGGTGGGCGGGTCCGGATGATATTTCCTTTTTCCTTTCCTTCTCGATTCCATCTTTCGAATATCGTTTAATTTGTTATCAATGTTATATTAATTCAGTCGTCGATTAAAACTGGTTGAAAGAGAAATTGATCGATTCTTCCATTGATTGCAGGAAGCGTATAGAAAATGGGTGTGCAGCTCCCTGGTGCCTTACTTTGCTCATGGGGAACCGCAGGACTTGAACAGCTCCAACAGCTGGGCAGGAAGCAGACTCAGGCCCTGCCGATCCTTTTGCCAATCCGTGGAGCAACGTTGCCCTTACTTACTCCCGGGCGACCGTGCCCCCTCCTACCCCACGCAATACGCCGGTGAACCCACTTTCCTTTGCAGAGGTAACTCTTTAATTCGTTAAAATCATCTCGACTATCACACGCAAAACATACGCATACGTCACTGACTTATTAACAGTAGGTAATATAATATATAAACTGAAAAAATATTAACACAAAAATATTAAGGGTAATAATATTTTTGGCACCCTTTTAATTCACCGTTCAACGAAGGAAGGAAGGAAGGAAGGAGGAAGAAAGGAAATGAAATCGAATTCTGTGTCTATATACGCGTGGATGGGATGAAACGATAATTTTTAATGTGATTTGTAGAAAAAAAAGAAAAAACGGAATGATTTCAGATCCAAATATACCCGAGACCGGAGAACAGGCAGCAAGAGCGTTGCACAGCAACGAGGAGAACGAGTGTTGCTTCCACGCGTGTTCCGAGGAGTTGGCCGGATCGGGTATCTGCGCGAATTGCACGAATCAGGTGCTACGGAGGCGCGGGAAGAGCTACGATCCTCCAACGGCTCCCTATTGCGAGGTTAATTGCACTCAACCGGCTTCCACGGGTACGTTCCCTTTCTACTTTTCCGACATATGATATCTTGACGCGAGAAAATGTAACATGGATAACTCTCGATCGTGCGCGATTCCATTGAAGCGAGAGAATTGTGAAACTCTCCGATTCGATCCGATATCCGTTCGTTAATATCTCTTGTTATCGTGGTTTTATGTATATTTATATACATATATAAAAACTTTTGCATTGCTTGTTCCGATCAGGTGGAGGATATCAAGACACGGGATCCACGGATGTGAAGGAAGAAGAGAGATGCCCGTCGATGAATCCTGTGTCGGTAACGAATACGATGCGACTGAAGGGGACGTTGGTGTGCGGAACTGGCGGTGGCGTCGACACGATCGCAAGCGTTTCCTCTTCCAATCGATCGGCGGCCTCGATCCTTCCGCAACTCTTTTGGCTATGCTCGATCTTGACCAGTATCCTTGGCAACGTTCGAACGATTCCCGTCCTCTGGATCTCCAAGATCTTTCTTTGGTCGATCATGCCCCTCGCCGGTATTCGTAGTGACGATTGTGACGGTAGTGGTGGTGGTGATGGTGGTAGTGGTGGTGGTAATGGTGATCGTGGACTCGACGGTGGATCGAACAAGAATAGGAGCGAACTGGTAAACTTTCTCGCCTGGCTGCGCCGTTGTTTTCGCAGAGTGGACTATTACGTGAGCGTGCTACGTTACATCGCGAACTGGTTGTACGGGAAGTGCGTGGTTGTGGAGCACAGGCGTCGAAGTTGGTGGTGTTGCTGTTGGTACTGGTGGTGGTGGAGGTGGTGGAGAAAAATGTTCGGCCGCGCTCGATGGAAATGTCGACGAGCTCGGCATCGATCGCGCGAAAATATTCGTTACGGTCAATTCGCCGGTACGCGTCCTCCTCCTCCTCGTCCTATTACCGTCTCCACCGCATCGACTCGTGTCATTGCACCGGCCACATCGACCGCCATCGCCACCAGCACCGCCACAACCGCCGCCGCAACAACCGCCATCACCGCCTCCGCCATCCTCGCGGCACGGTGGCACGTGGAGTCTTTCTCCCGCTCGGTAAAAATGTATCGCGATTCATACCACGACCGTCGTTCGTCAATGTGGATACGGAAACGAAATTGGCCGCCCAATTTCCTCGTTGACTCGTTCACGGTTAAGTGTCCATGGCGGCGATGGAGTTGGTGGTGGTGGTGGTTGTATCGATGGTGGCGACGAGGCACGCGCCGCGGCCAAGCCGAGACTTCGCGCGAGAAAAAGAATCGTCCTCGCGTCGCTCTTCGACACGATCGAGGCGTTCGAGCGTCCGATCGAAGGAGAAGGAGAAGGAGAAGAAGGAGAAGGAGAAGGAGAAGAGAGAGAAGGATAAGGGTTTTGAATAAAGTTTTCGAAGAGGACGTTCGATCTTCTCCGACTAGACGGCGATATTTTAAATTATCCTCGAGGAAAGATCCGCCATAGAACAATTCGAGGAAGACGCGAAAGCGTGAAATACAGGTTTTTTTCTATCCGTAACCAGAGCTCTCGAAAAGGACTTTGGCCGTACCTTTTTCGATTGTGAACTCCTCGAGATCTCGAGGTCTTGGAGCGAGGCAAAACGCGAAGAGACTAGCATCCGAGAAGGGGCACGTACGAGGCTATGAGGAAAGAAATTGAAGAAAGGGTTAGGAAGAGGGGCGTTCGTTAAGTAGGGAGAAGAAAGCGAAAAATATTCGAAGAAACAGTGAAAAAAAGTACGTACGTACGGAGGAAAAATACGATAAGGAAACGTGGTTAAAAGAGAAATGAGATGTATTGAAAATTGTGCAATATGCAACGCGACGTAATTTTGGGGGGAGAGGAAGGGATGGGAGGGGGGATGGGAAATGAACGTGTAAAAAAGCGACGAAAAAAAAAGAGAGGGAATGAGACGTTTGAACGTTGAAAAAAAAAGAAAGAGACACGTCGATATTTTAAAGTTCGGACGTGAAGACAAATGGACGTGAAACAAAACGAAGAAATCGTAACGTCTGTCGCTAATAAATAATGATGGTAACAATAAAAAAAAACGCGATCGATTGAAATGTAAATAACGACGACGACGACGACGACGATAACGATGACGATGACGAATGACGGTGACAATGACGACGACGACGACGACGACAAATGACAAGAATGATGATGATATAGATTATAATAACGATTACAATAACGAGGAAAAACGGTAAATAATTAAATAGTTAACGAATAATTAACGACAATGAATAATAAAATAAATTATAACGATATAAGTAATTATTAACAATTATTAAAAAGAAACAAAAAAAAAAACAATAACGTTAACGATAGAATGATTACGATTGCAGTTATTGTTACACGTTCGATGTGTCGCATGCATTCGAACATACACGCACATATATACACAATACATGCAACATATAACACAGGAATAATAAATTATTTCGAAAGATAAAATGAAAAATGTGTATAAGGGGATTGTAGCGAGAATGTGCTGAGAGAGCTGGAGCGAATGGGACGCGTGAATATACAATTGAAGAAATTGACGAGAGGAAGTCTGAAAATGGTATAAGTCTCGAGAAAAAAAAACCAAAAAAAAAAAACGATATAACACAAAATGCAAGCACATGTTCCCGTATAAGCCATTAAACGATTAACGAGATATTAAAAAAAAAAAACAAAAAAAGACGTAGGTAGATAGTATTTCGATCGTGACAGAAAAAAATACGGAGGACATACGAAACACGAATAACGAGATTTGAGCAACTTGAGTGCCGAATCGATATGAGAGAAAGAGAGACAGAGAGAGAGAGAGAGAGAGAGAGAGAGAGAGAGAGAGAGAGAGAGAGAAGGAATTATAATTAGTAGAAATGACAACGGAATAAATAAACACGACGTTATCGAGGTATAAATATGTGTTCGTTTAGATATTACAATAAATAAGTACTATATTAACATAGACGTGTAACGATATAAATTAAAACAAAGAAAACAGAGAGAGAGAGAGAGGGCGCGAGTATGTATGCGTGCATGTGAGAAGAAGGAAGAGAGAAAGAGAAGGAGAGAAAGCGAGAAGGGTGGATAGGGCGAGGAAAGAGATAACGATAGGATGAATGAAAAAAATTGAAAAATGAGAAAACATTGACTAGAAAAAAGAAAAAAAATCGTAGAAAAACTGAATTTTTTTATAGAGAAATATTCTAAAGAGATATTACGAAAATAGCGGTATAAAAAAAAAATATATATATATATATATTGTTTCCCATGTTTCTTTTCCGCACAGTGTACGTGGCTTCGATTTAAAAAAAAAAAAAAAAAGAAAAAAACTTCAAAAATCCCAAAGACACGAAACAACATATACATAGAAGAAAAGAATCGAGAGAATCCTAGTACGATATTATTTAAACGAAAAGTGAAAAAAAAAAAGAAAAAAGAAAAAAAACGTACTTTATTCGAAGAAAATAGTACTTTACTTTTTTTAACGTTACCGTTAGAATTTAACGGCAGATTGAATCGCGAAAAAGAGAGAAAGAGAAGAAACAAAAGAAAAAAAGAGATTGTCCATGGTATCCGTTTTACCATCTTCTTTTTCCGATCGCGTGTTTACACGTACACGCGAAAATATACATCTCGAAGGAAACGCGTTTCGTTTCGCGTCGAAGTGTGGAACTTTCGGTTAAAAAAACGAATTACACGTGGAAGGATCGGGTTCTTTTTTTTCTTTTTTTTTTGTTCGAGCAGAGAATCAGAGAGAAGTTTCGAAAGCACACTGATATCGCGAAACCGAAGCAACAACGAGGCGAAGCGAAGCCACGAGGGCCACTATGCGGAGGGAAAGACGAAAGAGCGAGGGCGAATCTCTATACGCGAGAGCGAGAGGAGAAACGAATCGTCGTCGTCGTTGTGTCGTAATTGCACAGAGAGGGGGGGCATGCTTCGTGGAACACGTACACGCGTAAACAAAGAGGTACACGCATATACGTACAGCGCACACGGGAAATAAAGAAATGCACGCGCGGAGATGGAACGAAGGACACACCGTGCCCCCGCGTGTGCATTCGTTACGTTGTTAAACATTGTCCAAATACATAATTGTTACTAAACTTACATTTATAAGGTGAGAACGGAAGGATGCGAATCTGAGGGTACGAATGTGAGGGAAGATGGAAGGAGGAAACGAATGCGAATGAAAGTGAAAAGTGGATAAAGAAGCATATAAATATTATACATATATAAATAGATGCGTGTTACGAAAGGGGCAGAGAGAAAGAGAGAGAGAGAAAGAGAGAGATCGGGAAAAGGAAAAAAAAAATGTTGTAAATCGAAATGATCTTAGAAAAAGCACGATTGCGCGATTACATATGTAAATATCTGTATTTACATGTATATGTATATATGTAAAATTTACGTGTATACATATGTATGTATGTATGTATACGTGTGGGTGTGTAAACACAACATGTGAACGTCCATGTATACGCACACATGTAAACGTACATATAACGTGTTTGTGTATGTATGAGAAATCTTAAGGAAAGAGGAAATATAATGCGATGATGTACGCGTGTTTCGAGAATAACGAAAATAAAGAGTGAGAGAATGTGTAGCTAGCTATCCGCGAGTGCTTTCCGTGCAATTTTTGCGGTTGAACGTAACAGGTGATAGTTGCTGAGCGTACCATTGATGAAAGCAACGAGAGAGAGAGAGAGAGAGAGAGAGAGAGAGAGAGAGAGAGAGAGAGAGAGAGAGAGAATAGAGTAGTAGCCTTATTAGCCGAAAAAAAAAAAAATAAAAATACGTACGATATTTAGAGAGAAAAAAAAAAAAGTAAAAAGAAAAAAATGCATGGCCAATAACGATCGAACGCCGATGAGAGACATCTACTGCTCGGTCGGTAAGAGAGAAAATTGATGGAAACGGTGTACATTATATTTTAAAGCGATTAATTTCCGGTGACGAAGGGAATAACGTTAAAAACGCACAATATGCAAAACGTAATTACACGAGCTACATTTTTTTGGCTTAAACAACAGACGAATCCGTAAAAGCGGTTATCCGTTAAAGCAATAATAAATAAACTTGGAACGTGTTAAGAGGAAAGGAGTAAACGGGGCGAATTCGATTCAAATACGATTCAACGTCGTGATTGCGGGAATGGAAAGAGATCGAGAAGACGAAATTTAAAAAAAAAAAAAAAAGAAGGAGAAAGATGGGAAAGAAAGAAAGGAAAGAAAAGCACTCCGTACGTACGAACGACGATGATTCGAGAAGAAAAATGGAGAAAAAGAAAAGCACCGATAGCCGATAGCGGTGCAAAAATCGCGCTTATTCTTTTTCCTCGAGAGTGTCCAATCTAATTGGATTAAAAAGCTTTCGACGTGAGCAGACATTTCGAGAACGGAACATTGGGTTTAAGAATGAGTTTTCACCATGGACGAATCCCTCCTGTAAAGCAAAGAGAGATAATAATAAACGCGCTTGATCATTGTTATCACGAGATACGCGCAATTACGCAGTTTTATCGTTAAATTCGTAAATTACGCGTAAGCATATCTAAGCGTAACCAAAATTATTTTCTTTTGATCGGAAATGCGCGGTACCCTGGGGCGTCGTTTGTCGTTTAGAGCAAGCAATTTAAATTCTTTTACCTTACTTTTGAGATGATGATTGACAATTTCTGAAACTATCCTATTATAGGCTTCGAACGTTTCGGAAATTTCTTGGAAACAACGATGAATCCGTTAGAAAAAGAAAAAAAAAAGAAAAGAAAAGAAAAAAAAAAGAAATTCTTTTTACCCTTCTCTCATTGTTATCTCTTCCTCTTTCTATATATCGGTCGAACTGTTCTCATTTTTCTTGTCGATCGTGTCTCCCCAACTTCCGCTCGATTTCTTCTCTCTATCGACACGCTTCCCGTATCTCCGAGGAACGATAAAATTCATTCGTATCATTCGTATTAGAAAACGCCTTCCCTTTTTTTTTTTCTCTTCTCGAAATTTATCATTCTCGTGGATCGTTCGTTCGTTCGTTCGTTCTCTCATTTAGAAAATGATAAGCAATGTTCTTGGACCATTTAACGAAAGGAGGAAAAAAAAAAAAAAGAAAAACGAGTAGTATTTTCGCACTGTTAATCGCGAATAATATAATTTTTCCGTGTAAAGATTAAACTAAAAGTAAAACGAAAGCGGTGAAAAGCAATTTCGGAACAGGCGTGGAAAAATTTCTTTTTCGCAAGAGACGTGATCACTGACCAAATCGCAGCTGCGTTTTCAGACATCGTTTTGTGAAGAGCTCTCTCGGTTTCTTAAGGAGCCTTCTCAGAGAACGTGTCTTTAAATGGTCGTTCCAATCGATCCTCGAAACTCTCTGCTCGAATCTCTACGATAGCGCTTTTTCCATTGTCCATCTCCTCCCTCCTTCCCTTTCTTTCTTTCTTTCTTTTTTTTTCTTTCACTATTCTTATTTGAAAAGAAGGCGATCTCGCCCATCTTCTCGTTTCCAATTCGACTCCAATCGCGAATCGATTGACGACACTACTCGTCCTACACCATCATCAATCATTTTTCGACAACGATGTCGGTAACGTGTTTAACACGTGATATTTCTCTAGAAAAAAAATGAGAATTTAAGCATTCCTCGGCGTGAATTTCTTCCCCCTCTTTCCTTCTTTGAAACGAAAATTAATTTCCAACAACAACGAGCATTTATCAATATAGAAATATTATTTTCACATTGCAAAGAGAAAAGTATGGAATGGAATTAAAGCAAGATAATATTAAAAAAAGAAAAATTAAAAAGTCTGCATTTGAAGCTGATCCTCTAATTTTTTTTATCGAATTGTTGCTGGAAATTAATCTTTTTTCACCTCCTTTTTCTTGTTTCCTTTCGCACTTATCACGAGAAAATCAACAACGCGATAGTAACACATCGTAATCTGTGTAGATATGTGTTGATTCGTGCAAAAGAAAATTAAGAGATCCCCTCCTCCCTCTCTCTCCAAAAAACATACAAAATATTTGGATTTCGCTTCTCTTGCTCTCAACTTCAATCTTCTATAATAACCTCTTTCATTTCCTCTCTAATCGTAGTTAATCGTATTCTCTTTCTTCTGTTCATCTTCTTGAAAAGATAACCTGAGCGCCATTTTATTATAATTATTTTTTTTTTATATTTAATTTTGTTATTATTTATCGCGCGTTATAAAGAAAGGAACGAGAGTCGAAAAGAATGAGAAACAGTGGGGGGCTATTACGTACATTAGATAACAGTAGTGCATCGATGTCAAGAGGAAGTTAAGAATATCCATCCAATCGTCAATCGTTGATGAAGCATTTAGACAATACCTTAAACACGTTAGTCTTACTAGGATATAGTATATAATCATTTACAGAGTTGCTTCTCTTTTCTTTCGCTCTCCCAAAAGAAAAAAAAAAAAAAAAAAAAAATCGACACATTATACGTGTCGATCCTCCAAAATCTGCTGTAATGGTAATAAAAATATACAGAAAGAGAGAGAGAGAGAGAGAGAGAGAGGGAGGAAGAAAGACACGAGGAAAGGAAACATGAGATGGAAAGGTGGAAGTTCGAGAAAAAAAAGAAGGAAGAATAAGTTTGAGCGGTAATTGGAGTTTCGGTAGGACTGGCCAAGCGAATGGAAGAGTGAGAGAGAAGAATGGCGCGATACGAGAGAAAGAGAATGACACGTTATACGGGCTGAAGGACGGGGGAGAAGGAGAGGTTGAAATGGGAGTGTGTGCACGTGTGCGTGTACGTGTATACAATGTGTGCGTAGCGGAGGGAGAGAGGGGCAAGAGGACCACAGACTACGTATTGATCTCGGCCAACGTAGAGCTCTCGCATAAAACAGGGCAGCGCTACGTCGGCGTTGATGTCGACATCTACGTAGCCGTAGTAATTGTGGTGGTGTCGTAACTGGCTACGTCCTCTCGTTATTTCGATTATTGCCTCTCAAGACTTATATATCTACCATTGTCGATGAAAAAAAAAAAGAAAAAGAAATTGACACGAGTCCTGAGTTTTTTCTTTTCTTCTTCTTCTTCTTCTTTATTTCTCAATCACGTGTGATATTCGAAATACCATCTTTCGAGTCATAAAAAAAAAAAATAAGAGAGTAATTATTTGAATTAGAAATATTTATATTTATAATTTCGAAATGTTAAATAGAATTATTCTAACCGAGGGATAATTTTATCGTTGAAAATTTTAAGAGTGTTTCGTTTTCTCTTAATCTCGTCTCTCTCTCTCTGTCTCTCTCTCGCTCGCTCGCTCGCTCGTTTGCTCGCTCGCTCGCCCACTCTCTTCTGCTTTCTTTCGACACGAAGTTGCGAATTCGAAAGATCGCATTTCGAATCCGTTGAAGGTTGAAGGTTGAATGTAAGCGATCCACAATCCACATTTTTCACGGATCAAAATCACGGAGAAAAAAAAAAAAAAAGAAAAACAAAAAAAATCCGGCCTCAAGTTTTTTCGGTCGTTCAGTATGGCGTTTCTTTAAGAAACTCGATTGTTCGCGCGTCCTTCGATCGACCGGAAGTCTGTCACGATTCATCGCGTAACGAACGAATTATATAGATAAAGAAAAAAAAAAAAAAGATCAAGCACGTGCGTATACAAGTATGAATGCATGCATGGAAGGATGGATGGATAAATGGAGAGAGAAAGAGAGAGAGAGAGAAAGCGAGAAAATGAGAGAAAGAATGAAAGAGAGAGAGAGAGAGAGAAAGTTTAAAGAGCCACTGCCTTAGCGACAGCAGGATTTGTGCTAGAAACAAGGCCTTAGAAAGTAACAAACCAGAAACATAATTAGAGTTAAGTAAGTCTGTTGTTGTTAACAAAAAAAAAAAAAGAAAAAAGATAACGGTACTTAGTGAAATCAGGAGGACAAAAAAATGTTGAACGTATTGTAAAACTAATTAGCAATTGTATTTAAGCGCGTAACGTATAAATATATACTTAACCCCTCGTGCCCGCAATTAAATAGGCGTGTTAACGCATAGTTTTACGTAGGATTATTAAACGTCGCTTGTCGCATATGAGTGAAAGAGGAAGATACGAGATCGAAAGACACGAAAAGACGGAAAAAAAAAAAAAAAAAAAAAGAGGAGAGATAGGAGGAAGGGAGCTGGGGAAGAAAGAGTGGGAAAAAAAAGAAAGAAAGAAAGGAAGGGGAAAGAAACGCGTCGCTTGTATGTAAGAGAATACCGGTAAAATTTCGCGAAATTTTTTATCCTTATCTTTGATTTTGTTTTCTGCTCTTGCCTTACGGAAAAAAAAAAAAAAAAGAAAAAAAAGGGAAAAAAAAAATTACAAAATGAAACGAAACAAAAAAAAAAACAAAAACCAAGGAAAGAGAGGAAAACAGGACGCATACTTACCGATCGCGTATCGATCGCGACGAGCGATGCCAGAGGAGAGAATCGTTGAACGGGGACATGTTCGATCGAAGAAAATGAGATTTTCCGATAGCGCGTCGCACTCGAAAACTACCACTTTGAATCCGATGTTAGCGTAGTGTACGTATCGTAAGCTGTCGACATTTATACTATGAACTATGAGTAAATTGTAGCGATCATTGTGAACATAGTTAATAGTATAGATTAGTTAACCGCACTAATTGTACCGAAAAAGTGGATTACATTTAATTCCGAAAAATAATTATCGAAGTTTAATTCAATAACGCGTACATTGTGCGCAAATCAAGCCGAGTTAAACGAATGGAAGGGTGATTAATAAATAAAAATGAAGAAGAATAAAAATTCGAGAAATTGAGAGAGAGAGAGAGAAAGAGTGTGCGTGTATGTGTATGTATGCGTATGAACGTGCACGTGTGTGAGTGACGGAATGCATATGTGTAAGAAAAATGAATTGGAAGAAAAGAGGAAAGGAAGCATCATTGAAATTCAATTGATACAGATTGAATGTGAATCTTCGAAGTGAAAGAAGATATAAAAAAAAAAAATGAATCGAGTTAATTGCAAGCGAGAACGAGCGTGCGTGCATGGGCGTGTATATTCGATCGGGCATGTGTTTCTTCAAAATGCGTTGCTTGAAATAAAACGAATCTATTTAAAATTTTGAGAAATAGAAACAAAAATTATTTCAAGTTTGATCGTTTCATATCGATATTCGCAATTGTTGTTTTTTTCGTATAGTCACATCGTACATTGCATTACGAAGCAGCTAATTATCACGAATTATGAATACTTAATCATTTGAATATTTTTCCCTTTTTCTCGAATATTTATCCCTATACGATTAAAACTACTCCATTTTATTAATTAATCAAATAATCGATCCAATCTAGTTTCTAAAGTTTACTACTGTACATAGTTTTCTTATACACGTGACTTTACACATAACACACACGTGCGCGGAAACACGTGTCATTTCCCCAATACATGGACAATATTTTTTCAAATCGTTGCTGTCATTTTGTAAATCGAGAAAAACTCTCGATATTGTACGATCGAAGCGATCGATAATTTTCTTGATGAAATCTAATTTCTTTCTCTTATTCCGATTTCTTAATGCTTCTATTCCCTATCGATAAAATTCTATCCATCTGTCGTCTCTTTTACGAAACAAAACATTTTATCCGTCTTGAAGAGACCGAATATAATAATAATAATAATAATAATAATAATAATAATAAGCGCCAATTGATAACGCCACGCATTTTGGAGACATTATAAACGTGATCATAAAAATCCGCGAATTTTTTATTCTTGCGTTGCATGGATAATATGCCACGAGACATACTATAAGCGTTTATAAAACATATACCAGAAACAAGGAAGAATAAGAATCTATCTAATTTAAAAGCGGACGCGTGAACGAGAGAAAAAAAAAAACAAAAATGAAGAGAAAAGGTGGAAAAAAGAAGAAGGAATAGTAAATATGAGTGAAAGTGAGAGAAAACCGTGTGCGTGGTATGTATATGCGTGTGTATGGGCGTGCGAACAACGGAGAGAAAGGTAGTTTGCAAAAAAAAAAAAAAAAAAAAAAAAGAAACATTAGGGTTCCGTCTTTGAGTGTTGGAGGATGTTCATTTGTAATTGTTTAAATCTAACGAGAAATGTACTGTAAAACTATAAGTACTATAGGCACTAAAAATATATCATTTGTTGACATGAAAAAATAAAAAAATGATCCCAGGAATGTAAATTATTTCTGACACGATGCCATAAGAATGATCGTATCATAATATAAATATACACGATCGAGAAAATATGTCAATTAGATGCTTCATCGAGTTGTTTTCGTAATTTGTAGTCAATTAGACTTTCTTTTTAAGACACTTAACTATTCTTATTAGATAAGAAAAAAAAAAAAAAAGGATAAATACTTGAAATAAGTAAACTGCTGGTGTTCATAATAATGTTTGTCCATACTCTATAACAAAATTGTTCATTTTTCATTAGTTGATTGTCAATTTTATTTTTTACATAGTAATTAATTGAGATGTTTTTTTTTTTTTTACCTTTTTCTATTGTAATAAATATCAAATGAAATTGGGGTAAGTAGAAAATCGTTATTTTTAATTCTTCTTTATCCAATATACATTTATATACATACATATACACATATACAGGCGCGCTTATGATAAGTATTAAAGATCAATATATCTGAAAGGATGTTAAGAAACAATTATTAAGTAAATTTGCATGAAAATTTTCTATTTATGATATATACACAGATGTATTATATACAACAAAATTATAAAATTCGCATCATTATCCCTCAAAGTGATCATTTTATTTTTAATATTTTCAATATTTTTAGTATTATCTTTAAATATAAGTAATTATTTGAATAAATTGATGAAAACAGCTATGATCTCGTTGAAAATTCCTCTTCAAATAATTTAATAAAATTAAAATGATTGTAGTGAAGCATAATGATCAAAATTTGAATGTCGATGAAGATAAATAAATAAGTATGAATTAAATAATAAAAATAAGAAATAATTGAAATTTCATTCTTCTGGATCAATAAATTGTTATTTCCGTGTCATCGATACTTAACCGATTATTAATGATGATGCTGTCGTTGCGTCGTCTTAGGAAGAATTTCCATTTTTGATTGATTTTCAGATGGTGACAGAGATTGTTTCGTTTTCTTTTTTTCTTCCTCAGTTTCTTTCATTGATGAAGGTGGTAATGCATTCAATAAACCTTGCCGAAAAGCTGCTTGTTACGTATGCTGGCTATTGTAAATTTATTTAAAAAAATGAAAAGTATAAAAAAAAGAGAAAAAATATTACTCACCAACAGTTTCTCCTTTAAGAGAGACTCCTATAATAAGAATGATAAGAATAATATTTATTATTCGAGGATTTATCATATTAAGCGTTCAAATTCCATTCAACATTTAATTAAGACCTTACCATTTCCACGATATTTATTTAATTGTTGATAAACTTGTTTCATTCTTTCAATGTTAATTCTAGAACTTTTGCTATGATTCACCATCGGTAACGAATAGTCTTTGCCAATGATACATTTAGCTGCACGTTGCACGTTAAGTGGTGCATTCCATGGTTCGTGAATATATCTCGTGGGAAAATTTTTCAAAACTGGCAAGTATCGTCTGTATCAAAATAGAAAAGAAAAAAATTAAAAATTATTGAAATTATTAAAAAAACTCTTTACTATTATTGTTCAAATATCATATAATATTTAAATAAATCCATTTTCATACAAGAATTAATTAAAGTTACCTAATGTAATCACCATTCGGATCGGCTTTCCTGCCAAATCTTACTGGACAATAACAGTGAAAAAATTGTTGAAAGAAAGAGCTGCACGACAACCACATCCACATTCCTGCGTTTACCGACCAATCAGCGTCTAGCAACAGCTCATCAAATACCTTGGAAAAGATTCAAGAAGATATATATATATATATTTTTACAAATAAATGCAACAAATGCGAATAGGAAACATGACCAGATAAACAAGTAGAAATAATTTCGTAATAAATAATGCAATATCTCGAAGAGTTCGTTAACCTTTTCTAATATGTTAATAAATGCCAATAATAAGAAACGACATTTTACCTTCATTCCTTCCTCCCAAGAGATCCAAAGGTCACCTCTGGTTAAGAAACAAGCAACTGCATGTCTAGCTAAATGATGTATCCAACCTTCTTCTCTTAGTTGAGTCATTATTGCATCGATCCAGGGAAATCCCGTTTGACCCTGTTTTTTGAAAAATAATCTTTTAATCTTTTTTAATTTTTTAAATAATCTTTTTCTTTTTTTATGAAACATCAAGAACGCTCCACGAATCGTTTATTTATTAGAATTTTATATAACATATCTATACATATGAATACATTTAATAAATGATATCGAATTTCAATTTATAATTTTTAACATAATATATTTCTATTAAAATATTATATGCATTTCTCAACGTATATACACATATTTTTATATGTTGTAATAAATTTTTGTATTTTTATATATAGATATCTTTTTATATTTCTATATTTTTTATCTTCTTTTTTCTTCCATGAAAATTTTCTTGATACTTTTGAATGAATTTCTCTTTTCGGAACATTTATGTATAAATTCATTTATTATATTTCTTAAATTATTCCTAAACATAAAATTGCTGCTATATTTTTTCCTTTTTCTATAAAGTGTTATGAAATAAATTTTGTCTATAAATTAGACAAAGAAAGCAAATAAAAAGTTTATATATTTGTGGTGCCATCTCTGGTTTGGATCATGAAAATCCGATTTGTTACTAGCAAAGCAGAATATACAAGGAGGTATTCGTAACATCACAGACAAAGAGAACATTATGTGAGAAGGACATAGTATCTTCCATCATTTAAAAGACATCACATGGAAAATTTATTAATTATTCGTTTTCTACTCAAAATTTCTATATTTTTGAGTTCGTATTTTAAAGCTAAAACTTCAGACAAGTTTTTTATGTCAATTTTAATAGGAAATTTTTTTCAATTAATTATCTATTAACGATTATCATAGAAAATGCAATTTTAATTTACAATCGAATAATAAACAATTTATTTATTTATTTAAACAATAACAAAATTATGAATGAAATTTTATGAAAATAGAGAAAGAATATTTTATATGTATATATTCGTATTTAAAAAAAAAATATAATAATAAGAAGCAATTAATAAAAAATACATTACATGTCAATCATGCCAATTAGTATATAACGTATTAATTGTTAATAAGTAATTATTTGAAAAAAATTTTATATTAAAATTAATATGAGAAACTTGTATGAAGTTCTCTTTAAGATATAAATCTTAAAATTAGATAGAAATTTATAATAATTAATTAATTTTTACTGTAGCATTTTCGAAGTTGCAAATATTAGGAGCCACATAAATCAAAGTTAGTAGATGTCTTTTCTATCCTTTTTGCACAATATTGTTCTTTTTCTTATGACGTCACGAATATCTCCTTGCACATTCTGCTACTCTAATAATGAATTGAAGCTTTCATGATCCAAACACGAGATGACGCCACAGATACATAAATTTTTGTTTCTTTTTTTTTGTCTAACTTACAAGTAAAATATATTTTATATATATTATATCAAATTATGTCATTTACAAATATATATCATATATATTTTTGTTTTATTGAGTATACATTTTGTATATTAAAATTATTTAAATAGATAACCATAAAAACAGATAAATAAAGTATTACATTTAAAAAATAATTAAAATAAATTTAGTTCTAATACATAATATGAATGATAATATAAAAAAGTAATATAAAAAAGCAAATATAAAATAGATAAATATATTAAATTTTATAAAATTTTTATAAATTATCTATTTTCAGATTATTCTTATAAAATCATAAAATAATATAAATTTATAATGAAACGTAAATTCTTAATATGCATTATAATATGCATATCATGTACAAGTATATTTTAATATACGTTCAAATTCACAATCTCTATTATTTATAAAACATAAAAATAATTCAAATTCACTCACGTTTGCCCATTTAGCGAGTGCCTCAACATTTTTATCCCAAGGAATTTGCACGCAAATTGGATTACCTTGCATACGATCAAAATTTGGATTTTTCGTTGCGGCGCAGTAAAAAAATTCACGCCATAAAAGTTGCCCATGCAATGAAAGTGGCGGTACAGCTTTCTTTATCTAAAAATCGCCAACATGAAATATAAATCAAACTTTTATAATCTTTTAATCAAGTAGATAAATTAATAAAAAGTAAGTTACTGTCTTTTTTTTTTATCTATGCACAAAACATGCACGTACATTGTACAATTCACATAGTTTTAAATAAAAAAATGTTATCGTACTTTCTTATAGAGATCAGTGAGTTGGTAATAAAATAATCGGGTGCTCAAACATCCGAATCGCAAATAAGGTGAAAGACCGGTTTGGCTAGGCAACAATGATTGCGGAGTCATTTTTGGCCTTCCGAAACTGGCCACCCATGCTTTTCTCTCTAGATGCCGTTCCAATCGTGCCAGAGCTTCACTTTCACCTCCGACCCACACAGGTGGAAGGAGACCTTCTGTGTCGAAGCCTATCAATCATTAGAATATAACTCCTTTATTGCATCATTTCACTTTTTCCCTCTATATATTCTTTGTTTTCGCTCTTACATGAGAAATAAATGCATAGATTTACCAAGTTCTTCGAGCGTCGGTACACCATAATGATCGTCATGATCCTCTTTCAAAGGAGTATATGCCGAACCTACACAAGCAGAAGTAACTGTTGGTACTGGTGGTTCCGGAGGATCCATGCTGGCAACGACGGTTTGAAATTGATGATAAGTTAACGGAGGTTTGTCACCATTCCTTTCAATAATTCTGAAAACAATAAGTCATAACTCTTAATATGTAAATCAAACAAATACAGTACAAGAATTGAAATAAAATGTTGCTTGATAACACAACAGTTAACATAGATATAATAATTTAAAATCTATAATATATATCTATAATAATATAATATATAATATATAATATAATAATATAATAATATAATATATAATATATAATATAATATATATCTATAATAATTTAAAAGCAATTAAAAAATCAAATGTAGTTTTTAAAAAAATAAAGAAATACTTGTATCCATTATCAATAAATATTAATATCATTAATATTAAGAAGAAAAACAAATGTTGGTCAAAGGAAAGTACTTAAACTCACTCGTCCAATTTGTAAAGAGTATGTGAGACCTTTTGAACAACCGAAATACCAAGCTCTTTACAAAGTGCCGAGATATTATGATCTCGGACGCGTCCGAATGGCTCTGGATCCTCTTCAAAAGTCAGATTTGTAGTACCCCATTCTTTAAACAATTTCGGGAGAGCGTCTGCAGGTTGTCCTCGTATCACGAATAGTCTAGAGTTTAGTTTTCTCAATGAACAATCAAGATCTTCCAAGCATTGTAGCAAAAATCTGTTGACAAATCGAATTGATAAAATATTTTCTAAATATTTTGTGATTTCTTGATCGAAATTTGTTCAATTCATATATGAATTGTAATGATATAATGTACTCACCTCCATTTATTGATACCAATATTAGTACTTCCAGCGAACCATGGATCCAAAACAAATACGCAACGGAAGGTGGAAGCTCCAGCGAGACCTTCCCTCAACGAAGGATTATCGTGAAGTCTGAGACCTTTGCGAAACCAATGGACCGTGTGTTTTCCACCTTCATCATACAGTCCCTCTTTCGGATTTATTTCGCTACTACGACTACCCGTCATTTTTCTCCGTTTGTCTTATATCCCTTGAATATCGTTTTCCTTTTCTTCCGATTCTTTCCACTTTTTTCTTCAATATAACATATTCAACTATACCAGCAATAAGTTTTTAAACGGTAAAAATGTTTTTCTTTTCTTCTCTGTAACTATAATTTTATCACTATTTCACGCGCGCACACACATTTATATATACATATAAACGCATCTTCTTTATTTCTTCTGTCACTATTTCTTCTTTTCTTTTTCTTTCTTTCCGCTTTTCTTCCGTTGTTTCTTTCCTAAGAGAAATATAATTCGAAGGACGCGTTTCTCCTTGAATCCTTTTAATCATCAAATCGGTCATTCCGTGCAAAAGATCATTGTTCGAGTAATTAAAATTGGGATCCCGGATGATCGATTTATTATTCACTCCACTAAAATTTTTCCCTGTTTATGAAAAAAAAAAAAAAATTCGTATCTCTCAAAGATCATCTGTCCTTGATACATATTGCGCATGATTACATATCTTTTTCGTAACGATTCCGATAGTTTCAGCATTTTCTTAGTTTTTTTTTTCTCGCTTTTCTCTCTTTTCAATTACATTTCTAAAATCTTTTATTCTTCTTTAAGCGTCAATAATTTTCCACGTCAAATAGAAATTCTCTAAACGGAGCAAAATAAGAAGGCGGAGAACGAAGCGAAGCTCAGTGTCGAAATATACTGGAAAATATTTTTGAAAAGGATTTAATTTTGTTTCGTAAACGTATAATCATTTGTATGAATACATATATGATATAATTTGCAAATGGAAAGATTAATTGATTTGATTTGAATCTTGCGTAAATATATTTTCAAAGACAAAAGAAACGATGCCCTGATATATATATGTATATATACGTGAATCATATAAATGTGTACTATAATTTCGATGGCTGATACATCTTCAACACTTCTACTGTACATAATGTATGACGTATCACGGTTGATTCTACTGTATACTCTTCTTATTCCACATAAGATTGAGAATATAAATATATATATATATATATATATTTAATAATACATATTATACAAAAAGGAAATTAATAATAATAGTTTAGTTTATCATGCTTACGTTACTATTTTACGCTTACATTTGCAAAATTTTACGCGAACGTAGTTCCTCTGTCCGTACATATTTATTTTTTTCTTAAATGATTTTCCCAGAAGAAAATAACAATTGACGAAAAAATACGAATGGATTATTTATTGATTTATTAAAAAATTATAAAAAAAAGTTGAAAAATTTATAAAGATTTTGAAATTACCGTATCGTTTCTGTAATTATTATTAAGTTTTATTTATTTTTTTTAACTATTATATACCTTTACTTATTTTATTTATCTAACAATTTGCATACCTATTTCCTTCGATTTATTTTTTTTATGATAAAAAAAGTGGAATAATATTTGATTCAATCAATGATGTAATATGATATTAAAATTTTTATTTTTGTTCAATTTAACTATAACTATAAATTAATTTCAAATTGATTCACGTAACTAGCATTCATTCCCGGTCATGCCCGAATATAGACATTTATTATATAATTATGTAATTATAATACCTGTTTCTCGGAACGTAAAATTTTGTGAACAGCTTCTTTGTCACTTTTTCTCTATCTCTTTTAAAATTGATTTCAATAGTTAATCAATTATCGATATCATTTGTTCGATGTATGAAATGTCAGGGTGCACGTCTCCAACGATAGGTCTCCAATTCGATTTACTGCGATAAGAACGAACAGCATCAGCAATAACAACATGATTACGAAACTATCGAATTCTAACTTTAAAATTACAAATTTACAAGTATATTTCAAATTATTATTTTTAAAAAATCTATATAATTTTATAAACTTGTTGTATGAAATCCTTTAAAAATTTTTTATATAATTAAAACCGATTAAATAACCGAAAATATCAATAATGATTTCGCAATTTATATGTTTGAAAATATAAAATAATCATTAAAATATATCAAATAATTGTATCGTATTATGAAATTAAATACAATGATAATATAATATGAAAAAAAGATATTGACAATTGATTTTTTTAAAATGAATTGCAATATAATAATCTATATATTTAAAATAAATCGTTATGCTGTCGATAAAACAGAAAACACCACATTTTATCTTACATCAATGACACTTGTTTTTCGATACTTTTCGATATTTTTTCTTCTAATATTAAGCGATTTTAATAAAAACTTTTTATTAAATTATAGCAATATTCAAAAATTTAAATATAGAATAAAAATAAAAAAATACAAATAAATAAGCAACCGAGTCAAAATACACATAGTATGTATAGATAATGTATATATAATATAATATATTAATATATATAATTAATTGATTTTTAAATTAATAAAAAAAATCTTCCGGATATTAAAAAATAATACGAATTTATTAAAATTTATTTAAATATTATTTATTTTTAAAAAGTCATTATTGCACACAAAAAATTTTATACGAATAATTATTTTTTTTTCCTTATCATCATTAACATTACATCATAACATTTTTTTATTGAAGAAAATTAAATTATTAGATCATAAAATAATTATATTTGTTGACAAGAATTATCAATCTGACAATCGATAAAAGAAAGAACTTACAGTTTAAAATAATCCAAATAAAGGTAAAAAATATAATTTATCGTCACTAATAAAAATGTGAAATTATGTTAAATTCAAAATTGAATAAATGGAATAAAAATAAAAAATATTACGGAAAAAACACAAAAAAAATAAAAAAAATATATGTACTTACAATTGTGAGCATGTATAGACATTGCAATATATCCGAATATCGTTGTTCCTTATTCGATGCACTGATCTAATCGCAACTTGAAGTAGCAACATACACACTCAGTTCAATGTTTTATATTTTCCAATAATTAAATGATCGTGTAAAGATTACAGAAATCGAATAGTATAATAATGCACTAGCGAATTCGTAACGAACGGATACTGACGCGAAATACAAGAAACAGCAGTATTGCTCGCATATGCCAGCATACAACTTGTTCAGCAGACATAGAGCAGGAGAGATAGGCTGTAAGAGCAAGGGGAATGTGAGCCACGCCGAATGCAACGTGACAGCGTACCCGCGTACCTTGCAATTGGCTAATTCAATCACGTGGTTTCTCGGTCACGTTGCACCCGTCGTGGTTTTATATACTTCTTCTATAGATATATCATTATCTATTTCCTTTTATCTTATTATTTCTTTTCTTTTTTACCTTTACATTCACATTCTATCTCTGATTCATTCTATCACACTTTAATTAAATACATCATGTTTTATAATATTACTTAATCAATTGTACTTACTGAAATATTTCTCAGAAAATGCACAATTTTATTATTATCATATTTATGATTGATGCAATGAACTATCAAAAAAATTTATAATCATTATTATTTGCTATTGACTGTTATTTTCTGATTTAACATGAAAATGGTTTGATTTTAAATAATCGCGATAAATATATATATATATATTTATCGCGAATCATTTTTATTTTACGAAAAATATTCGAAAATCTATCACGTCTTTTTTTTTTTTCTTATTAATCTACAGAAAAAAAATGTGACTTCTATGAAAATTTATTATATAAATCTCTTAGGATATTTACCTGTAAAATAACCTTGACCGAATTGTTATGCGCATACGCATTACCATTTTTTTCAATACATATTATTATAGATCGATGATGTAACACAACACAGCTGATTCAATAATGATATATCGATCATATCAATTCTACGAACAAATATTCTATTTATTTAGTTGTAAATTTAAATTTTGTTTTCATCTTATTTAAATTTAATATTACAAAATTAATAATGTTCAAACTTATGCATGAATATAATATTTTAATTAAGGTATTTAAAAAATTATTCACAAGTGTAAGATAAGGAGAAATGCTATTTAGAATAATTACATTTGTTTATTCGTATTGATACATAAAAGGTATCAGGAAGAATAGTATTCAATAATTGCTTCCTTTCCGTTACTTTCGATACATTATTTGTATCCGCATGCGATGCATATAAAAATGACTTTTTAAAAATTCATATCGCTCACCGCCATTATATTATTCTGCTATTCATTCTTTTGTTAATTTTTCTGTTTAATTATTCTATCCATTTATTTTTGGATTGAGGCTATACATACTATATCTTATTTATTGATACATATTATTTGACAATATTATTTGTATGTAACCTATATGTAAATATTTTCTTTCTACATTCATAAATCTTATATTTTATTTAGTTTATCCCATACATCTCTTATTTTGAAATTCTATGAATGCGTATTTTTAATATGATTGCCCGATGAATCATATTCAGAACAATCTCAATTCAATTTTTTTCAAAATCGTATACTACAAGAGTATATACGATATTTAATTATATAAAAGTGAAAGACTATCACTATTGACGGAATATGAAATAAATTTAATGAGGTGTAAAGTTTGGCGCATATTACCCTATTGTTGTGTAACAACAAATTATGACGCCATATAACTAGCGTTGAAGCACTTAATAACATATGCGTTTACAAAATTGTTTTTCAATTCTCTTTATATATTTTTCATCTATTTCTTATATCCATTTTTATTTCCATATGTTATTCATCAAAAATAATTTCCGTCAATGTTATTAATTCGTTCATATCTATAAACGAAAAAAAATCTAAATAACAATTAATAAACAATAATATATTATGTTCAAAATTTTTAAATCGATTTATATAATTTATAATTACAATATTTCTTTTATTTTTATATATCTAATGTATAAAATTCAGAAATAGTATTATTTTTGATCAAAGATTTATGATCATTATAGATTTTTATATAATAAAAATTGGATAAATGCTCAAAAACTGAAACTGGGATAGAATAATGGAATCGATTCTTAATTCGAATGTAATTTGGTTTTAGTTTTTTTTTATATTTTATTGAATATACAAAAGTGAATAAAAGAAAAAAAGATCATAAATAAATATATTATTTGTTTCAAGATAAAGAAGAGAATTCTTATAAATTTCTTATGAATAGCAAATAGTTTTTTCATTCAGTGCAATTATCCAATTTTTATATATATGTATAAATGTAATATATATGTATATATATATATATATATATATATATATATATATATATATATATATATATATATACACATCTTCATGATAAAAAGAGAAAAAGACAATGAAAAATATGAAAAAATATTATAAAGAAAACAATGAAAGAAATAAAAAAGAGAAAGTATGAAATGTCATTAAGTAAGTACATTTAACAAAATACTTGTATATATATATATATATATATATATATATATATATATATAATATTATTATATATATACTATAATCAATTTTTTTTTTATTGAAAAATTTACAAAAAAAAACATCTCTACTTGAAATTTGATAAGCAATCAAAAAATTAAAAAAATTTTAAGATTGAAAAAACATGTTTATGATTATCAATTATTTTCAAAATATATATTTTTATTTATAATTTTTATCATTATTAATAATAATATATAAAAAATTGAGGCATAAAAAAATGATTTATGAAACATATGTTAATCTTGTTCAATAATGAAAATTTATATTATAGCTACTTTCTCCTGTTTTTATGTAAGAGATAATAATGTTTCAAATATGACACTAAATTGTAATAATTATTTTATTTTTCATAAAACGAATAATCTTATCTTATTAAAAAATATGATACTAATGTTTATTTTATATGTATTGGTTCTAAAGAGAATAATTTTTTTTAAAGCTATAATTTTAATCTCAAAATGTGTATCTTTTGAATCAGTCAAATTTGTTTCCTATTATTGTACAATTTAAAAAGAACAAAGAATAAAAGCTTGAAAATTTTTTTTTTTTGCTTTGAAAAAATTTTTTGCTTTTTCAAAATAGCTTATCATTTTGTTTAAGTTATAATTTTTCAACTTTTAACATTAAATGAAAATAAAATATGTTAAAACATATGCACATATTTATTGAACATATCTGAATGTATTAAAACTTTTTGTTCTTTGTTCCTTATCGCATTAATATATCCAGGTACGCATGTCAAGCCACGCAAATAATTTGATTAATATAGATAAAATATTGTACAATATAAAAGAGAAATTCAAACCTTTTTTTTATAATTTATAGGAACATCCATTTGGAAGGTTCGCAATTTGCCGACGTAACGACCAATGCTGATAGATTATTTTACACGTTTTGGAGGTCTACCACGTTTTTTAGTCTCGGTATTTATAGTATGATTGATAACTGATGACTTGGCAGTATGCGAATTCATTGCTTTTTGTACAGTTCTTCTGGTATCGATTTTATACAAATCTAACTCAATTGTTTCATTCTCAATTGCCTTTTTAGATCGCCTGGTTCGACCGGCTATTCCTTCCATCTCATCAAATTTCGCTTGCAATCTTTGAGCTAATTCAAAATCTTCTTTTTCTTGTATAACTAATCTTTCCATTCGTTCTTGTTCTTTAATGATCTCTTCATCCGAAAGAACATTTTTCTCTATGATTGTATTTGTTTCAGTACTATTATTATTTTTTGATATACGTTCTTGCATTTCAATGCAAGATTCAGATGAATTACAATTATTACTATCCATATTTTCATACATTATATCTGTTCCATTATTCATAGAAATATTAGTTTGTTTTATCTTTCGTGTTGTTTTTCTTAATTCTGAATTGCTAATCCGACAGCTTAATCTTATAGAAGTGTCACTTTTTCCAGAATTTTCTGTAATAGACTGTTTTGTTGAACGTATCCTTCGCTGTTTTGATTTTGGTAAGGCAGTTTTTGTAAACTTAGTTCTATTCCTTTTTTGTATCATAACAGGAACATCATTTGTCATTTTGTATTCAAATTCCTCTTTTCTACATAATTCCTGTGTGTCTCTTCTAGTGATTTTTAAATCTGAATATGAAGAAGATACTGTATTAGTTTTCTTTTTATCTGTATTTATTTTTCTTTTCTTTATTCGTTCCGCAATATTTTCCATTGTTATTTCATTTTCTTCCTGTATTTCAGATTTTTCATTGCAAAATGTAGACGGAGAACTTATATTTTTCATTTCGATATCATTCATATATTTTGTATTTGTTGCAATCTTAATATCTTTTTTAGTCCATAAAGTTTTTTGTCGTTTAGATTTACATACCATGCCATTCCTAATATGAGATTTCCAAGATTTTTGTACTTTTCTAACATCTCTATTTTCTTCTAACATTAACTTTTTACTGATCTTAGTACCATTAATTATATTTACATTCTTAGCATAATTCTTATTAGAATCAAATGACAAATCCGAAATATATTCGAGTTTACGAATATTATCAGTTTGAAATTTTGTTGTTTTGTTAACGATAATTTGCGATTGATTACAAGACGTTGATGGCATTTGTTCAATGTCTTCCTTATATATATCTTTCTCTTTAAAACTCTGTTTAGTTTTACCTATAATATAAAAAATATAATTATGCTTTTTTTTTTTATGATTTTCTAACTTTATGATTTTCTAAGTTTTATAAAAATTATATTATAAATATAAAATTACCTCGAAATGCACTCCAAGAACATCCAATAATTCGTTTTAAATGAATTTGAGATGGAGGTTTAGGTATAACATTAGATATCCTTTTAAGTATAGGAACAACTCTAATTAATTTTGGATCTATTTGTCTTCCATCTGTAATATAATTGTTCAAATTATTTAAAACATTTGAAATTATTATATATATAATAAAAATATGATTTAACCTGTAGACATTTTTAATGGTGTTCTTGGCATAGCTTTAATAGGTTTAAAATGATGAATTTCTTGATTAATGCTATCATGACTGTCGTGACTATCAGCACTTCCCATTCTTTCGTCATCATCTCCCGAAGATACACAGACTTCTACGCTTAAGCTTTTTTTTTTATTGTTCACAATATCATTTGGTACATGCAACTCTTCTTTGCTTTGAGTACCATATATCTTTGAAATAGATGTTCTCGGTTCCAAGGAACATTTTGAAATACAAGGTTCTATTATTTTAGCTGCTGTTTGATGTTTTAAAGTTCTTGAAATAGTATTATATACAGGTATAGTTTTTTGACAACAAAATTTACTTGTAGAATCATTACATGTACTAGCTAAATCTATATTATTTTTTATATTAGATACATATCTTTCTGCACGAATTTTAGAAATTAATGCAATATTTGATCTTCTTAATCCAGAATTATCTTGAGACTCTAAAAGAGATGCTTTTTCATATTTTGAACCATGAGGCTGCAGTTTACATGAATTAACTTCAGTCATAGTAGCAACATTAAATTTTGAATTATGAAAATTATTAGATACATTTAAAGAGTTTTTATATTTAGATACTTCTTTGTGCTTGTCTTCGAGTTGTTTCTTTACTAAAGATTTAGCAAGTAATTGATCTTGAGATAATTGAGCTAGTTTTTGTTGTTGCTCCTCCTCCTGAATTTTGCGAATTAAAGTCTCACTGGCTATCTGTTCAGCTTTTCTTTGACATCGTATTTCTTCCTCGGCCATTTGAAGTTGCACTTCATATTCCTGTCGAATTTCTCCAGTTGCACTAAGTATTTTATTAGTACCAGTATAGTCTGTATAAGAAAAATAATTTATATATTATATTTATATTTATATATTTATACAAATCTAAATTTAAATAACATTCAAATAATATTTTTTTAATTAACAATAAATACAAGTAATTAACAATACACAGAAATAAAATATTTCTATGTATTATTTTTTCATTTAAAAATTATATATATAATTATTATAATATTAATAATATATTATGTAATTATTATATCAATATTATATGTATTTATAAGCTATTTTTAAGCACATTTTATATATTTTTATATAAATTAAAATTATAATATTTGATTGATTACTTCATTTCTTAAAGAGGTTATGATACATTTGTTTATCTTGTCTTACTAGAAACTTACCAGCATCCAAATCGATACTTCTATCGTCACCGTTATATTTATTTTCAACTTCTTTAGAAAATTTAGTTTGAATTAATTCCCAAAGACTGTTATTAATTAATGTTTCAGTCTTCGTAGCTGTACGTAGCCAAGAACCGACTCGTATTCTACACAGAGGACAACTCAAGCTATTGTGTTCGAATGTACCTTTTAAACATTTTAAACAAAGATTGTGTGTGCACGGCAATGTTACTGGTTCAATTAGAATACTTCGGCATACTGGACATATTAAATCTCTAAGACTAATATCTACTGATGATCGTGTCAAAGAAGTATCAAACAATTTTGACGTTCGCTTCAAATATGTCGCCATCTTGCCATATTCTTTGAAGAAACATAACAATCATCACATCACTTCGAGAACCGTGGTTCTCTTATTAAATGGAACATCAAGTAGACTAATCTGAATTATGGATCTTTTATAAATAAATATGCGTAGATAAATATAATGGATTAAACATTACTTTATATTTAATATATAAATTTTTGTAATTATTTTTTTTAATATTTTAATTAATATTTTATAGTAATGAAATAATATTAGCTGTAGCACAATAATAATAAAATTGAGATTGAACAATTATTAACAATTTAAAAATTAAAAAAAGTAAATAAAAAATAAAAATTATTTTATAAATATACAAATATAAAAATAAAATTAGAAATTCTAATTTTTCAAAATCATAATCACAAATATAAACAAATATTTAAATTTATCAATATCTTTTGAAGAATTTTTATAAAATTTAAAATATATTTTTAAAAAATATTCGTAAAATCTTTTACATTTAATTAAATTTAATTTTCTAGGGAATTTTATCAATTGATAAATATGTGTAATAACAATTACAAACTTAACAAAATTTTTAACATTAAATGAACTACATATTCATATTTAAATATAACATTAATATATAAAATTGTTAAAGAAAATTCAACATAAATATATTATTTTTTTTCTAAATGTATCATAATTGAAAAAATATATTTTATTCTTTTTTAAATATAATATTAAATTATATTTAGAAGGTTGGTAGAATTTAAAATCAATAGAAATGTAAGATAACATATAGTTATTAAAAATGTAATTTCCCCAATTTTGAGCAAAAAGTGATGATTAGAGATACTATATAAAGAAACTTAAGACATAAAAACAGAGTAGTTTTAAATCTCTTTAGTTTCTTAAAAGTTCGATCGAAATTTATATGATAGAAGTTAACGATTATATTTAGGGAATATTATAGAATACCATATGATATTTGAATATTAATATAAAAACTCAACGATATTTTTGTTGCAAACAAATAAAGCATATAAAAATGGCACGAAAAGGTACTATTATTATAATAGCAATAATATATCTTCTATCTAGATAAAATTTTTATAATTTAATAATTTTATATATTTTATTTAATAATTTAATAATTAAATTTAATAATTTATTCTTATAAATAATTAAAAATAAATTTATATTTCACATGTAGGAAAGAAAAAACAAAATGTGCAAAATCATCCACATTCATCTATTTCACAACAACAAAGTAACCCAGACCAACAACAAAATCCAAGTGGTTCACAACAAGTACATAGTCAACAGCAGCAATCGGATATTTCACAGAAACATGCATGTCCAAAACAACAATCAGATAGTCCTCAACAACAAGGACAGACATATGATCAACAACAACAACATAGTTCATCGCAACAATCACATAGTCAAAAGCAACAGTCAAATAGTCCTCAGCAACAAGCATGGAAACTTAATCAACAACAACAACAAAGTTCACCGCAACAACCACATAGTCAAAGGCAACAGTTGGATAGTCCTCAGCAACAAGCATGGAGACTTAATCAGCAACAACAACAAAGTTCACCGCAACAACCACATAGTCAAAGACAACAATCGAATAGTCCTCAGCAACAAGTACGGAGACCTAATCAGCAACAACAATATAGTTCACCGCAACAATCACATAGTCAAAGGCAACAGTCCAATAGTCCTCAGCAACAAGCATGGAAACTTAATCAACAACAACAACAAAGTTCACCGCAACAACCACATAGTCAAAGGCAACAGTCTAATAGTCCTCAGCAACAAGCATGGAGACTTAATCAACAACAACAACAAAGTTCACCGCAACAACCACATAGTCAAAGGCAACAGTTGAATAGTCCTCAACAACAAGCATGGAGACTTAATCAGCAACAACAACAACAAAGTTCACCGCAACAACCACATAGTCAAAGACAACAATCGAATAGTCCTCAGCAACAAGTACGGAGACCTAATCAGCAACAACAATATAGTTCACCGCAACAATCACATAGTCAAAGGCAACAGTCCAATAGTCCTCAGCAACAAGCATGGAAACCTAATCAACAACAACAACAAAGTTCACCGCAACAACCACATTGTCAAAGACAACAGTCGAATAGTCCTCAGCAACAAGTATGGAGACCTAATCAACAACAACAACAACATAATTCACCACAACAAGTTAGTATCTCACATCAACAAATAATGTCAGATAGTTATGAAGAACAACAACAATCAAGTGATTCACAAGAGCAAAAATTACATAATCTGCAACAGTCATCTTTTTCACAACCATCTTATTCAAAACAGTCACAGATATTTATAGAAATGAAATTTTATAGAGAATTCATTTTTTTATTTCTTTTTTTGATTTAGGAAACTGCTGTTGTTTTAAAAAAAAATGATTCATTGACACAAAATATGCAAGATATGTATTTGGATCAAATACCAAAACGAACTAATCAAATAAATAAAATAGATAGAAATATTATCGTAGAAACAAATATGCTTAAACTTATTTTTACACAAAATTTTCAAACAAATATTATACATTATGATGTAATCATAACACCAGATAAACCAAAATTTTTATTAAGAACTGTTTTTGAAGAATTTAGAAAAAAGCAGTGTCCTAAAAGATATCCTGCATTTGATGGTAGAAAAAATGCATATAGTGCAAAACTTCTTCCTTTTGGTGATAAAAGTGTAAGTCATATATCTATAATTTCAATCATAATATATATTCAAAACTTTAATATTATTTAAATTTTATTTTTTTTCAAATACATACATATATTTATATTCAAAATATTGATTTTTTTATTTTATAATGTTTTAATTATTTTTATATATTATAGAAAGAAGAAGAAATAAACGTTTTTGATGTTAATACAAGAAAAGAAAGAAATTTCAAAATATATTTAAATAAAGTTGCATGTCTTGATTTATCATGGTTAACAAATCTAAAATGTGATATGATGGATTCTGAAAGGAATCAAAAATGTATACAAGCATTAGATATTATTTTACGTCATGGACCTGCATACCAATATACAGTGGTAATTTATTTCATATTATTCATCATAAAAATAATCAAATAACTAACATAATATAAATAATTTTATTTATTATTATTAAGTTTAAGATTTATTTATATATTATACAATATATAATATTATAATTATGTTAATTATACACATTAATTGTATATATTGTTTATTGTATAAAAAATTCAATATATTTTTAAATAATAATATTGATATTTAGGTTGGCAGATCACTTTTTCAACCACCAGAACCAGGAAGGATTGTATCATTATCAAATGGATTAGATTTATGGGTTGGTGTATTTCAATCTGTTGTAATTGGATCTAAACCATATTTGAATATAGATGGTAATATATTAATATAATTATATCATTAATATTATTTCGTATATGTAATATCTATTTTATTTTAGTTGCACATAAAGGATTTCCTAAAAGTCAATCAGTTATTGAGTTAATGAAAGAACTATGTAATGTACAGGATTTAACTCCAAAAAATATAGAATATAATCTTGTTAATATAAATAAATTTTTAAAAGGATTAAAAATTCAATATGAATTACCTGGACAACCTACTTCTAAAAGAACTTATCGTGTAAATAAATTAGTTGATTCTGCAAGAGAAAATAAATTTCGTTTGGAAGATCAAACTTTATGTTCGGTTGAAAAATATTTTTTGCAAATTAAAAAATATACAATAAAATATCCCAATTTGCCATGTCTTTGGGTAGGATCTCAAAAAAATTCCATTTATTTACCTGCTGAGGTAAATATCAGTAAAATATGTACACTTAAAGTTATATAGTATTAATAATATTAGTAGTATTTTAACTTTATTTTTATACAGTTATGCACAGTAATTGCCGGACAAGTCATAAACAAAGAAATGAATAAAATTCAAACTTCTAAGATGGTTCGTGAAACAGCAACTAATACACAAAAACGTAAAGAAAAAATTATGAATGGTGTAAGAGTTTTTTTAATATTTAAATATTTAAATAAAATTAATTTTCTATTATGAATAAAATATTAATTTATTTACAGTTTGCTAAGATGAATTTAAATCAGCAGCCAACTTTAATGAATGAATTTCATTTTTCTGTAAATACAGAATTTGAAAAAGTACCAGCAAGAGTTCTAAAGGCTCCAAAATTACAGTATAAAGAAAAAGAAATTACTGTAAGTAAAGGAACATGGAAAGCAGACAAATTTTTTAGTCCTTGTGTTTTACCAAAGAATTTATGGACTATTTTAAACTTAGATAAATTCGTCAATGCTCATGATTTATATAATTTACATAATAAACTACTGCATAGTGGTTAGTATTAAAGAAAGAAATTTCTTAATATGACATTTAAAATATTCTTTTATAATAGTATAATATCTTAATTATTATGTTATCTTACTTAGGTAAATTCTTGAACATGAAAATTGAAGAAGCACAAACTCCATTTACAAATTTAACTATTCAAACAAATATTAATAATATTATCGAATATTTTAAAGATAAAAAGAAACAAAATATATTACTTGTAGTAGTGATACTTCCAAATTTAGATAATGCATATAGTAAGTAAAATATTGATTTATATATAAAAGAAAATATTTAATAAAATATTTTATTTATTTATTTTTTATTTTTTAAAGGTATTGTAAAGCAAATTTCTGAACTTCAAATACATGAAGGTATCGTAACTCAATGTATAAAAAATCAAACTTTAAAAAAATTAAATGACTCAACAATTGGGAATATTCTGTTAAAAATTAATTCAAAGCTTAATGG
The DNA here is from genome assembly GCF_003254395.2 of Apis mellifera. Classification (NCBI taxonomy): domain Eukaryota; kingdom Metazoa; phylum Arthropoda; class Insecta; order Hymenoptera; family Apidae; genus Apis; species Apis mellifera. The sequence goes on along the minus strand of NC_037647.1, from coordinate 9,873,739 downwards.
TATTAATCATATTATTACTCCTACTAATCGGTAATATTAATTTATATTCTTTGTAATATGTAATATATATTATATATATATATATACATATGTAATATGTTTTTAGTCCAAATTGTTTATATCAGCCATGTATGATAATTGGTGCAGACGTGACTCATCCATCACCTGATGCTACAAACATACCATCAATTGCAGCTGTAAGATTTTTCAACTATATAAATATAATGATTCATAATAATAAAATTTTTATAAATGAATATGATAATCAATAATGTTTTATTATATTATAGGTAGCAGCAAGTCACGATCCAAATGCTTTTAAATATAATGTTGAAATAAGACTTCAATCACCGAGAGAAGAAATAATTCAAGATTTGGAAGAAATTATGATCATTCAGTTGAAATACTTTTATGTAACAACAGGACAAAAACCTCAAAAATTAATTTTTTATCGGTAAATAAATTCAAATATTAAATAAAATATAGATTTAAAATTTCAATTATATAAATATTTGTTTTCGCATATATAGAGATGGAGTAAGTGAAGGAGAACTTGTAAAAATAATGCATAAAGAATTATCTGCAATAAAAAGAGCTATTGCGCGCTTAGAGAAATCTAATGAATTAAGAATTCCAATCACATTTCTTGTAGTTCAAAAACGACATCATGTACGCTTTTTTCCAACTGATGCAAAAAATTCTGATGATAAAAATTTTAATGTACAGGCGGGCACCATTGTTGATACTGAAATTACGCATCCAACTCATATAGATTTTTATCTTGTATCTCATGCTAGCATACAAGTAAGTTAACATTCAATTAAAAATAGTTATAATCATTACATTTATAATATAAAATAATATTTGCATTAATACAAAATATTTATAGGGTACTGCTAGACCTACAAAATATAGATGTATATGCAATGAAAATCAAATGCCTGAAAATGAAATTGAAGAACTTACATATTATCTTTGTCATATGTTTGCACGTTGTACAAGATCTGTTAGTTATCCTGCACCTACATATTATGCTCATTTAGCTGCTTTTAGAGCAAGAGCATTAATACACAAGTAAGTTTATATGCATATTATTATATTTTATATTTACATATTTATCATATAATTATGATTTTTATGTGTGTATAGTATTCCATTAAATATAGATAATCTGCAAGAGGAACAGCGGAAAAAAATGACCTTAAGAATAAATAAAAGTTCACCTATGTTTTTTGTATAAAATAAATATATTATTTTAATATGTATGTAATATATTCTTGAATTTTTTGATTGCTACTTTTAACAATAATATATAATATTTTTTTCAAATATAATAAAATACTTTTATAATGAATATTATTATTTTGTAGCATTTAATTATAATAATTGTTGTTACTAATAAAATATTTTATTTTAAATATATTATTTTATTACATTTTACAATAGGAATTAATCCTTGATTTTCCTTCAATGTTCTCCAATATTGTATCTGTTATTAATCTATTTTATTTATGTAAAAATATATTTTCTTCTGTAAATAATATGTAAATATTATAAACTTATTTACAAATAATAATAAATCAAAACTTAGAAATCGAATATATTCAATAATTCAAACGTTTCTTATGTTCTCTATTTTATATAAAATATTAGTTATATAATTAATTCTTTTATAGTTATTTTATTTATTAGTTTAAATTTAATGCATGAAATTTTATATGTAATTATTAAACGAATATATTTTTTCATAAATCGCAATAATCAATTTAAATCTAAGAGCAACTAATATGGCGTATGATAGTGTTTTATATCAATGTCGTGAGCACGATATCTGCTTAAATAATTCAATTATACGTTTTGAACTATACTATTAAATATATCATTTTAAATTTATTTTATAATGAAGGTTAGAATAAATATTTCACTTATTTCTATACTCATATCTGTTTATTTGACAACATAAACGTAAATTTTATTGATTGGAAAATGATTAATTTTCTATATTTTCTATTCATATTCGTAAAATTTCAAATAATACGTTAATTTTTGGTAATGAAGTTTAAGTTTATTGCGATTCATAAGATGTGTTATAAATTTAAAAAAAAATACGAAAATTATTGTATGTGTGAAACAAAGAATATGTGCATCATAGAAGGGTATGTTCTTTTTTATTTATTTGAAATATTTATATTCAGATTGTATACATATGTATACATGTTTTTATATTTTATATATATATAGATTTTTTTTAATTTTTTAGTTTTTCATATATTTCATATATTTTTAATTTGTCATTAAATATTTGTATAGTTAATATTAAAAATATATATAAATAATATAACTATTTTATTTATTAATTATTATAAAATAATTGTTAAAGGATAATTATATATATATTGAATATTAAATAAAATAATTAATATAAACACAAAATTACATTTATTTTTTTCTATTGTATTATTATAAATATATAAAAAAAGTAAAAGAAAAATCTATAAGAATCATAAATGTGTAATGATATATAAATATATATATAACTGAAAAGATTTTATTGTACATGTTTCTATTCTTGTTGATATGATAGAAATTGATTAAATATATTACTTTATACATATTTTATAACATATTTAATAATAATTTATTATTTATTATTTATTATTTATTTAATATAAAACTTTAAAATTTTTATACATACAATAAATATAAATTAAATATAATAAATATACATATAGTATAATATATATATACATATCTTATATATATGATATATTTATCTTATATATAAAATAAATATATATAAATAAGAAGTACATACTTAAAATAAATTTCATACATTCAAATTGTTTCTTTCAGAATCTTATTAAAATAAAATATAGAAAGAAATCGATTAAGAACAAATACAATAATATATTTTTATTTTATAATATTTTATAAAGAATCAAATTAATAATATTCATTGAAAAAAAATATTTATAAGAAAATAAATATGTAAAATTTAAAAAAAATTTATAAATTTTGAAATTTACAATTTTCTTTTTATAGAATTTCATTAAATAAATATTTGAAAATACATAAAATAAATTACAATTGTTATTATATATAATAATTAAAGAATTTCTGAAATTAACGTATATTATGTTAATATACGCTTACATATATTATTTTACATATTATCTATATATAAAATAAAATTTATTATTTAAGAACTTTATATAAAATGATTAAATTGGTTAATTATTTATAAATTGCTTTGCTTCTGTTTCATTTTAATTTTATACCATTTATTTTTTCATAGTTTCTCATTTTTGTTCATATTTTTCTTCGTCTATATCGTTTTGTTATCTTTTCTTTCGTTTATCCTTTGCTTTCTTTCTCCTTTCTTCCTCTCTTTCTTTTCTTTTTTTTTCTTTCTTTCTTTCTAAGTGAGTAAGTATACATATGTATACTTCCTTCATTATTCTCTTCTTTTTTCTATGTACATTTTTGTCTTTGTCTAAGGTAGGTCTCTGTTTTCGCGGATGCTTCACGTGACCAGAACAGTCTATTGATTCTTGAAGGTAGTGCATGCGCCCTCGTCCTCGCGATATCTGCTGCTAAGGGGGTATGTGATACACTGGAAACGCTACTCGAATTCCGTTCGCCAACAGAAGAGACGTGAAAGGGGGCTATCATCGAATATAGACGCCAAGAGGTGAACAAGGGATAGGACAGAAAAGGGGAGCTACACGATCGTGAAAACTCAGTAACACTTTGTGGGGCGCTTGTGCATGATTTGCTTTGATCGTTATGGTTATCGTAGTTTTTATGAGGTATATTTTATTCTTTCTCTTTATTCATTCAATTTATCTTTTTTCTTTATGAAATTGTCAATTTTAATTATAAATTATTTTTTTTATAATTCTCCATTTTTTGTGATTATCTAGGAAAAATCTTCAAAAAGATCAATATTACTATTTATTAATTAAAAATATTTACAGTGAAATATTTAAATAACTATTTGTTTTTTTTAGTATAGAGAATTTTTAACAAAGCATTAATTGTAATAATTGATACATTAATATTTCACGTGTATATATTATTAATATATAAGATTTTATAATATAAAACAATCAATTGATGAATTATGTAAAAATCAAAGTTTTTCTAAAATAAATGTGTGAATATATAATTCAGATTTATTATAATTTTTCAATTATTATTGATTTTATTTCTCTATAATGTCTATTATAAAAGTAAACAATGTTTTTATGACACTTCATAAAATTCTTTTGCGAATAATATTTTACGATAAATTTACTTGATAAAATTTTTTTCTCCTTCTATTATTCTCATACAACGTTCCATGGTATTCATGCGAAATATCGATTGTATGATTAATGCTTTATAAGTTAGTCCAGTTACGACATCGAATTAACTAATAAATTTTTATTTTGTATAATTATATAATTAGATATTAAAAGATTATATTTTTCTTATAAGTTTATAATTATCAAAAAATTTTATTTGTTAATGAATTAAAATTTTTTATATGAATATTTATGTAAACAATTTGTTCAAGTGAAAGAAAGAAAGAAAAAATTTTAGAAATAATCATATTTGTATTTCTTTAATAATAAAAATAAATAATATTTAAATTAAAACATTTTAAGAGTTTTCAAATTGCTAAATTTTATAATTTTATTTGAAAGAAAATTATTAATTATTAATTAATAATTAATTAATTATTGAATTTTATAATTTTATAATTTAATTCGATATAATTTGTTTAAGTCGCAAAATTTAAAGAAAATTTCTAATCTCTATTTAATCATTTCTGTTTTGTTGAATATTGAACAAAAATATAAAAAATCCGATGTGAAAAAATAAATAAAATGATTAAATTATTCGTATTAATTTCAGAAAGTTGCAGTAACACCTTAAGAAGACATGTGGATCATGCTAGGACAAGGAACGAAGTGGTGACCTAAAACTCATCTTTGGTTCTGACCCTCGATGCTTACGCTACGGCTGGTGTCGACTCATTTCCTAAAACAGCCATAGGCAGTGCCCTTCGCCTTAGAGAAAGGGCTCGATGCGATGTGCCGTGATAGGGACATGAACCCAAAACTAGTCGAATTAAGCGATCTCTTTTTAACGTCGTATTGGTTATTAACGTCGCTTTAAAATTGCTCGAAAGTTCCGTGCGTGTGTCGACGAAAGACTTTTCTTCGCCGGTCCCTTTCTCCTTCGAAAATTCTATATTCACCCGTCCTTAATTTCCCTAATCCATTTATATCCTTATATAGTTCCTTATTCCTTGTTTAAAAAAAATCATTCGCGTAAGACTAAAGATTCGTGATTCGTTAATCACGAACATTAACATCAAGGTCAACGCCTATATCAACGACAACATCGAAAAACGACAAAATTCTCAAACAGAAAAGATACATATAAAATAAATTCAACGAACGAAATTCTTTATTTTTCAAAATTAAGCGAAAAGGTGATACATAAGGGAAACGATCAATATAAAAGAAAGTATTATTAAATAAAATACTTGCTTTTTCACTATTTATCTTTTTTGCACTCAAGAAAGACACGCAAAACAATTTCGAAGATACTTTTCCATCAGGTATATCTCATTCACTGGAAAATCAACTGTGAAGAAGAATAAATAGTCAGAAAGTGTAACTCGAAGTAATATCCAGGCTGAACTCCATTTATTTCAACCTGTGGAAGGTCGCGAGGGAGTGCATTGTGAGTTTCCCATTCTAATGATTTCTATGGTTAACTTTGGTAAATGTTTAACGACGAATAATGCGTCATTGATATTAATCGATACACGACCTCGGCTAGAACGATAGTTACATTCTACTGTATGTATATTAAAGAAATGTATTGCATAAAAAGTTTATCAATCAAGCTACTGAGAGATTAAGTATCGCGGCACCCATTGTTCGATTGGTATTGAATTCTTATCGACAGAAACGTAGCGTCTTCTATTAGATTTATTTTGGAACGTATTGTTGAAGTAGTAAAAGAAGTAGACAGTAAAAGATTTAAAAATTATATTGCTGATAATTTAACAATAGTTAAAATATACTTCATTTGTTTATTACTAATATATATATTATATATACAATTGTATATAAAAAATATATATATATATACACATATAATATATATTGTATGTGTATATATATATATATATATATATATAAAATATATATACTTCAATAATAGTAAAAGAAGATTGGATTTTATTAATTTAATTAGTGTGGCGGCGGCGGCGGCGGCGGCGGTTCGCGGTGTAGACAAAGTGGGATGAGACGTCCTCAGCAAGATCATCACCATCTTCACAACAACCACCACCATCATCATCATTATTACCATCATCATCATCACCATCATCATCATCATCATGGACCTTCAACTAGCCCTCCACGATCTCGACAAGTTCACGACAAGGTAATTTTCCTTATGTACGTTTCATATTTTTCAAATGTTAATTAATCTGTGATGTTATAAAAATTGTAAACGTTTAATAATGATATATGATATTTAACTCATTTGCAAGGACGAATCTCGTTTGGCAAAAGTGAAACGCGTTCTGGCAGTATCATTGTTGGGACGTAACGGAGGATCTTCGAGGATTTTTGGTACTCGGCTAGATTCGATTGAGCCATATCTTGATACAGGTGTACCTTTTGTGGTACATCGATTATGTAATTATATCGAAACTCATGGCTTTCAAAGTGCCGCCGTATTTCGTCTCTCCGGTGGAAGTCCAAGATTGGCAGAAAGATTGAGGGCTACTTTTGAAAGAAGAGGAGATGCTGATTTAGAAGCAGCAGCCTGTCCTTTGACTGCAGCAACGCTTCTTCGGCAATACCTAAAAGAATTGCCACAACCTGTCGTACCATCAACTTTTGTAGCTAGATTATTGACCATTCATGCCCGTAAGCATTTATCAATTTTTATTATTATTATTTCTTCTTTTTTTTTTTTTTTTGATATAAAATTTTAATTTATAAGACAAAAATGTTGAATTTATTTATAGAGAATTATACTAACGATCATGACTGTTGGATTAATTTAACGAAAGAACTTCTATCAACTCTACCATCTTCCCATTATCGTTTGCTTGGTTATTTGGCTCTTTATCTAAGCAAATATGAAGCTAAACATGGACGTAGCGCCGGTGTTTGTGGTGTATTCGCCCCTGTGATTCTACCTCATGTTCCACCTGCTACCACGCTTCTTCGTGATATCTTAGCTGAAGCATCTACTCTTTTTCCGGACTGGTAAGTTGTATAAATATAACTTATTGTATTTTTTTCTTTTCTTTTTATTAAAAGATATATATATATATATATATATATATATATATATATATAAATTATTTAAATATATTTTTAAATATATTCATAATAGTTATATTTTTAATTAATTTTAATTTAAAAAGAGAAAAAGAAATATAAATTCAAAATATACTTCATTATAAAAAATGCAATTATGAAATAATTATAAAATGTTTATAATTATTAATAACATTACCGTTTCATTATATTATATTTTTATATTTTATATGTTTTAAATTACAATATTAATTAATACATATTAAAACTTCCAGTTTAAGTTTATACATCATTTGATTTTCTACGATTTTATTTAAAGAGAGATACGATTACGATATTATTTGTGATCGTAATTTAAAAAAAAAATGCAATGAAATAGCTTTAAATTTTTAATATATTGTGAATTTATTTTAATTATATTAAACACGTGTAAGAGATTTTATGAGTTAACAATTTCTTTAATATTATATATTTTAAATTTAAAACAAATATTTATATGTATTATTTAATTTAATTTATTTATTTTCTATTTAGAATACACATTAGTTCTCGATCGTGAAATTATTTTATACTATCAAATTTTTTTTTTCTTAAAATCTTTTAAATCTCAGCTAATATTTGTTTCATACTTATTTTTCGATTAATATTTTAAGGTATATAATATGTGTTTATACATATTACATGCAATATCACAAACAGTTTAAATTTATTTAATTTATTTAATTTTAATTTTAATGAAAAAAAAACAAATAAGAATGATTAATATAAGAATTAGTTTTTTTTTTATAATAAATACATAATAAAATATATTAGAATTACTGAAATAATTTTAATATCAATATTCATCATATAAGAACAATAGTAGCGATTTTCTTTAATTTATTTTTCTTATGATTTAAAAGTGATATTTATTTACATTATTTATTATATTTATTCGAAAATTGAAGAAATTATTTTAATTTAGACTTAAATACTTTATTAATTATATTAAATTTATATAATTACTATAAAAATTTATAAATTCTTTTTTATATATATTAAGAAATCTTAATGTATTCTAAAAATGTTGTTTTAACACATTGTATATTATTTCACTGCAAGAAACTTTACCTTGATATTTTGGCTGAAATTATTTTAACTTTACCAATAAAGTGCGCAGTTCCTCGATTTAGCTTGATGATGAGAAATCATCCAATCTTATAATTTGATATTTAACTAATAATAAATTTTTCAGCAAATTAAAAAATATAAAAACAAATATTACTTTTATATTAATTAAAAATTTATATTATATTAATTAAAATATTACTTTAAAGATTAATAAAATTTGATATAAATACTTTTTTTTTGAACAGTCATTGAGTCACATGAATTACATAATAGCAGTAGATTATTAATAGTTTTTGTGCTGGTTTCTTGACAAATTACAAAGCATGCCTTGTTTTAAATTGAATAAGAACAGATTATAAAAAAATTTATCAGTTACTATCTTTAATATTTATTCCATATATTAAATCCAAGTATAAAAAGATCAAGTTTTTTCTGCCATTGATTTCTTATGTTTGCATTTTTTTATCAAATATTATAAAATTCATTTAAAATTTGCAAACTTTTAATTTATTTTCATTTGTACTTTACTTATCAATCAGGAATTAGTTAATTTTAGTTGTGCACAAAAAATTTAATTTATTCAAAAATGAAGTTTTAAAAAAATACTTTCATTTTTATTTTTTATATATAGAATCATTTTTCCTTGTATTATTCCTCTTGAGATATTCTATATCTATATTTTTGCTTATTGATTTATAAAAAATTGAAATATAGAAAAATTCGTAATATAATTGTTTATGAAATATTACGAATATATTTATAATTTAGTTTATTTTATGCAATATTTTTCAATATAATTGATAATTGAATCAATTTTGAGTAATACCAATTATAAGAAATCATATTTTATAATATCAATATATTTATTACATATTTGTGTACACAATAATATATTGTCCCATAATTATACGATAATAATATGAAAATTTTAACAAGTTTTTATTGATTATAAATGTAAAAATATACAATATAAGAAAGAAAAGAGAGAATTTATTTAATAAATTTAATTTTAACGAAAAATATATAAAAAAGAATAATCTAAAAATCAAGATCTCTTTTTGTTATTTAATTACATATTTTTTGATTAATTTTATATAATAATATAATATTTAAATAAACAAACAACAAACATAAAAATATAATTGAAATGACCGATAAAAATTACTTAATAAAGTTACTTAAAAATAGTTTTTTTCATTAGAGGAAAATTTTTTCTGACAATTGAAGGTTTTGCAAAGAGTGTATATACATATATGTATATAATTAAAATTCTTTCAAGGCTGTTACAAATCGAGCATGATCGTCACAAATGTTCATAGTTAAAATATGTCTGTATCCTATTACCGGTGATTTTACGATGTAGCTCCGCGCTAAATGTACATTGGCGACCAAAAATAACGATTCGTTGACGTCAGGAGTCAGGATACCAAACATGCGATGCTAAGGTATTCAAGTTATATTTGCCATAGATCGTGATTTCATGAAATTTTATATTATAATAATGATTTTAATTTTATCTTATTTTAATAAAAACGGATTTATATTTTATCGAATAGAAAAAATAATTATACTAATTAAATTAATAGAATTATCATTGAAACTAGCATTAGATTAATATGAAGGTTATCATTAGAGCTACCATTAGAATCAAGTATCAAATTATTATTATTATCAAAAATTGCAAAATCTTGAGAATTTCATATAAGTCAAAAATTAAATTTTAGCAAATATTTTATTTAAATTGCCAAATAAAAAGCAATTTAAATTAAGAATCATTAAATTGACAAAAAAAGATCATATGTAATTTAACAAGCTAGCAAGAGTATCGTGTGAAATCATGTATAATCGATACTAATCGAATATGAGCACGAGAATACGGGAAGTTTCGATATTATCGATTCGAGGTTGTCACGTATATTATATGTTCATGGTTGATAGACACTATATACAGACTCAGAAACTCGTCACACGCAGACAAATTATATACTATAAGATCAGTTAGCTTGTAGTAACAGAATATAGAGGAGAGTCGATCGTCATACGTCGCAGTCGCAATCTGATTTCTGATTCGTGCAGATTAATTGGAAGTTCTATTTAATTAATGTATACTATTAAATCGAAAATTATAATATACATGAATATAAAAATTTGTCATTTTCATTAACTTCTCTCTTGAAAATTAATATTGTGTTTAAATTTCTAAACACGTTTTTCAATCCAAATTAGCAAACTTTTTTTTTAGTTATGCGGGAAATAAGTATTGTTTATTCATTATAAACGGCAACAGTTCTTTGGAATTTTCAAATAAAAAGTGTGCGTGTTCTTTACGTACAAATCAACTGAGGACGCTCTCTCATCTAGTTCCACAAGCAGGCAACCATAAATGTTCCATCGAATCATCGAGAGACTTGCGTTCGTGCCGGTGGTCCGCTATTGGAAAAGAAAGTTAGTGTTCGTGATTACATGAGCAATTGCTACAGCAAAAGGGATATGTACAGTAAGTTTATTACATACTTTTCCAAAATGACACGCAATTGAAGGATGGATTTTTCTATTTGATATTGTGAGTTTGTTAAAAATATAAATGCAATTATCATTCATAAATTTCAGGCATTAAAAAAATATTCAAGTTAAAAAATTGATCCCTTTAACATAACAAACTGAATCTAAAACAATATTAACGCAAAAGATAATTCGATTTAAAGAAGAAGATTAAAAATAGAAACACAATGAATTATATAATATCAATGTAATACAAAATCTTGGTATTTATTATAAAATTTACTAAAAAAAAATCTATAAAAATATAATTTATTTTTAATCTTTATTTTTATAATAAATATATATCATAAAGTATATACATTCTTTCCAAAGTTAGAAATATTTCATGTACTTTTTATTAAATAATAATTTAATTACGCAATTGGAAGTTTTAATGTATTTATCGATAAGTTATTGCGATATGACATATATATATATATATATATATATATATATATATATAATTATCTCAATATTAAATTAATGATTAAAAATAATTTAACTTGTGTTAAAAAAAATATATTTATTATTAAAAATATTTTTTTCTTTTATTGTTCTAACTATATAAATTTATTGTTTTTTTATTTATTTTTATTTTTTTATGATAATAGAATATACTATGTAAAAAATTTTACTTTTTTATACTTAAATACTTATACGAAAATATCATCTATCTTTAAATAAACAATGACAAAGAATTTATCTTGAAAACATGATAAATATAATAATGTAATTTATTTCTCATTGCAAGATATATTTTATATAATTAATAATTGATTAATTATGATTCGGTTATTTTCTTTTTTTATGACTACAATATGCAACATTTTATTATTATTTTTTTATAAAGAAATAAAATAAGTTAAAATATAATATGTTGTATCTTATCGATATGGATTTATTACTATTATTTTATCCTACAATTTTTTTCGCCATTATTCCCTATAATTTTTTCGATTTTTATGATAAATATATTGTATTTTTCTTTTTTCTTATTTTTTTTTAATAATTTTGCTTTAAAATTTAATTCGATTCCTATTTTATAATTTTATAGATAATTTGTAATATTCAATACATTTAATATTCAGTTAGATATTCAGATGCCATTTTATATAATTAATTACATGTACAAAAAAGAAATGAATATTAATTACTTTTGAATAATATAATACTATATAATCTCTTATATTTTATTTTATTATTAAAAAAAATTAATAATATTTTCAGTTGTTTTTATGAATTTTAGGTAATTCTCATCATAATTTCTAACCATTGTGTTAGTTTTTAATAATAGAAATTTGGCTAAAAAATAGTTGAAAGAAATTAAATAAAAAAGTTGGAAGAATATAAAATTCAATGAGTATATGTAAATTTATTACAATAAATATTTACAGGAAAATTGTAGAATCATATATTTTAATGTCAATATTTATATTAAAAACAAATTATTATATATATATTAATATAATATATATTAATATATATTAATATATATTATATATATAAAAAATACATATGTATTTTCAATCCTTGCATGTTCAAAATTATATTCTTGAAAAAAAATATGTATGCAAATATTATATTATTGCAATAGATTATTCAATATAGAAGTATTTATATTGTGTAATTTTTATACTATAATTTTACTATTACTGCTGTAATTCTACTGCCACCTATTATTTCTGTTATTATTATTGGCATTTAAAATATATTTTGATATTATTACATAAATTTTTAAATTAATCCTTTTATTTAAATTCTGATTTATATTATTACAATTTAACAAAAAATGCCATACAAAATATACAAATATACAAAATGCCTATACAAAATTGTACAAAAGTAAGACTTAGTAATAATAAGAAATAATAAGAAATAAAAATCAGTTTAAAAAACTAAAAATATTATTTTTTGTTTTACTATAATGAAAATATTTATTAAAACTATTACATATATAATTTAATTATTTATATATTTGATAAATTAGATATTAATTTTTCTCTTTATTATTGTTTCTTTATTTTCATTAAAGTAAAAATTATATTTAAAAATTTCGTGTTAGATTTAGAAATTTTCATAATTCTCTATTTTTATATTAATTAATAATATTTTTGTAAAAAATAATTAAAAATGATATTATTAATAGAAATTTTTAAGTGCACTGTTTATTGATTTTTCAGCATCCGTGATAACGTGGTGAACGGTGTGATCCCTGCAAGTGATTGTAAAATTTGCAAAGATTCAAAAGACGAACCAAAAGATTTTGAAGGTGCATCATTACTTTGCGCGCTGAAACCGCGCAAACGTAAAGAACGTCACGAATCGTGTTGTCAAGAACGAAAATTGATAAGGTATAATGAAATGGAAATCATTTTTTATTCAAGAAATTATATATTAAATTTAATGAATTCTTTTATTGAACAATTTTTTTGAATTGAACTTTTTTAGAAGTAGTAGTGAGGAGCGTGTTCTTGAAAGTCCTGCTGAAACTACAGATACAATTAGACGCGTGAGCAGTCACGAAGATTTTAATAGCGAAAAACATTTACATATTTTATCTCAACTTGGACAAGACATGGGTCATGGTGTGGTAAGTTTTCTTAATAAACTTACAATATATAATGTATAAATCCAAATTGTGTTTCACGAACATAAGTTATTTTATTTATATTTATAGAATAGTAATTTTATTTATATTTATATTATTTATAGAGATGCGGAAGTCTTCCTTTACACGAAAGGACAAATGTTTCACCTATATCCAAGAAAACTCCACCAACTTCTTCACCTTGTGAAACAGTTTTAGAAACAGAAAAATTTGAATGTGATGCTGAAAAAATAAGAAGTAGCGAACGTTTCAGTCGAAGTATTACTCCAAGAGGACGAAGACAACCTCGAAGAAGAAGAGTGCATAAGATTGTGGATACAGAAAATTCTAGTAAGGTAAAATTTGCATTTGTATGATTTTGAATTATATGAAAAAAAAAAAAAAAAAAGAATATATATATATATCTTCATTATAAATTAAAATTAAAATATTTTTATTAGGAAAACGAAGAAGAAGCTGATAATATTTATAACTTATCATCAAATTCTAATAGTTGTAATGGATCTCCAGCACAAAGTTTTTTGGAAATGTTGAGCAGCGGACCGAGTCGATCACCATCTCCTGCTCGTCCGCCAACAGTTAGTCATGAAGATTTAAATAATCCCAGTTTAACGAACTGGACTTTTCAACGACAAGAAAATGTAAACAACAGTAGAGTATTAGTCTTTATTATTATTTACTTTTAATAATAATATTACGTATTAATCACATATTTATAGGATGAAGCTGTTGATGCTAGAGTAGAAGCTATGCTTTCTCCACGAAATTCGTTATTACTACCTAGACGTTTTTATTCTGAAAATGAAATGCAACCTAGTGCTCCAAATATTGCAGAACTTGGATTAAAAAATTTAACTAAATATATAAATGGTTTGAAAAAAAAAATAAAGAAATATGAAGACGAATTTGAAGAAAATTTTGGTTATCGTCCAAGTCATTCTGATAAAATGAGTAATAGAGATATAAAACGATTATGTACAGAATTAAGTAAATTGCGAAAAGAGCATAAGTTATTAAAAGAAGATCCAATTAGTGCATTATTAGCTAATGAAAATAACAAAACAAAAATAGCTAATGATAGTCCAACAAACAACAATAATAGTCAAGAAAAGTCTAGAGCAATATCAATGGAAGAAATGATAAAAGAAATAGAAAAAAAACTAAATGAAAAGAGAATAAAATATAACAGACCCGAAAATATGGAAGAATTAACTTATGAACAATTAATAGATGAAAAAACTGCTGTTCAAAAAGCTTTGCTTCATATTGAAAATACTTTTGGAAGACCAGTTTCTAAAGAAGATAGAGCTATTGTACGACCTTTATATGATAAATATAGAACTTTAAAAAGACTACTTATTAGAGCAGGCGTGGTAAGTGATATTGTATATTTTGAATTTTATAAATTTAATAATAATAAAATTCTATATAGAAATATAAATTATTTTTAAATATATCTCTTACAGAACAAAAATAAAGATAGTATTTCAGAATTAGCTACTATTTTGGAACATGAAGCAATGGATTTTACATCGTCCAATTTACCTAATAATTCATCTGATACAGAAAGAAGAGCTAGTGAACCTGATATGTCACATAGAGGTATTTTGGATTGTATAGATTCGATAGATCAATTACCAACTGATAGTGATAGTCAGCACAGCAGTAGTGAAGGAAGTCGTAGTAACAATGAAAGTCTTCATGCATTACCACAGTGAGTTTCTAATATATAATTTATTAAAATCAGTTTCATAAAAATAATCAAATTAACCAATTATACTATTATATAATTTTATCTGTCTCAGAGAAGAATTATTAGTTCAACAAAAATTAACTAGAGAAGAGAAAAAACGTTTACGACGAGCTTTAAAAGAATTAGAAGCACAGTTTGAAGCTCGTACTGGTCGTAGAATGCAAAGAGAAGATCGTGGTCCGCAAGTTACAACTGTTTACGAATCATATAAACAAGCAAAAGCAAAACTTCGACTAATTGATGCTCTTATAGCTAAAAATGCTTGATGCAGTATCTAATGGATGCCTTGAAATTTACATCCAAAGAAGTTTGACATTCAAAATATATGTGCAGTGATTATTATACAATTGAAATCTAATATGACATACAGTTATAAATATAACGCTATTGTATAATAGAGATGTTAAGAAAAAACATTAAAAAAAAAACTAAAATTAAAGCAAGACAGATGATTTAAACTTAATAGAAATCAAAATATTTTATAAAAAGAATGGAAATTTATCTTTGATTATAATACTTTGATTTTATATGTATAATTCTAATTAGTCAACAATCTGTTTTAAAGAACATTAAACTGTATAGAACATATTCTAAGCTACAAAAAATGTACGATTAATATAAATATTGCAACTGAATTAATTGCAACTGAATTTATTCATTGACAAATTAATTTCTTTGTAACTTTGATAAAAATAATTACTGCGTGTAATATGATATTTGTAACGAAATATTTTGAATAACAAAAAATTTCGTTATTACAATTATATATATTATTTTAATAAGACTTTTCTTATATTGGTAACTCATTGACATATTACGAAGTGATATCATACGATAATAAATAATAAGATTAGTATCAAGTTAGTAATTTGAAATTTAAACATTAATAGTTAGAAAAAAACAGTGGCGTTATAAACAATCTGTCGATTTGCACTCGCAATTTCCTTCAAATACTCGTCAAATTCATTAAAATAAGGAAATGCTTATTGCTTATGGTTATTGTAAACTCTGCCTATTATACAAATAAGAACATCACATAACAAGATATTAAAAAAAAAAAAAAAAAAAAAAAAAAAAAAAAAAAAAAAAAAAAAAAAAAAAAAAAAAAAAAAAATAGAAAAAGAAAAGCCACTGACTCCATTTAAAGTTTTGTACATATTTCTATCAATGTTATTTAAAGATTTGTCACTTTTTAATAGAAATTTAAAGAGTTTATATCTTTTTTTTAAATTATTTGCATATATAATATGTTATGATAAAATTACATTGTTCTTTTATATTTTTTTAAGATCATTTTTTTATATTTCATTAAATGGAATAAGAGAACAAGAAGACAAAAAAAAAATGAATTGTTATTTAAAAAGTTATTATATGTTTATGTCTTGCTAAAAATCAATATATAAAATACAGAAAATAATATAAAAAAAAATGTTAAAAATGGAAAATGGTAAAGTATGAAAATAATCATTCATGATTGAATGAAATGTAACAAGCATATTCTATATTAATTTCCTTTCTTTAATCATTACATATTTGCATCTTTTAATTTATTTTAATAATTACTGGTATTATTTATATTTTTAAATTGCTATTATTAAATTTATCTCTTTATATTTAATATTATTTTTTTTTAAATTAATATATCAATTGGATAAATATAGAAAGAAAAGAAACAAATATGTAAATTATATATTATTTAAATTAAAATTAATGTTTATTTTATTGTTCAAAGATCTTTATCAAATTGAACGTTAAGAATAAACAGATCTGTGGGGTTATTTGTAATGTAAGTACCTTGTAAGAAATATCACATGTTATAATTGTAGAGTACTATAAACTGTTACAGTCTTATAGCTGTATTAAACATATTTACTAAAACCTCGTTAATTTTTCCGTTTTATATTTGTATAAGTGAAATTTTAAGGCAATTATTTTGAAATAATGCAAAATATAATATGTAAACAGTAGCCTTAAAATTCAACTTGATAAGGCGTCTTAAATGAAGGTGCTATATTTTCAGTTTAAATTATATTAAATGAAAGAAATAATTTTGCAAATCTCTATCAAATCTATGGAAGTGCGCCAAAGGGGTTCGCATTTTTTCTTATTATAATTTTACAAAAATAAGCTACAGAGCTTAATTGTATTAAATATATATTAAAAATTTAAAAAAATAATAATATATAGGAAATCATATGTATATATATATATATATATATATATATATATATATATATATATACACATATTTATTTATATATATGTATGCGGTTTAAAATTTTAATCTAAACTAATATTGATTGTTGTTCAAATTTTTAAAATGATTATAAAAAAATTTCTAAAATATTATATTCGTAGTTTCAATTGGTTCCTTGCAATATATTATAATTCATTTATAGTTTATCATGAAAAAATTATGGCGGCCCCAATTCTTAGCGCTAATCCATTTCGCACACTAATATAAAAAAATTTATTTAAAATATTTTTAAATATTTTAATCTTATAAAATAATCCAAACAATGTTTGTTATAAATTTTATCCGCTGAATTAGTATATGCGGAATGTGAATGAAACCGAAAAAGATTTTTTAGACCAAAGCATTTTTAGTCTGTGATATATAATATGAGAGATATATTACTTATATTAATGAGAGAATGTGTGTGAGAAGGATTTAAGTTTTTTTGTGGAAACGATTTCTTGACGTGAGGAAATGTTTTCGGCCGTCTCCTTCGTAGAAGGAAATTGAGATTGATGATCTGTTTAAAAGATCGTAAAATAAAAATAATAACTTGAACAATGTTACATTTCTTTATAAAAAAAAAGAGAAAAGAAAAAAGAAAAAAAGAAAGAAAAGGAAAAAGAAAAGAGAAAAAAGTTGGAGTAAAAAATGATGAAAAATTTAACAATTTAATTTAATAAAATTTATAATTTTTTAATATTTTTTAATAATTAAAAAAGACAATTTTTTTTGTATGACTTCCTTCCGAGCTTAATATTATATCCATTATAATATTAATATTATATTATATCTGTTATAATAATATTATTATTACATTTATTAATATTAAAATTTGCAAAATATAAAACAAGTTATTTTATATTAACTATTAGATATATTATTTTGATCAATTTTTAGTGTGATTTTTATGATAAAAAAAAAAAAAACAATACTGCCTTAGAAATGATTAATATTCTATGAAATAAAATTTTTTAGATTATACATAGAAATGGAATTTATATCTTCATGAGATTTTTAAAATGAAACCCGATTTTGCATGATTTTTTATAATATATAATTTTGTGTAGCTGTGTAGTTACTTGTGAGATTAATATTTTTGTTAGTAATTGGTTAAAATTTCTTAATTATGAGAAATGAGTTATTGTTACGAATGATCAGATGTTGTTGTATAGAAAAAAAAGAGATAATCTTAATGGTATATCTATTAAAAACATCATATTAAAAACAAAATTAAAAAACAGGTAAAGATTTATATACTATAATAATTTTAATTATTCTGCAATATTTGAAAACATTTGAAAACTTATTATGTATATATGTGTAAACGATATAACTATATAAAGTAGGTGCGTAAATAAATATATAAAACTATACAAATCTATTCATTATAACAAGTAGCACACAGAATTGAATAAAAGAAATATGTGGTCTACTAAATATGATTTCTATTATACAGAATAACCCTAACAAAATTCTTAATATAATATAAATTATCTTAATAATAATTTATATATAATATAAATTATAATATAAATTATCATTATATTTTTTTAAATAATATAATGATAAATGACAAATCTTCTACTACACAACACAAATGTTTACTTAAGAAAAATTATTACAAATTTTATTTGTTTTATACTTTATATGTTATTATCATTTTTTAATCAAATTTTAGACCATCATTTAATATGATATTACATAAACAATCATTTCAATAAATATCATATAACAAATTTGTTAATAATTTCAGCTTATGCATTACATGTGATTCACTAAAATACACTATTACCACGACATCAGTTTTAATTGTTTTTGAAATGTTTGAATTTGCCGTAAAAGTCCGGCTAAACGAAGTGAAGTAGGTTCCCTTGCAATAATACTATTTCCTCTTTTATGAAGAGATTTATGTTGAAAACTTGATCCATTAGATTTAGTTGATGTAAATGGAACAGTTGTATATAATTTATCTGAACCCAATGGAATTTCAGTTGATATACAAACATAGCTATTCTTTTTTTGTAACAATCTCATTTGATGTTTCAATGCCATTACCTAAGATCAATAAATAAAGCAATTATAATAAATTTTCAACTCATGAATTATTAAAAACATTATAATTAGATCATAAAATATAATCTAAATATAATGAAATATCATAATTTAAGAATAGTCATTTTACCTCTTTATATAAATTAACAACAGCATTTATTTCAGCTTCTTTAATACTTAATTCTTTTTCTAAATGTAATATTTCTTCTTCTAACTCTTTATCACTGTATTTTTTTGCTTTTGTTTGTAATCTTTCATATCTCCTATTGATTAAGAAATATTTAATTAATATATAGATTATATAATTTTATATTTTGCAGAAATTAGTTTAAGTTACGTGTTCATTTCTTCAAATTGGTCATGAAGATTAATAAGAACTTCTTGTATTCCTTTTGAATCTTGAGAATGATTAACTATTGTGGTATTGGAATTGTGTTTATCACATATACTACCCTATAATTTGATTTAAATTAATATTCTCAAACAATCTATTATTTTGCAAGACTTCACCTGATAAATTTTTGACTGTATCTCTGGATTTTCCATTTTAGAATTTACATTTTGATGAGAAGCAAACAATTTTAACATTTTATTATCTGTTGCATGTAATATCTGTGTTGTATTTAATGTATTTAATTGATTTTCTGACTTAGTATCCTGAAAATAGATATAACTTTTATATTTTGAGATAAAATATGAACTTTTTTAATGGTATTTTTTTGAATTTTCTAATAAACAAACCTTTTTTTTATGAAGATTTTCATATTTATTTATATCGCCATTAATTTTTTGTTGTATATTTTGATATTGTTCAAGACTTGATTTTATATTTACATTTAAATTTACATTACTTACTCCTTTCAAAAACATATTTTCATTTTCTAATAAGTGTTCACCTTTACCCATAAATAAATTTTCTTTTTGTATATGTGCATTCATTTGAGAATTCATTTGGGAATTCATATGAGATAGTTTACTCTGTTGATCATTTATTTGTTCTATAAGAATAGATGCAGGTTTCATACCTCTACTAATTTTACGAATAAGAAGAGGAGTAATTCCAGTTGTAGCAGTTTGTCTTGTTTTCATTATACTTAAAACCTTTTAAATAAAGAAAAGCTATAATAATAAATATAGCTCATTTTTATATTTAATAACATACTTGTTGTATATTTAAACCTAAATTATGACTTGGGGTTACTGAAGTACCCACTACGAAAGGTATATTTCGAAAATTGAATCTACTGAAATATGATCGATTTGCTCTTTTCAATTTTGAAGCTAAAGTTGGCATTTCATAATTATGAGTAATTATTGGATTACAATACGATGCTTGTATAATTGCATGTTGGCACTGATGTGAATTGTATTTTTCCATAGTACATAAAGGAGTGGTTGAAACCTCCAAATTATAATTTAGATCATTAGTAATTGTATTTTTTCCTCTAAAAGTAGAAATATATATTATATTTAATGTTATCATTTATATAATCATTATTATAAGACCTTACTCTACTTTCTGTCCAGATTGATATTGTCTTTGAGAACAATTTTGAAGACCATCTATATTAGTATCACAAGTATTTGCATAATTATTACTTTCACATTTTGGATTTATAGACATATTCTGTCGTTTATTTATAGCTGAAGATTTTAATATGTTAATGTAGTTCATATGATGTTCAAGTTTTGAATGTTTACTAGGAATAGCAGATGTGCTACCACTCTTTGCTGCAGCATTATGATAAATTTCCACTACTTCATTAGATGCTTGTTGAGACTTGAATGTATGACGATTACTTACACTATCTAAAATATACATAAAAATCAATATAAAGTTCTCAAATGAACATCTTTATATGATACTTTTTTGTTTTCGTCTTTTTGTATCCTTTTTTCCTAAAAGAACTGTTTCTCTTGTAGTTACAGTACTCCTTGAATTAGAACAATTTATTTTTCTTCTTCGTTTCTTTTTCAATGAAACAATATCATCTAGTTTACATAAAGAACCTTTCTTGCTTGATAATGCTGAAGAAATTGCTTTTTCTTTTTTCTCACTTCTTACAGAAATTTTATTTTTATCACTGGGTCCATCTTTTAAATTACCAGAAATATTCAGTTTTATATTATCTCTTATAGATGGTGATTCTTGAAGTATATAATCATTTTGATTATCCAGAATTAATTGTTCAAATGATTTGTTTGAACATTCAATATTTTCTATCAATTCTGTAGAATATTCTGTTAAATGCTTTTGATATGGGAGTTGCCAATTGTGATTGTGTTCTTCACACTGTTAATAAGATTTTTATAAATATAGTTATGAAGAACAACTTCCTTTAGAATGTGTATCAAATATATTCATGATTTAAACATGATACATACTACCATGTTTTCTTTCTGAATTGGTAATAATGATTTTGATTGTATATGTATATTTTGAATATCATACGTTCGAGGTGTAATTGAAGAAATTCCTGCTGCTTTCTGTTTATCAAAATTTTGTAGTTTTTCTTCCTCTTTATCTTGTAGATTAATTTTTGATATAATGTTTACTAAACTTGATGTTATAGGTTCATCCTTGTGAATTATATTGTCTGTAACAAAATATATTGTTTGTACTTATTTTTATAATTTTGTAATAATAACAGAATATAAAGTAATAAAAAACATCAAATATTAATATTTATTATATCATTTTCAAACATTTACAAACATACATTCAATATCAGAATAATTTTCCAAAGAATTATTATAATTCATCTGTTTAGAAATTATAGTTTGATCATTATTAGAAGTCTTAATTTTAGAATCTTTCCAATTTGGACTATACAATGTCTTTTTATTTTCTTGTATTTTTGGCATATCATGATATAACATCTTCATATATTTCATATGAGATTTTAACGAATCACATCTTTCTTTTGTAGAATGCAACCATTGTTTTACATTTTTTACATCTAAATAAATAAACATCAATATAATTAGATATATTACAAATATATATAGATATATTACAAATATAATATTGTTATTGTAGAATGTAATGAAAAATAATATATAGCATGCTTAAAAACATGTTGAATTATAAAATAATAAATATCTAATTACCAGAGCAATATTTTTTCTTGTTATTAATATCCATATTCTGTTTTAAATTAATTAATATACATAATTTAATTATGAAATAACCATCATAAGTAAGATCAATATTAAAAATTTTAAATTTTTTAACGAATAAATGAAATTTGTAATAATATAAAACTAAAAGAAATCTATAAAAATTCAAGAAATAAGAAGGAAGAATTTCGTAGGTTACGCTTTTATTGTTTATCGATTACATTTTTACATATATATCTTTTGTTTCCGATATGTTCTTCTTTCATTAAAAGAAAATCGTTAACGGAAAATTTTAGTTCTTACCAGAATTTTAAAATATTTAAATTTTATCTTTTTCAATATTGATTTTCGTTTCTTCGAACAATTTAAACATAACATTTTATTATAACAATATTGTTGA
Source organism: Apis mellifera (assembly GCF_003254395.2). Classification (NCBI taxonomy): domain Eukaryota; kingdom Metazoa; phylum Arthropoda; class Insecta; order Hymenoptera; family Apidae; genus Apis; species Apis mellifera. Next base: position 9,850,579 of record NC_037647.1, on the reverse strand, counting down.
ATTGAAAAAATTAATTACTATTAAAATATTTAATTTATATACATATAAAATTTATGATTTATTTTTATATAAAATTCATAAAACGAATAAAATTAAAGGATTTATATCAAAAATGATCTTTGTCCAATTTCAGTCATAAAGTCACACTTCGTGATTTGATTATAGATATATATAATTTTATTATAATATAATTAGAATTAATATAGAATTAGAATTATAATTAATAGAAGAAAATAAAAAAATTTGAATTTATTGAAAAATAATTGAAGATTTTTAAATTTGAAGAAACAAAATAAAAATAAAAATTGATAAAAATCTTTTTTTATATAAATTTTCAAATTTTAATGCATATTTTATTTTAAAAATTAATCATGAATTATTTAATATTAATCAAGAATCAAATTATTATTTTTTTAAAGAAATTGAAAAGAATAGAAATATTAATTTTTGTAATGATATAATAAATGATATAATAATTTACAAATATTTAAAGAAATTAACAAATTTAAATATTAATAATAAACAAAAAAAATTATATTTAATATTTTTAAAATAAATTTTAAATAGATTTAAAATCAAATTATAAAAATGATATGCAATATTTAGTCGTTAGGTGCGCTGAGGTCTATCTCTTAATCATATTTTAAGACGACGTAGTTCGCTCTTCTTGTGAGTTGTAAATGGTGGATAGTCTGTCATCGTGTTGCGTTAACATCAGGTATGTGAATTTGTATCTCATTTATGTTTAATTTTTTTTAATTATAAATTTAATGAAGAATATGATTTTTACTAATAATTGTCAATTATTTTGTGTAAAGAAACTTAATTTTAATAATAAAAATGATTCCATCTTACAATTTTCTTTGGTGACATTTTCGATTACGTAAAATTGTTGCAGTAGACAAAAATAGTCACCTGACTTAACAAATGCAGACAAAACAAATTCGAGAACTTTAGAAATTTAACAGATTTATTTTATATTTTTATATTATATATTAATTAAAATATTATTAATAATTGAATCAGTAACCTATAATGTGATTGTATATGAATGAAAAATATTATTTTTTCATACATTTGGATATAAATGCAATTGTGTAATCGCTATAGCTATTTAGAATTCTATAATAAATTCTACATATATACTTTTGAGATGTTTTTTTAAATTTAAAATCTTCGTCCTTTTATTTACTCCTTTCTTATCTAAGATGATTAACATTTAATCACGTTGGAAAGAAGAAATGTCATATATTTCTTATATTTCATTTATTTATAAATGAACACAATTTTTTTCAAATATTTTAAAAGCTAAAAATCTATTTAAAAAAAATTGATTTTTATTATTTATTTTTGGTTATAATTTTTTTTATAAAATGATCATAAACACAATTTAAATCTATAAACTTACAGGAATTTGAAAAATAAATATATATTTATATTTGCCGAAATAAATTACATAATAAAGAAAATTAAAATAGTATTTTGTCATACGCATTTATTATATATATTTTTATATGTTTTTTGTTTTGTTCTACTCAAAATCCTATATAAATTTTTTATATTTCTAATTGATATATATTTCGTACGATTATTCGTAATAATATGTTAATAATTGATAATTCGTATCATAATTATTATGAATATTCTTTTATTGCTTTCAATTTAAATTGTATAATATTATAATATTATTTATTATAATATTAAAATGAATTTCATGCTATTATAAATTATGATCTAACCTAATATTTTTGGCATATATATTTATTTCTTGTCTAATTAATTTACATGATGAAATTGAATATAGAGAATTTATTATGAATTCTTATAATGTATTTTGATTTTTATTACTTGATTTTAAAATAGATGAGTTTTATTTATTTTATATTAATAATATACTGATTATAAAAATATTAAATTAATTTATATATATATTTCTTATTTATTGTTAATTTTTATGATTGTATATATATATATATATATACAAGTAGTAGTATTTTAACTTTTAAATTTATATTGAATTTTCTTTTTCATTTTTTTTTAATATCATTTAATTATATTATGAAGAAATTATTTTGTTAATATTTATAAGATATAATTTATTATATATTTATAATTTGTTTTTTATATGTAATTATATATAATAATTTTATAATAAAAAAAAGTTTCTTAATCTAAATGTATCATTATTTTATCATTATTATCATTATTATCATATTATCATATTATCATTATTATCATATCATTATTATCATACTTTAATATTCAAAAAATTATTAATTTATATTGATATCAAATTATTTTTGATAATTATATATTAAATTATTGTTTATTATGTATTATTTATTATCACACAAATATTTATTAATATTAATATTTTCATTAATTTTTTTTAAATATTTATTTTCCATAATTGTACGTGATATATAAATTGATTGATTTCATCATGTACTAAATTTTAAAGTTGGCAATCATATATGATTATGCAATTATAATTAAAAAGAAATTTAAAAATATTTTTTTATAAATAGAATAATCTTACAAAATGATTTCATAAGAAAATTACTTTTTAGGAAAATATATTAGATTATTTAAGAAAAAATATTAATTTATTTTAAATATAATATATTACTGATATATATATTAATGTTTTTTTATTTTTGGAAAAGAAATTAAGTTTAAAGTTACTATTCATATATAGAAGAAGAAATGAATCAAGATATATATAAATATAATTATATATTATTATATTATATTATAATATATATATATTATATTTTGATTAGCATAGATAAAATTTTATACTTTAAAGCAAATTAATAAAATTTATTTATCTTTTATTATTTAATTTGTTTTCTTATTTTGTTTTCTGAGTAAATATAAATAAAAGTAAACAATATAAATGTAAACTCTCTATAATATTATTATTGTTTCAGGTAAAAATGTATAAGGCAAGGACAGTATTTAATACATTAACTCCTTTGGCACCTCGAATGTGCAAACCTGAAAGGTTTGCTTCATGGCTGGTACGAAGTCATCCCTTGACAAGAACTACACAAGTGATGGTAGCCAAATCAGCCAGAAAGTATAGCAATCGGGTAGCAACAGAACCTTTTCTCAATGGAAGTTCTAGTTCTTATGTAGAAGAAATGTATAATGCATGGTTACAAGATCCTCATAGTGTACATGTGGTTAGTAATAAATTTATAAAATATATTATTGTTAATATAAATAATAATAATAATAATAATTTTTTTTGTAGTCTTGGGATTCATTTTTCCGTAGTAGTACTGCTGGAGCTGCACCAGGTCTTGCATATCAGGCTCCTCCTTCCCTTGCTCCAAGTCATAACCAAGTTCCATTAGGAGCATTATTACCACTTGGTGGAAGTACTCAATTAAGCCAAATACCTATTACTGAGAAAGTAATTGATGATCATCTGGCTGTTCAAGCTATTATTCGTTCTTATCAGGTATATTAATTTTATATTATCTATTTAAAAAAAAATAAAAATTTCAAAAACATATTTTCAAGCACTTCAAATTTCTTATATATATTACAAAAAATGTATTTATTATATATTTTTAAATAATTTCATTTTTCTTATTTATGAGATATTCAGTTTAAGTAAACATTTTGGCTTCATGTTAAAGCTTTTAGATGTCTTATTTTATTTTTTGAAATCATTGAGAAAAATGTCTTAATATTTTGAATGTAATTCAATCATTATTTGATCTTGAAACATTGTAGCATGTGTTCTAGAAACATTGTATGTATGTTTTATGTTGAAGGGAAATTTTTACTATCATATTGCATGTGACATAAAAAGTTTCTTCTCAATTTCCATGTCCTAATTTCTTTTTTTTTTTATTTCTTAACATCATATTTACTAAACATCATGTTTACTAATCTAATTAATATATTAATTTTGCAAATGAAAAAAGAGAAAAAAAAATTATGAAATACAGGACATAAGAAATTGATATTGAAACTGATTTATTAAGGGCTATCATGTGTTTCATGAAATAATTCATCATTTCATGCTATCATTAAAAAAATGAATATTTTAAATACTGAATTTCAAATCAGTCAAATATTGCATAATAATCTCATTCCATTAGATGCTTATTGCATCTATTACCTTTAGCATGTTTTACAGTTAAATATTTCCCAGGCTATATTAAACTTTTATAAATTCTGTCATTAATATATTATCATTGTAATATCATATGTAATACATATTACATAATCATTAATATATAATAAAAGAAATGAATAAAAAAATTAATGAAATATATATATCTACTATTATAAAACAATCTACTATTAAAAATAGTTTATTTATAAAAAGTAGATTAAGACTTATAATATTTTTAATAAACTTAATATTTTTTTATTAATTCAACCAAAAATTTGATATAAAGGCTACAATATTTCTAATTTTATTATTTATTTCACATATTTAAAAAATTCTAATATATATTTTTATGTAGTTTTAAAAATGTATAAATTAAAAATTTTAATGTGCTAATGTAATAAATTAGTATTAAAAATAGTTAATAATTAAGGGGTAGTTACAATTTTAATATCAATATTAAATGTATCTTTATATGGTAGTAATGTATGGTAGTAATAAATAGAAAAACTGATATACATTTGGGGTCGTTTTGGAATTATTTATTGGCATATAGGCTCGAGGTCACTTAGTTGCTGATCTGGACCCACTGGGTATCATGCAAACAGACCTGATACATACACATTATGCAGCCCGCAAGGGATCTCCAGAACAGGTTCTGCGACAATATATGCTTGGTAAGGCTTTTACCCAAACCTATTCCTTAAACTATTATTTCAATTTTTATGTGTATCATAAGGTAAAGGTGTGTCATTCATAATATATATACCATTTTAAATTTGGCTTTAGATTATATATTTGTTTATTATCTTTGTCAAAATCAAAATATTAATACTTTCATATTATTAGAACATTTTTAAAACACCTTCACCAGTTATATCATATTTCACATCATAAAAATAAACATGGTTTTTATCATACATATTAACTCCTTCTTGATTATTATATCTTTTTTTTTCTCCAATATTTTGTAATTTTATGATAAATATATTTTTTATTTTCAATTATTATGTTAATATAAAATATATAATTAAAATAGTTGTTAAGTAAAATAGTTTATATAAGGATAAAAATATTAATAATATTAATAATATAATGAAAGAATTATTACAGATATTAAATATAAATATTGAATAGAATAAGAAGGTGTTATATGAATGTAAATCCATGATAAATTTTACTGATACTGAAAATGTTTTTCTTAAAAAAATATGGAATGTTTATTAGTTTATATTTTGTAATTAATTTAATGTATTGATAATATGTTAAGTATATCAATGAAAATGTGTAAATAGTTTTTATATTTTTATTACTCTGTAATATATATGTAATTATTTATGATATATTTAAATAATGTATACAAGAAAATTATCTAAGGTAAGAAAAATTTGGAAATCATTGCTTTGCATGCTTGCAAATGATGTTATCAGCTTTGCTTTTATATGTTTGCAATTATTATTTGAAGAATGTTTGTTTCTGGAACAATTTACTATTTAACTTTATTGTATTGTAATTATTGATTTTTTATATATAGCAGAATTTTATTTTAATTTTTATATATTTGTTTAATTTAATTATTCAAAAAATTATGAAATAACAATTAAATATTTCTAATATATATTTTAAGTATATAAATAATAAATTTAATAATAATAATAGAAAGTATGTACATAACATGCTTTAAAATATTAATATTAACGAATATTTATTTTCATAATATGTTTGTTTTTAATTACTGTGATGTTACATTTTTAAAAAAAAATTTTTTTCTTTGTCTTTTTTTCTTTCTCTTTCTCTTTTTCAATATATATAAATAAATATTTTAAAATATATTTAAGTAAACATATTTAAGTAAATATCTATCACAGTAATTTATTTTAATGTATATAATGAGTTGATAAGTTTGAAAACTAAAAATTATTTGGTTCGTATGAATGTGGCGTTAAATTGACAGATTCGTGGCCATCATATCGCTAAATTGGATCCACTTGGCATCAACAGCGCTGATCTTGATGATAGACATCCACAAGAGTTGCTCTATAATCATTATTCATTCGGTAAGCCCAAATGAACGTGTCTCTGTATAAAACAAAAACTAAAAAAATACTGTGTGACGCACTTTAATTGAGGTATTTCGATACATTAAAAGAATAGTAAAAAAATGGATTATTTGAAACAATATTTCATTTTATTGTTTTTTTAACATTCTTATTTTAAAAATATTTATATGATATATTGCAAATTTTTTTTATTACAATATGATACTTAATGCTATTATATTGTGTTTATTATTATGATTTATATACTATTACATTTTTTCCTGGTCACAAAATACAGCATTATAAATACAAAAAAAATTTTGAATTTTAATTAGATTAAAAGTTAGCAAAATGAAATTATTTTTATTTAGGTACAAGGTCTTATCATAATACAAGTAAAAAAGTTCAATAACTTAATTATTCAGTTCAAGTCTAATGTTCACAGGAAACAGAGCACGTACTACAACTTACTCACAGGAACTACAATACAAAATAGCTGCACTTACGAAAAATATGTAAGAATTATAATTCAAATGAAAGTTCAATTTAAAGTCTTTATGAATTTTTAGTATCTTTGGGAAGCGCTGGTTTATTATGGAATTATATAAAAATTGGTGTTGCAGACAAATTGTAAAGGTGCTTGGGTTTTTTGTATAAATATTATTTGAAAAACTGCTCTATTTTGCTGTAAAGATATTTGTGCCAGGAATAATTTTTTTTTGGGAAGAATTAGAAAAAATATTAATAATAATTAAATTACATTATTATCATAATAATTTATGTAAGATATTTAATATAATGAAAAATAATTATTTATAAATTATATTTGTAAATATAGTTTTTCAACTTCTTATTTATTTATTAAATATTTTTTATACATTCATTATTTTTCAAATTTTACATTTTTTTGTATTCTTTTTTATTTTAATTTATAAATTGTATAATCAATAATATATATATTTAAAAATCTTATAATATTATTGTAGTGTTATAATTTTGGTATTGTTGGTGATTGTTTTTACTAATAATGCTTTATTAAGGTTTACAGCTTTGTATTTGAATATTTTTTTCAGTTTTCAATTTATTTCTATTTTTATAAATATTGTGGAGAAGGTTTGTTATATATTTTTAAACCAATAATCTTGATTATTGGTTTTTTTAAAATATGATGCATGCATATATTACGCGTCAAACTTTTTGCATATATTTACACGTAATATTATTAAAAAAACTATTTGTATATTTTTAAGTTACAAAGATAGAAAAATGCGAATATAAAAAATATTGCATTTAAGTTTCGTATTGTACAAAGTTATCTTTTTTTTATTTTTTTGCTTCATAAATAGTTCACATTTTCAGTATCAGTAATAAAAAAAAAATATATTTATATTATACTTTAATTAAAAAAAGGTGCGTATTACATATAGCAAATATTTAAAAAAAAATTTATTTGAAGTTAAATTTTTTGTTGTTATAAATATGTAATGCTTATTCTTTATAGTATTAATTTTTTTTTAAATTAAATATTTTATTATTCACATTCTACAGAGGAGTCAGACATGGATCGTATTTTCAAATTACCGTCCACCACTTTTATCGGAGGCAAAGAAAAATCATTACCTCTTCGTGAAATCTTAAAAAGATTAGAAGCTGCTTATTGTGGTCACATTGGTGTGGAATTCATGTTTATTAACTCCTTAGAACAATGCAATTGGATTCGGCAAAAAATGGAGACACCTGGTATTATGGAAATGACAAATGATGAAAGAAGACTTATTTTGGCTAGATTAACTCGAGCAACTGGGTATATACATATTAAAATGTCAATATTTGTATATTAAATCAGCAATATATTTAATCCTATTTTTTGTATTATATTTTTCTATTATAGATTTGAAGCATTTCTTGCACGCAAATGGTCATCCGAGAAAAGATTTGGTTTAGAAGGATGTGAAATTCTAATTCCTGCTATGAAACAAGTAATTGATAAATCAACTGAATTAGGAGTTGAATCTATTGTTATGGGTATGCCTCATCGAGGTCGTTTAAATGTCCTTGCTAATGTATGCCGCAAGCCTTTAAGTCAAATATTTACTCAATTTGCTGCTCTTGAAGCAGCTGATGATGTAAGCATATATAATATATGTTATAAAATTTGATTTATTATACATATTTTATTCATTCTTAATAATTTAGGGATCTGGTGATGTTAAATATCATTTGGGAACGTATATTGAGCGTCTAAATCGAGTAACAAATAAAAACATTCGTTTGGCTGTAGTGGCAAATCCATCTCATTTGGAAGCTGTTGATCCGGTAGTACAAGGAAAGACTCGTGCAGAACAATTCTACCGTGGTGATGGTGAAGGCAAAAAAGTGCGATATAAAAATTATAATAACAATTTACATTAGTTTTTAATTTAAATAATAATTTGCATTATTAATAAAACATTAAATTTTTATTATTGAATTTTAACAGGTCATGTCTATTCTCCTGCATGGTGATGCTGCATTTTGTGGACAGGGTATCGTTTTTGAAACAATGCACTTATCAGATTTGCCTGATTACACAACTCATGGTACTATTCATATCGTGGTAAATAATCAAATTGGATTTACAACAGATCCAAGACATTCACGATCATCTCCATACTGTACTGGTAAATATTACATATAGAAAATAATATTTTTATATCTTAAAGTTTATTATATATAAATTTATTATATAAGTTTAATATAATTAATAATTTAAAGTAATTATTAAATTTCATTTAAATTATGTTTGAATTTTTGAAAGATGTTGCAAGAGTAGTGAACGCACCTATCTTTCATGTTAATTCGGATGATCCTGAGGCTGTGATGCATGTTTGCAAAGTTGCTGCAGAATGGAGAGCAACTTTTCACAAAGATGTTGTTATTGATATTGTATCATATAGACGAAATGGTCATAATGAAATTGATGAACCTATGTTTACACAACCTTTAATGTACCGCAAAATTAAAAATACTCCACCAGTTCTAGACAAATATGCTAAAACTCTTACTGACGATGGTGTTGTCACTTCTGAAGAAGTTAAGGTATCTTAAGATATTTTAATTATTTAAGTATATGTGATGAATTATTGTAATAATATTATTGTAGGATGTTAAAGATAAATATGAAAAAATCTGTGAAGAAGCATATGTCAATGCTAAACAAGAAACGCATATTAAATATAAAGATTGGCTGGATTCTCCATGGTCTGGTTTCTTTGAAGGAAAAGATCCTTTAAAAGTATCTCCTACTGGTATTAAAGAAGACACACTCATTCATATTGGAAAAAAATTCTCATCACCACCACCCAATGCAGCAGAATTTGTAGTTCATAAAGGTAAATATATTTTTTAATGGTTTTAATATATATAGAATATATAATATATATAGAAATTATTAATATTAAATAATTCGAAATATATGAATATTAAATAGGTATCGAACGTATTTTGAAATCTCGTATGGAAATGATAGAAGCTCGAACAGTTGATTGGGCTCTTGGAGAAGCTATGGCTTTTGGTTCCTTACTTAAAGAGGGCATTCATGTTAGATTGTCAGGTCAAGATGTAGAAAGAGGAACTTTTTCACATAGACATCATGTTCTTCATCATCAAACTGTAGATAAAGCTACTTATAGACCGTTATGTTATCTTTATCCAGATCAAGCTCCATACACTGTGTGCAATAGTTCTTTATCAGAGTTTGGTGTTCTTGGTAAAAATATTAAAATATTTTTTACATTGATTTTGTTTATATTATATGTTTTGATGATATAAATAACGAAATTATTTTTATTTAAAATTTTTAAATTTTCAGGATTTGAATTAGGTTATTCTATGACAAATCCTAATGCATTAGTATGCTGGGAAGCGCAATTTGGTGATTTCAATAATACAGCACAATGCATTATCGATCAATTTATTAGCAGTGGTCAAGCTAAATGGGTACGTCAATCTGGTCTTGTTATGCTGCAACCTCATGGTCTCGAAGGAATGGTAAATATATTTTAAATATTTTTTTTTTAGATATTTATAATATGACAGTGAATAATTCATTATATTATATTTTTATAGGGACCTGAGCATTCCAGTGCTCGTTTGGAACGTTTTTTACAAATGTCGGCTGATGATCCAGATTATTTTCCTCCTGAAAATGAAGAATTTGCTGTACGCCAATTGCATGATATCAACTGGATTGTAGCTAATTGCAGTACACCAGCAAATTATTTTCATATTTTAAGAAGACAAATTGCATTGCCATTTAGAAAACCTTTGATTTTAATGACACCAAAATCATTACTTCGTCATCCAGAAGCGAAATCTAATTTCGATTTAATGCTAGAAAATACAGAGTTTCTTAGAGTAATACCAGAAGAAGGTGTAGCTTCTCAGAATCCTAATAATGTTAAAAGAGTGCTTTTTTGTTCTGGTAAGATTTACTATGATCTAAAAAAAGCACGCGCAGAGAAAAATTTGGATGATAAAGTTGCTATTATAAGAATTGAACAGGTAAATAGATATCAATGTAATAAATATCAAGTTTTGAACTTAATACTTCTATCGTTTTACTTAAAATTATCTGAGTGTTTTTATTTACAGATTTCACCTTTCCCATATGATTTAGTTAAAAAAGAAGCTGTTAAATATTCCAATGCAGATTTAGTATGGGCTCAAGAAGAACATAAAAATCAAGGTGCATGGACATATATTCAGCCTAGATTCCATACAGCTCTTAATGGAACTCGTTCTGTATCGTAAGTATCAATTTTTTAAAAAACTATATATTTTAAATTATATAAATTTAAATTATTTTGTTTTCGTCTTGATAAATTTTTTAATGAATTTTAATATCGTATAGTCATTTAATTGATAATTGTATATATAAATTATTAAAAAATACAATTATCATTTATTTTAAATATTCAATATATTTTTCACGGCTTTAGCTGTTTACATGGCTCAAATTTTTTACTTTGTCGTTTTTAATATAATATAATAAAATTTATAAAATTTCGATATATGTATATATCATAATAAGCAATATATTTGCACTAAGTTGTCACTAATTTGTTTGTACGCGTGCTTACAAAGTAAACAATTGGGCCATGTTACAGCAGCGGAAATACATCATACGACAGTAAGGATAGCAGAGGGTGGTTTAGTGGTTGGTTTTCAACTAAACCAACAATTGTGTCCGAGCCACTGTCAAAAGAATCTAATAAATCCAAACAGAGAACATTAAGGTAATGTTAATCATAGTATTTAATTAGAATATCTGTTATAATTTTATTTGTTCCTTACTGTTCATGATGATAAATATATAATATTTATAACAACTTTAATCTTTAACTTTCTGTTTCAGATATGTTGGTCGACCAACGGGAGCTTCACCCGCAACAGGAAGTAAAATGCAGCATCTCAAAGAATTGAAACAATTACTTGATGACTCCTTCAATCTTTAATTATTCTTCGTAGCACTATGTATAACACATTTTATTTATTTTCTTCATTATACTTGTTATATTCTTTTTGTCCTGCTCTACATCACTCTTTTAGAGATTAACATAATTTGCAATTTTCTTCATTATTAATTCACTTAGAAATTTAGAAATATCGCACGTACGAATACTTTCTTGATAGATTTATTATAAAATTTATGTAGTTTGTATTAATTCTTTTGTTTTAAAATTTCTATTTTATATAAGTGCAATGATCGAATCAATAACTTGATACTTCAAAACATTTCTTTGGTTTTATTAAAAAAATAAAAAATATAAATTTAATGAAAAATCTAAAAATTAATAATAAATATTTGAAGTCGATATTTAAGTTTTGTTTCTAATATAAATATTCTAATGTGCAATGAGTAATTCATGAAAATATATGCATTTCATTCTTATTTAATGTTTGAATGCGATTCTGTATATTTTCTTTTTTTTTTAAATACATAACATATTTATATTAGTATGTGAGTTGAATGTTGAGCCTAGTGTATGTTTGAGTTCGCAGAAATATTTTATTATGTAAATATACCAATTATATATATATATATATATATATATATATATATATATATATATATATATATGTATATATGTATATATATATGTATATGTATATATACATATATATAATGTAAATTATATTAGCACGAAACATTTTAGCATGTCTTATTCATTGCTCAGTTGTTAAATTTTAATGATACAATCAAATTATATTAAATTGAAAATATTCGTACGTGATACATTTGTATTTTATTTTGTTAATATATTGATATAAAATTAATATTATGAGAAATGAAGAGAAAGAAAAAGTATTATTTTTAATTTATATATAACATTTTACGCAGAGCGTAAATGTTTCTGTGGTTATGACTGTGGAGATTTAAATTAAACTTTTCAGGGTTGGTATTGTATATTTACGGCAATTTTTTTATTCATTTATTTATGCCGTAGTAAAGAACAGCCAATTGATTTAATTCTTTATCGTTGCTCTATTTTTATAAAGAATTAAATGATTGGTAGGATCGTAGAATTATACGAAGAAATAGATTGTAACATTAGACTCACTTCCGTAACAAATTATGAAAATGTAAATTTATATAAATTTAAAAAGAAAAAGTTTACGAAATTGAGTTATAATGTTACTCTTTGAAAAGTTTTGAAACATTCTCCCTTTTAAAGAGTCAACTTGCTAATGCTAGTGAATATAAAAAGATATATATTTTATTATTATTTTATTTTATCCAACGCGCACGTGTGCATGCGTTGGTTATAGTCTGCGAAGGCACAGTATTTATATGTATAATTCACTTCAAAAATAGAATTTATGAATGGAATATTTATTGTACCGTATCATTGATTATATTAGTATTCATTGAAAACTATTATTTTAAATTCAACTATATAACTTATTACAATTATCTTTTATGTTCTATCTGTAAAAAAATAAAAAAAAAAATGATATACAATATTTTGTAATCCATTAAATACAATATAGTCCAATCAAAACTGCGGTACTGTTATTCCAATCATCAGTTTTTGTTATTATATGCATAATAAGGATGATAAATATATACTTTGATATTAAAAAGAGAATAGATTAATAGATCAAAAAGTTGCTGATAAAAATAAATTAAAATTTACTTATATTAATATACTTGCATCGATATATTAGAGTATATTGTAGCATCTTATTATGAAATTAAATTATGTTAACCATTATCAAATATTTCTAAATAATTATTTCCCTTTTTAATAATATTCAATATTTTTGTTCAATATATTGATTATTATTCAAATGTAAATATAAGGAAATATAAGGAAGTAATAAAATAATATTCATTATTTCATATGTGACTCACACTTAATGTTTATTTATTTATATTATTTTTAAAATAAAAGGAAAAATTTAATATACATGATGATAATATGATAATATAATTTCTGCATAAATAAAATTCACAGCACCATGTAAAAATTTACAGAAGCTTCATATTTAATATTTCATTTAATGATATTTATTTAATGTTTCATTTAATAATTTCGCGTTTTTTTAATAAGTTTTTTTTATTATGTGTAATTTTTAATTTGTTGCAATGAACAATAAATAAAATATATATATATATATTAATAAGATATATTTATAATCAGTTCATAAATTAATAATCAGTTTGTCCCAAAACACTATACATAATCCTCTTGAAGCTGTTACTTTGATGGATTTTTTCACCATCATCATCGAGAATATTTACCTAGAAAGAAATTATAAATTTCCATTGTTCTTGGAAGTAAGTAACAATGTTAATAAATTTCACAAATGTTTGAAGATTAGCGCAACGATAACTATTTAATATTTGATATTTGAATGAATAATTAAATTGAATTATAATTTTTAGAATTATGAATTTTAGTTTTTCAAATATTTAGGGAAAATTTAGGGAAAATCTATATTGTCACAAAATATTTTATATACATATATATATAATATTATATAAATATAAAAATTATTCATGTAAATTGATGTAAAATTTTATAATTTATATAATCTTTTATTTATATGTAAAAAGATCTAAAACTTTGATTCTCAATTAAATAAATATTGATTATTAATTTATCATGATTTCAATATTAAAAATTTTTTTAAATACAAGAAACGTTATGTAATGCTATAAACGTGATATAAAATAATGTTAAAATATAATAGAAACTATAATATAACAAAAATTCAAATATTTAAAGTTCTACTTACGTAAGGTCCTGCAGGACTTTTTGGTCGAGCGTGATATATCTGAGAATATTAGTTTATAAAATAAGAAATGAATAATAATAATAATAATTTTAAGAATTTAATTATTCAATTTAATTATTTTTCATACGTACTCTATTTTGGTTAACTTTTTGCGGAGAGAAAACACCGGTGCGTGCTGGTTGTTTCACTTCTTGTACTGTATCGCCGAGCGCTTCTTCTTGCAGAGCCTTGTAAGCTTCGCTTTTACTCGGGTCGTACTTCATCGGTTTCTTCGGGCTGTACCATTACATTGCATACATGGACTATTTTTAATTTATTTGCCTTGATTTTGTCAAATCGATTAGCCAGGGTTATATCATCAATTATATTTGTTCGAGAGCGACTTTCAGACTGCTTCCATGCTTTTTTTCATTAATCTTTTTTCATTAGTCGTGAATATGTCTCAACTAAATCTTTGATGCTTTTTCTCGAGAATCGTGCATGATTTTAATTCTTAATTTTTGTAATTTTATTAAATATGTTATGCTATTAATGCTTCACATTGATAATAAATTAATGATAAATTCTCGAGAAATGCTTTTTCATTATAAGTACATGTAACTATTATAAAATTAGTAAGGCTACTGATTTACATGAACATTGAACTATGATTAATTATTGATTATTTTCAACAATACACCATGCAAATGTATAGTATTGTTATTTTACAAACTTTTTTTATGATTTATTTTCTAATATTTATGTCGACTTTATCGACTCTACTCGATATTATTAATAAAACAAACTGCATCATAATTGTATCATTATCCTAATGAATAATAATATTTTACAGATATTTTATAAATAATAAAACTAAAACAAAATTCGTTCGAATACGTAAACACTTGATGGAACGCTGATCAAAACTTCAATCACAAATATCCACGTTCATTTGTCTCATTAAAATAAATAAATAAAAAATATATAATACAATTATTATTTTCAATGATGAGAAGAGAAACAATTTCGAGACAAAAAACGTGATTTATGCGAAAACCGAGAAAAAATTTGAAACTACGAATTTACTATGCAACGTGCGAGAAGCATCGAAAAACGTCTCGAACTGAATATTAATTTGGTTTATTGAATTGCGGCCACACATTCTTCGAGGAGGCGGCCTTAGCCTGCTCTTTCAAGATTCTCGCTTGTTCTTCTATTTCTTGTTTCTGTTTCACGAAGGAAAAATCTATGAAAATGCTGGAAAAACAAATAAACTGCACGTGAGTGTATATCATCCATTTAGAAAGAATATAAGAACTGAGAGGTGTAAGAACTGAGCTGCGATTTCTTTTTTGTGTGTCCATACTTCTTACATTATGATTATGATGTTTCCTCAATAGAATCAATCTTCGATTTAAAATTTCCAATGAATATCCCTTCCAGGTATAAAATAAAATAGATCATTTTTCTGATATATTCATCATATATTTAAGAGTTATAATTTAAAAATATCCGTTAGTCGGTAGCGTAAAAAAATTATTAACTGCTCAGAGTTAATAGTTTGATAAGTAGCAGCATTCAGCAAAAATCAAATTGTATTATTAAATCATATTATTAATGCTAGTAATTTTATTATGCTTTATTTACAAGCTATATACAGTGTATTAACGTTTGTTTTATAATAATAATAATTTTATATTTGTTATTATTACTTACGGTATAGCAGATGCTTGGCATTTTATAGTATCAGCAATATTTTCTTCGGAATAGAGTCCGATCGGTGAATTAAATTGTTTATGGACAACCTAATAACAAAATTAAATGAGACAATAAATGATAATTGCAATAATTACAAAATAATTAAAATTGTTGATTTCTTTTCATCTTCTTTTTTTCTTCTCCTTCTTCTTCTTTTTGTCTTTTTACAACAAGTAAATTTCTAAATGTTTTACACAAAAATTTATCATATTTTAAAAATATTAATTTAAATATTGCGTTTCACTACAATGAGATATTCACTACAATAAGAATTATTCAATAACGTTTTGACATATGTTTGACATATTTGATTTAGTTATATGCAACTTAATTAAATAATTTCAGTAATTACACTTGAATATGATTTTTTTTGGGGGGAAAAATCCTCAGATCGAGTTCTCCGGTGAGGATTTTTTCTACATTCTAAATCTAAACTTAAATCAATAAATTCGGTTAGAAGAGCCTTTTGCATGAATAATATAGTTCGTAATATAGATAATATTGAAAATCGATCGAGATTAATTACAGCGATAAAAATATCGATCGCATGCCGCATTATTGATTGATATTTGCAAGTGGTCGGAAAAAAAAAAAAATTAAAAGATAATGATATCGTTCTTAATCAAAGCAAAAGCATCAGTCGATGATGAAAAGCGAAAGCAACTTGAGAATAAAATAATCCAAACCTTTGGAACTTCATTCGGTCCCAAGACACGTTGAAGTACCGTTTCTGCCACCTAATCAGATGTTATATATTTACAAATTAATATCTTGTAATTGTGATCATTTAACGTTTAACAACATGTTTCGACGAAGAAGAAAGAATTGTTCGTCCTCTTTCAAGCGAATCGGAATAAACGACAATTTTTTTTTCTTTTTTTCCTCGTAAATAAAAGCCGTTTAATAATCGAACGCACCTTTTGTTTCATAGCAACCTCCGGATGAGCAGGTTCGTAATGATGTGGCGCCGCCCTGATCATCGGATTTGGATGATGGCGCAAGTAGCACTCCCCGAGCGGAGCATCCTTTTTGATCTTTGCACCTGGCAAGACCAGAGGAGTTGTGCGGTACGGCTAGAAATCAACATAAATATTTCGGTTAATTTCGATTCGACAGTTTAATCGAATGTTTCTTTAAACTGAATATCATAAATGAGGAGAAACAAATTTTTTTCAATTGTTTTTAAACGTCGTAAATTTTTTAAACGTTTCCAATAAGCTAAGTAGGCGTGGAATATTCAGCCAAAACGATGTCAATTACAAACTAATGAAATCTAAAATAGACCTCTTTATGAGACCGTAGTGACCGATAATACCTCATTAATTTTCAACATCGTTGCGATCTATGAATAACCGCGTTTAAAAATACATTTCCACGATACGTTAATACGTTGTTTGTCCATGCTGCTTATCTATTTACGTTTTTTTCACGATAATTTTTATATCGAACAGCGAAGCAAGGTACCGATTATACTTTTTTGTCTATCGCTACGAACTATAGAATGTATACGATTCGATCATGAGGTAACCGAGATTTCAACTTTTTGGCTCGTATCTTGTCAACGAGAGATTTGCATAAAACATTACGTTGCACTACCAACAACCTGTGCTGCCAAATATTTTCGCGTTGTTGCGCTGAATTACGAAATTATTAAAAATACAATTGAACAGACTTTTCACAAGTATCAAAGAGAAAAAGGACAAAATGACAAAGAATGGAAGAGGAAAATCATGATCTATAAGAAAAAAATGCCTCCTTCTTCTTCGTTCGTTTTATGCTTGCTCAATTAGAAGAGGCTCGATGTTGATTTGATCGTTGAGTATCGTCATTGTTAAAATATGACGAAAATCAGAATGTCAAGCGGAACGTTGTAGAAAGAACGTGAACGGTAGGATAAGGTTACGCATCGTATTTATAAGACGTGGTTGCAAGAATAGAAAATCGGATTCGAATCCAGCTAGCATCGACTTTGCCTCAAAGAATTGGAACAACGATTCGAACAATCGAATGCAACGAGAACGTTGAATTTCACGAGAGAAATATATATATATATACATATATGTATCGGATAACAATATAACTATTTCATTATAAATGGATCGGAAACAGTATTTTACAGAATGAGCAACGGTATCTCTTTCTCGAAATAGATGAAGGCCCCTAGCCGGCAAAAATAACGTGTACCTCGTTTGCTGCGAAATCTTTCTCCGTCACGATCAATATTTATCAAGTTTCTATTAATTTTTATCGATTTTTTTTTTAATTAAACAAGTAATCCAATCCAAAGGGAAATTATAATCGATTCTTTTTTTTTTTTTTATTGAGCATGTATATATATATATATATTATTCATAGAATATTCTATTATTCATAGAAAATGGCAATATTTCGATGAAGTGAATCATTGTTTTTGTTATTTAATAAAATCTCATTCAATTAAATTGGAATATCGAAACGGTTATTTCAAAAAATATTTATCGATAATAATGAATCGGAAAACTACTATTCTAATAATAAGAAAATCTGTAATTCTATAATTTCGTGGCTATAATATAAATAAAATAACAAACGTTCTCGATATTTTGTAGATCCGTTTCACAAGTTGAAATGTGTTCTCAATTATATATATACAACGACAAAAATTTTCCCTATGTATTTTTCACTTTGCTTACAATATATCTTTTTTTCAAACATAACCCGAAAGAATCTTTTTATTCTTTGGAAAGTGAAAAGGATAAAGTATATCGAGGTTGTATGACCCTCTTGTGTTTGAGTAACCCAGATCTCATTTACGAAAATAGAATAAGATAGCAATGAATAGCCTGTAACGTGGTTACATGCGTTTTATTGCATCGTGTAAATGCTGTGATTCTTCTGTCAACCGAATCGTTTCTTCCCTTTCATTGTATCGTGTTCTTTTAGATTATCATTTCGCGTTAAACTTGAACGAAAATTTCGTCTCATTGTCTTTTTCAATGTCATACAGGGATAGAATCGAGACCTAGCCCTAGACTCTTATGATGTCAAGGTTGGCACGCGACTTTGTAAGTCGAAATCTAGATCATCTAACGCTATGTTCACTTCTAAAGTAGGTACATGATTTCAATGGTTAATTTATATTTTAATACAATTGCAATTTTAAAATAATTTTTTCGAGAAAAAATTTCTTGGGTTAAGACGAATCAAAGGAAAAAAAAAACTTTCCATCAAGAACAACACAATTTTCCTCGATATTACTTTGAAAATTAAAAAAGCATCGCTTATTAAGCAAAGTGTCAAGGTTGCTCGAGATTCGTTTTCTTTTTTCTCTCGATTAAAATTTCCCTCTTTGCTGAACGTCGATAATATTAAAAAAATAATTCTAGTAACGATGAATATAAGCGCATAGGAAATTTGTGATGATTGTGAAACGTGTGAAACATCACATTATAATCGTATTAGTATATTCGATGATATTATGATGGTGATGAATTATATCGATATATTTCCTTTGAATTTCAATTGACTTGTTTCGTACCCAAAACACGGCAGCCTCCTCCTCTTTCGGCTGGTGTTCGATGTTGTGACGATAAACGGTCGTATAAGCCGGCATTGTTCTTTAATCGAACCGTAGGTTCGTGTTCCTGCGACCGATGATTGACCACTCTCGAGGAAAAAAAATCAATTTCTTTTTTTTTTTTATCGTTTCTATCGAGATGTCGTTACACTCTTTCCCTTTTTTCCTGGATCTCTCTCTCTCTTCTTACGAATTATGTATTCGCTAACGCACTGTCTCGTTGCGCGGGCGGCACTAACTCTGGTCTTTTCCACGCGACTCCTCTTGCGCTCTTTCTTCTCCTCTCCACGTATTACCGACACGTATCTCGATCGTTCCCACGTTTATCCTCTTGATCGGTAATACGATCCTTATATCTTTCATTTCGTTTCTTTTTTTTTTTTTTACAATCTTTTCTCATCTTTTTCTATCATCTTCATTTCAAATGTAAAAATTCTGTTATATCGGATAAATAATTATTTCTAGGGAATAGATTACATTATTCATTCATTCTCAATTTCGACTTTTATTTTTTCACCGCAATTTAAAATGATTATTTTTAATCGATTGTGTCACATTTGGACTCGTACCAAATCTTGAAAAAGCTTCAGAATATTCATAATAGTTTGAAACAATACGAAATGTTTATTGTTTATACCATTGTTTAAATATCTCTAGATTCTATCACCGTATCCCCCTATGCTTGCCACGTCCATTGAGCATCAAGCAATCAATGCTTTCTTTAGTTTAATGGATCGATGTATAGCTCCGACCTTGGGGTGAAAAATTTTGTTTTGTTTTCCTTGGCAGCATCCCTTTTCATCAGTTGTGAACGTTCAATGCATTCTCTCACGAATATCATTGATTGATTTTCCCTTTCTCGTCAGGATTTCTCCATAATCCTTTTAATTTGTTATACGCAAATTTGATATTCCACGAAATGATAGGGAATGTATATAGGAATATGCATACACGTGATACACGCATCCCGTTCTCCTTGCAATTTCAGATCGATATTTCGCCATCGAAATCGATGACAGGATGACAAGAATGTTTTTTAAACGGAGGCTAGGATCGAAATAGTGTTCCGAAATCGTCCTGGATCGCGTAGTATTGGATCGGAGCGGTGGTTTCGATGCAAAAGCGATATTTATAGCGTGGCAACTGCCTCTACTACGGACTTTCCGGCATCGTAGCGGGCCAACAAAAATATATTCACACTTCGAACATCTCACGGAATAAAGGCGTCTTATATGTGTTATTTCTCGCCAAATTACACGCATGTACACGTGTACATCGCTTTTCAAATTTTCCCATTTATTTAACGAAGCAATCGTAAATGCTCGCTATTATAGAATTTTCGTCAACAATGTGTAAATGGGAACAACGATAGATTAACGGTAGCAGAGACTTGTTAAGTGTAAAAGACACAGGGAAAATTCGTTCAATGAACGAACGAACCATCAAATTGTCTTTTCACGAATAACTCGATGATTTATGTTTTATCATAGATAACTTGGTATTAGAAAACGATGATTTCTAATCTATACGTTTCTCAGAGATTGAAATGTACTATTTGAGGGGTACATTATTACTGAAACGGAATGCGGAAATAATGAATTAACTTCGACAAATATTCTGTCATCCCGCATCTCCCCCGGTGATAATTCAACTATAAGTTATTGA
Organism: Apis mellifera; assembly: GCF_003254395.2. Classification (NCBI taxonomy): domain Eukaryota; kingdom Metazoa; phylum Arthropoda; class Insecta; order Hymenoptera; family Apidae; genus Apis; species Apis mellifera. The sequence continues at coordinate 9,829,167 of NC_037647.1, read as the reverse complement.
ATTTCAAACTGGTTTCCGATTTATTTCAGAACGGACAAACGCGCAACTTGCCAAATGCGATCGTCTGCCCTGCTCTTTGAAATCTAATAATTTGCACAGATGTGTATGCGCGTAAATTCATTAAACGAGAAATGACAATAAAAAGGAGGGAAACTAATAAAACTGTCTCAGAATTGTGTGTGTGTGACGAAATACAGATGAGAAAAAATATTGACATTTCGAGAATTTTGAGAAGAAAAGATAAGACGGAAAGATAAAGAAGAATATGTATAACAAATGTATCGAAGATGCACGCGATTCTCGTTTTTCTTCGAAATACAGTGGTATGTTGTATTTACGAGTCAATGAACTTCTCTTTAAACTAAGCAGGCGGCGTTTACATTTTCAAATTTAGGAAGCGCTAAAACGCAGTTTCGCTTTAGAGAATCGAAGATCGAAATTACAGCCTCCTCTTCAGTCATTGTCATCTTCGAATTACTGTATTCGATATCTTTTCAAAATACATCTTTTTAAGATAGAAAGATCGAGGCTCGATCCTTGTTCTTCAAACTGTTGGCCAATATTCACGTGTCTTTCAATCAATTTTATTATATAAAATAAAAATTCCTATAATACGAATTTAAGAATAGAATTTATAAAATTCTTAAGAATTATTCTGAAAGGACAATGCAACTGTCGAGAGTTTTGATCTTGAAAATGGACGATTTGCACGAGTTTGCTCGCTCTTGAGTGAATTCGTGTTCTACTCAAAGTACCTGCGACAAATAGGCTCTCTCCTCGCGAACTTCGTCGAGGTGTTCGTGCGGCAAGTAAAGGCGATCCGGCGAGGATGAGGGCCGATTGTATTCGTCGATGGAAGGCGGCGGTACAGGACTCTTCGGTAATTCCGCTGGTAATTTCCGTTGCTTGGCTCTACATCGAAATAGGAAAGCACTTTACTCGACGAATTAATGGAAAAACAATTCTCAAGAATCTCACGAGAGCCTTGATGATACTTTCGACGATCATTTTCAATCATCAAATGGAAATAGATTTAACATTAACGTGGCGTGTAGCGAAAGTGGTGATTAGAAGCATGAAAGCTAATTGAATATATGTGTCAATCTTTTGAATATTTTATTCTGTTTTTCCAAATAAAATATTTGAAGTAAGAAAGAAAATGATCGTCGAATCAACGATGATATTTCTTGATGGTGGTGAGCTGTCAATCAGGCGCTGCGATTAAAGCATGTAAAAAAAAAAAAAAAAAAAAGAAGAAAAAAAATTGGAAAGAAATCTAAACACAAAGCGTTAATAATCAATTTTTACGTAGCGATGATAATAGCATAGCGACAATGATGCTAGAAATCGAGCGCATAATAACAAAGGTGGAATTGCTTTCTGACAGACTAGTGACCGCAGCCCTGTCGCCAGTGTTCGACTCGAAAATCGAAGATGACGTGGTACGAATGTTGATACGAGATGCTTTCGACGGCTCAGACCTTTCGATCACGAGCCTTATTGATTCAGAGTTTTGAAGAAGATTCTGGGCGTCTACATGCCTCACATCTCGCGCGTCGTAATCATCGATCTTCTTGATCACATCACCCCTCTGGAGCGTCTCGTTCTCCGACTGTAAATAAAAAAAAATTTCATTGTAACGCACATATAGCACAAGAAAATTCTAATTTTTCGAAGATATCATCACGAACATAAACGTTAATCTTTTATTAGCTGTTGTGTGTTATCAACGAAATATTAATTTTAATAAGCTAATTTTAGAAACACAAATATCGAAAACGTTAATTTTCATTCGTTTTAATCTATCGTGGAAAAAACGAGCTTTTTGTTTCATTTAATGGGAATCATATAATCACGTAAAATAAAATAATATGGAATTATGGTTGAATGATAGAAACATTTGGACCGCGTTCAAATGTGTCTATGATTTCTCTTTATTGCATTTAATAATCATGCCAGAGAGAATGCCAGTCGAGGATCGAAAAGATGCACGAGATTAGGTCACACGTGTTGGCTAGATGTGATCACGCATATGATAAAATGTATAAGCATTTTTTTTAAAGCGTTTGTTTAAAAACATTACAAAAAACAATATTAATAAAACTATTTTTATATTCATATATTGAATTAATTATATCAATACACGTATATAAATTTATGCACATCAGAGGATAAATATCTATTCTCTAAGAAATTTGCAGTTTCTTTTTTCTTTTATCATACATAGATAAAAATTTGCCATATGTCAAATAATATTTAAATAGGAAGCAGGCTATTCGCCTCTAATAATAATAATGGATCGATACATGTATTAAGCAGAAATTTGCTTGTCATGAAAAATGAGATGAAAGGAAAACTCACGCGGGTGACGACGATCGGCGTACCCAAATCAGCGCCTCCGGCGATACGTATTCCCCAAGGTTTGCCGGTGCTGGATCTCTTAAGCTTCACGATTATTGTTTGTTTCCTCGTCATGCTCTATTCCGTCTATTCAGAACAACGCAATTATCCCTTGTTTATAAAGAAATCAAAAAAAAAAAAAAAGGCCAATTTGTTAGGTCAGAAGATTGGAAGTAAGATAGGAAAGATCCGAGAAAATTTTTTAGAAAAAAAAATTTTTCTGATCGAAACCGCGAAATATCGATGATAAAAGTGGAATAATGATACGAATTTGCGACGAGTCGAAGCAATATCGAACCCGTGCTTACGCTCTTTACTGGCAAACGAGAACTACTGGCTGCACTGCCACTTGATTTTGACAGGGTTTACTTGTGCGAGCTTAGTTACCCAACTACCGGTCCGCCGCTTCTGCTATTCTGGCCCCATTTCGAATTGGCATACCGTATGTATTGTTCTGGTCCGACCTGCACTCATTTCTCTGGCATTTACGGCCTCCCTATCTTTGCTATGCACATCGATAGGACCAATGATCTCGCATAAAAGTATCGTGTCGTGATATCGCACGATTAAAATTCGTAACAAATTTTTTATCCACGATCGAATCGCACTTTCGAACGGTAATCTTGATTGAAGTGAATTTTCAAACGATGCGACGAACGAAGGTAATTTAAATATTTGTTACACATATAGAAATACTTCAATTATAAATGTCTCTACATTGAGGAATCAGGAAATTTTTCTGACGAACACTAAATAAATATGTAGAATTAAACATAAATCGTTTTATTAATACATTCAGAAACGTCAATGGGTTCTTTTTCCTGTTCAAATTCACGAAGGAAAGATACATTGTGTTGGATAACACAATAATGTAGGAAGAGAACGATGCAGGATAAAGTATGTGTATATATGTATATATTGATACTCAAGTTATATTATCAATGATATACAAAGGAAGATAATAAGAAAAAGAATTTGATGAAGAAGTTGTTGCATACTCACATAAGTTTCGTAAAAGTTGCTTATGGAGAACTTAAGAGACATTTTTTTCGTTTCACAGAATTCTCAACACTGCACTTTCTTCCCTTTCACAATGACATCTGCGAATACTTCCTCTCGTTTGAAACCTCCTCTTCCCTATGTAGCTTCGATCTAATTACTTTGACTGCACTGTGATTAATGAAACTAAATCAAGAAAGAAACAAGAAAAGAGAGTACATAAAACTAAACTGAGAGAAAGAGACGTAAGTTTGACTTAAATTAGCAACCTATAGCGCGAAAGGTTAGTCAATCATAGTTTTAAGATAGTGTCGTTCTAGTGACTCATTTATCTCAATTTGTACAATTCTAAAAAAAAAATACACATATCAAAGTGATGTGTAAATAGGCAATATTAATTATATATTATTTGTTTGTCAATAGCTCGACAGGTATTGCTAATCTGTTAAAAATAAACATGAATATTTTTAGTATATTTATATATATATTATAATCAATTGAAAATTTTAAAAAATTTAAAATGATAAGGAATGAAATAATATATATCATAAAATTAATATATATTTTTATTTTTGACCTTTAGAAAAGAAAAATTGTATATATTACACCATTTTAAACAAATTATGTAAATTATAATATTTTTAAGAGATTCAAATTAATAATATTTTTATTTATGAATACTCTTCGCTAATCGCTCTACTAATTACCATTCGACGAATCTCACTGGTACCAGCACCAATTTCATATAATTTTGCATCCCTCAATAATCTTCCAGTAGGATAATCATTTATATAGCCATTTCCACCTAAAAATTACATAGATTTGAAGAAATATTTAAAAACGATAAATTCTTGTCAAAGATTAATAATTTACCTAGTATTTGAATTGCGTCCAACGCAGCTTTGGTAGCGCATTCAGCAATGTAAAGTATCACCGCGGCACAATCTTTTCGATTTATATATCCTGCATCACAAGATCTAACTACAGAATACAAATAACTTCTACAAGCGCTTAAACTCGTATACATATTTGCAATTTTCTCCTAAAATATTAATATCATTCTTAAATATTTATAAGTTTTAGATACATAAGAAAAAAATCAATATACCTGTATCATTTGAAATTCTGCTATACGTTTTTCAAATTGCTTTCTCACATGTGCATATTCAAATGCCACGTCGCAACAAGCCTGAATGATTCTATCGTAATTGTGAAATATATTAAAATATATATCAAAATAAATTTGTAAAACTTAATATAGTTAAAAATCTTACCCTAAAGGGCCTGCTGCTAACGTTACACGTTCCAAGTCTAAGCCACTAAATAACACGTAAATACCTTTGTTCACTTGTCCAAGTACATTTTTAACTATAATTAATAATAATGGTTTATATAGAAAAAAAAGCATAAGAAAAAAAAAACTTACATACTATTCAATTTATAAAGACAATATTACCTGGAACTTTACAATCTTGAAATACAAGTTCACCAGTATTAGAACCTCGCATACCTAATTTATCTAATTTTTGAGCTATACTAAAACCTTCGAAATCTCGTTCTACGATAAATGCTGTAATACCATGTTGCTGTTTAATCGCATTTGGATCTGTTTTTGCATAAACGATAATAGTATCAGCATCAGGACCATTTGTAATCCAAAATTTATGACCGTTTAAAATATAATAATCATTCTTTTTTTCAGCTCGCAATTTCATAGAAACTACGTCAGATCCGGATGTCGATTCTGACATCGCAAGCGCTCCGATATGTTCTCCGCTACATAACTATATATAAAATTCATATATATTATATATTACATATATATATATATATATATATATATATACGGAACAAAATAGTTATCAAATTTATATTTGCATATTACCTTTGGCAAATATTTATGCTTTTGTTCTTCTGTCCCATTTCTGTGGATTTGATTTATACATAAATTTGAATGTACGCCATAACTAAGACCTATAGCTGCGGATGCCCTACTCAATTCCTCTATAACAATGACATTATCTAAATACGTACCACCTGTACCACCGTATTCAGATTTTGCAGTTATTCCTAATAAACCTAACTTGCCGAGTTTCTTCCAAAACTCCTAAAAATAATAAATATAACCAAAATAATATTTTTTTATTTTTTCCAAAATATTTTATATATAAATTGTCAACTTACTCGGAGTTCATCGAAATTATTTTTTTTATCAATTTCAGCCGCTTTTGGAGCAAGTTCTTTTTGAGCAAAATTAAATATTAATTGTCGTAGCTATAAAATATAAAAAAAAAAAATATGTTTTTTCTTTATTAATATTCATATCAATTTAAATCAATTAATTCATATCATAATTGATTGAGGTAAATGAAAAAAAATTGAACTTCACTTATTAAGATATCGATTAAGATTTAAATCGATATTATTTAAAATATTTGTGAATATAAAGTTCAGTGTTATAATAAACCAGCTAAAATATATTCTATTCAATTCTATTATAACTTTACTAACCTCTTTCTGTTGTTCATTTAATCCAAAAATATTATCATCTATTTTATAATATTGGGAAAAATATCTTATATTAAATATTTTATTCGATATTGAAATTTTTGTTAAAAGTGATTTCGTAAATTTATCAATAAAAAATTTCATGTTTTTATATTATTTCAGAATTTTATATAGAATTATATAGAATATGTACTTATAAGAGTATATGTACAAAATTATAATTATCTTACATTTAATCAATGGTGAAACATTAGTTATGCAGCAAAATAATCATATTTATCTATTTAAATAAATTTAAATAAATTTTTTAATATATTATTTTAATATTTAATCTTTTTTATTAATATTACTGAAATATTGATATAAATTTCTCGTATTATTTACTTTTAATATAATTAAATTGATGATAGATTTTATAAAATAATTCATTATAGATAATATGTAATATACTATAATATATTTCTTACTTAAGTATGTACATACTTAAGTAATGTATTCACATTATCTTTTGATCATATGTTTACATCAAATTTATTCAATTTTCATATTTATACATATAAATATTGTTTTTTTGTATTTATTTTTCATATGCAATTAATAATAATTTTTAATAAATTATATTATGTTATATTTTCAATATTTTCAATACTACGAAAATAATTCGATTAAATACAGGTTAAAACAGTACAGTAAAAAAATTCTTTTTTATCGAGATTTTTTAATATATTGAATATTATAATTTTATATTTTTCATAAATATAAAAATGGGAGAAATGAAAATTAATGTTCACAATCGTATTAAATCGGAAGAAAAATTTAATAAAGTAGTGAAACATATTCAGGTATGAAAAAGGTTATATCAAGTTTATTATAAAATAATTGATAATAAAATCACATATTTACAGGATAAATGGAAACTCGTACCTGCTTTTCTTAAGGGAAAAGGTCTCGTTAAACAACATATTGATTCTTTTAATTATTTTATAAATGTGGAAATAAAAAAAATCGTAAAAGCAAATGAAAAAGTGCTTAGTGATGCTGATCCTTTATTTTATGTAAAGTAAGTAATATTATCAATATATTATATTATTATATTATCAATTGTATATCATATGGCATATTTTTTTTTTACAGATATTTAAATGTTCATGTTGGTTTACCTGATGTTGAAGAAGGTTTTAATGTAACACGTTCTACTACACCACATGAATGTCGTTTAAGGGATTTAAATTATTCTGCTCCAATTACAGTTGATATTGAATACATTAGAGGTCACCAACCAATAATTAAAAATAATTTATTGATTGGAAGGTATAAATTAGAAATTTGAAAATAATAATAATTATCAATTATTAATATTAAAAGAATTTTTTTTTTAGAATGCCTATTATGCTAAGAAGTTCAAATTGTGTGTTAACTGGCAAATCTCATTTTGAATTGGCAAAGATGAACGAATGTCCTCATGATCCTGGCGGTTATTTTATAGTGAATGGTCAAGAAAAAGTAATCTTGATACAAGAACAAATGCTTAGAAATAGAATTATTCTTGAAGAAGATAGTAAAGGATGTATTGTCGCATCTTGCAATAGTGTTACTCATGAAAGGAAAACGAAAACTAACATAGTAGGCAGAGCTGGAAGATATTATATGAGACATAATATTTTTCAAGATGTAAGTAAACTTTAATTATGAAATAAAATTTTGATTATATTTTATAAAACATGACTGTATTATTAGGATATACCTGTGACAATAATATTTAAAGCAATGGGAATTGTAAGTGATCAAGAAATTATGCAACTTATTGGTACAGAAGAAGAATTTATGAAAAAATTTGCACCAAGTTTAGAAGAATGTCATGTTTTAAATGTATTTGCTCAAAATCAGGCATTAAGGTATTAGTTTAAAAAATAATAATAATAATATTAATATTATAAATATTAATTTCAAATGATATTTTAGATTTCTCAGTAATAAAAGAAAACAAAAAAGATTCTCAGTCATAAAATCTAGTATTACAGATGAAATGAAAGATGCATTGGCAACTAATATTTTATCACATGTTCCTGTTAGTAATTTAAAAATAATAATTATTAATAAAACATTGGTTAATTATTACGAATAATATTGTTAATATCTATTATAGGTCATAGATTTTAATTTTAAAATGAAAGCAACTTATATTGCTTTAATGATTCGTAAAGTTATGAAAGCACAATCCGATGGAAAACTTGTAGATGATAGAGATTATTATGGTAATAAACGATTAGAATTGGCTGGTTCTTTGCTATCTTTGATGTTTGAAGATTTATTTAAAAGATTTAATTGGGAGGTAATACAATATATAATTAATATTAAATAATTAATGTTTATAATTATAAAGTTTATAAATTTATAGTATATAATATAAATTGTATATTGTATATTATATACTAAGTTTATAATTTTTGACATTATATTTACAGTTAAAACAAATAGCTGATAAAAATATACCAAAAATTAAAGCTGCACAATTTGACATTGTAAAACATATGAGACAAGATCAAATTACTAATGGATTAGCTTTTGCCATATCATCTGTGAGTAAATAAAATATAAAACGCACAAAAATTTTTAAATATTTGATTAAAAAATTTTTATTCAATAGGGTAATTGGACGATTAAACGATTTAAAATGGAACGACATGGGGTTACTCAAGTTTTATCTAGACTTTCTTATATTTCGGCACTTGGAATGATGACTCGAGTTAATTCGCAATTTGAAAAAACTAGAAAAGTATCTGGTCCTCGATCTTTGCAACCATCTCAATGGGGAATGTTATGTCCTAGTGATACACCTGAAGGAGAAGTTAGCATTACATATATATATATATATTTCAATAAAAATTATATTATTTAATACTTACATAAAATTTTATAGGGTTGTGGTTTAGTTAAAAACTTAGCTCTTATGACACATATTACTACAGAAATTGATGAAGAACCAATTATTAGATTGGCTTTTAATTTAGGAGTAGAAAATGTTAATATACTTGGCGGTGAAGAAATTAATAATAAAAACGTTTACATGGTTTTTTTAAATGGTAATATTTTAGGTATAGTAAAAAATTATCAGAGATTGGTAAATGTTTTTAGATTATTACGAAGAAAAGGCTTAATAAATGGTTTTGTTTCTATATATACTCAGCATCAACATAGGTAATAATTATTTAAAAGTTACTAAGTTACATTAGTATTATATATTATAATAATGATACATGATGTTACAGTTTTTTTTAAATAATTTCTATTTTATAATAATTATTTATTTATAGATGTATTCAAATTAGTTCTGATGGAGGACGATTATGTAGACCATATATTATTGTACAAAATGGTGATCCTCTTGTACAAGAAGAGCATGTAAAATTACTTGAACAAGGAATACGAAGTTTTGAAGATTTTTTACAAGATGGTTAATATATGATTAAAAATAAAATTATAAAATCTTATCATATGTGTTTAACAATATTATTATATTATTATTAGGTTTAATCGAATATTTGGATGTTAACGAAGAAAATGATAGTTCTATCGCATTTAATGAATCGCATATTAATGAAAAAACAACGCATTTAGAAATTGAACCATTTACATTACTTGGAGTTTGTGCTGGTTTAGTACCATATCCACATCACAATCAAAGTCCAAGAAATACTTATCAATGCGCTATGGGAAAACAAGCAATGGGAACAATTGGTTATAATCAACGTAATCGTATTGACACATTAATGTATAATTTAGTTTATCCTCAAACACCTATGGTGAAATCCCGAACAATAGAACTAATAAATTTTGATAAATTACCTGCTGGACAAAATGCAACAATAGCTGTTATGTCTTATAGTGGTTATGATATTGAAGATGCTCTTATTTTAAACAAAGCTTCAATTGATAGAGGATTTGGAAGATGTTTGGTATATAGAAATGCAAAATGTACGTTAAAAAGATATGCGAATCAAACTTATGATCGAATAATGGGACCATTGATTGATGCTAATACAAAGAAATCTGTTTGGAAACATGAAATAATCGATAGTGATGGAATTGCTGCTCCTGGAGAAATGGTGGAAAATCGAAAGGTTCATTTTTAAATACTAGAATCAACAATCTAGGATCAATTATATAAATAATTAAATCATATTTAATTTTTTCTTATAGGTAATGGTAAATAAATCATCACCAGCTGCAAACATTGGTCCAGTGAATTCTGGTAATGTTCAAACACAAACGGAATATAAAGATGTTCCAGTTGTTTTTAAAGGTCCAGTTCCTGCTTATATTGAAAAAGTTATGATTTCTAGTAATGCAGAAGATGCATTTTTGATTAAATTATTATTAAGACAAACTCGAAGACCTGAAATAGGTGATAAATTTAGTAGTCGACATGGTCAGAAAGGTGTAGTTGGTATGTATTTACATATATTTTGTCATTTAATTTTGCAGAATTTTTTTATATTTATTTATATTTTTATTATTAGGATTAATTGTAGAACAAGAGGATATGCCATTTAATGATTATGGTATATGTCCTGATATGATTATGAATCCACATGGATTTCCTTCACGTATGACAGTTGGAAAATTGATAGAATTGCTTGCTGGAAAAGCAGGTGTTATAAAAGGAGAATTTCATTATGGCACAGGTATATCTATAATAAATTATTGTTTTAATAATTTTTAAAATTTATAATATTAATAAATATTTTTATTTAGCATTTGGAGGTTCAAAAGTTGAAGATGTTTGTGCAGAATTAGTAAAGCATGGTTTTAATTACTTGGGCAAGGATTTCTTTTATTCTGGTATTACAGGAGAACCTTTACAAGCATATATTTATTCTGGACCAGTAAGTTAATAATTTTTAATTTTAAAAATCTAATATTAAATATTATTGTAAGAGTATAATTATAAAATATAGGTATATTATCAAAAATTGAAACATATGGTACAAGATAAAATGCATGCTCGTGCTCGAGGACCAAGAGCTGTATTAACGCGTCAACCAACGGGAGGTCGAGCTAAGGAAGGTGGTTTAAGATTAGGTGAAATGGAACGAGATTGCTTAATTGGATATGGTGCTAGTATGATGTTGATAGAAAGACTCATGATATCTAGTGATGCATTTGATATTGATGTATGCAACAAATGTGGTTTGATGGCATATAGCGGTTGGTGCCATAGTTGCCGTTCCAGTTCTTGTGTTTCTACAATTTCAATGCCTTATGCTTGCAAATTACTTTTTCAAGAACTTCAATCTATGAACATAGTACCTCGTTTAACATTAAAAAATTATTGTGACTAATTTGAAATAATTTACGAATTACTAAGATTCATTGTAAATATATTATAGTATTATATATATAATATTTATTAATTTTTTAAAAATATTAATAAAAGTCTAAAATTTTTTTGTTTGATAATATATATAATTTTATTATTTATAAAAATATATGTATTAACTTTTTTGTACTGGAAGACAGTAAAATATTTTTATAATTGATAAAATTATTTATCAATTATTGTACATATATTATTATATGTATATATTATTTATAATAAACAAAATCAATTAATTATTTCATATTTTTAACTAATGCATAGCTTAATATAACATATTAATAAACATTATTTATTTTCAGCAGTATGCACATATTATTAATTTAATTTTTTTATAATATAAGTGGTTCAGCAAAAAAATTAATTTCTGGATTTTCAATGCAATTCTTGTTTTGTATTAAACGTAATTCAATTTTTCTCACAGGCTCATATTCTTTATTTTGACATGCTAATGATAAAAATTTTGAAAATTATTATTAACTTCTATATATAAATATATATTTTTATCTATAGAGAGAGATAAATAGTATGAATAAATACCTTGAGAATATTCATAAGTTTTGAGTAAGATATTATATAAACTATTTACAGTTTTTTCAATAGCAATTTTCATATCATCTTGTAAATATGTATGAGCTAAAAATAGAGCAGCAAAAAGATCTCCAGAACCTGTGAATGTACTTGGTATTTTTGGAACATCAATTTTTATTAATTTATTATCTGAAATCAAAATGAATTTTATATATTTTTTAAATCTTTATTTATTTTAAATGTCAATTTAATTTAAAATGTCAATTATTTTATTATTTAATTATTTCATTACCTTTATTTGTGCTAATTATTGTTGTTAATTTATTATTAATTTCTGTTGATGAAATTGCTACTGTTTGAGGACCCATTTTATGTACTTTTTTTATAGCATTTTCTAAATCGGACATTGTATTGATTTTTATATTACTTATTAATCTAAAATAATTAATATGATATTATAAATTTAATTTATATATATGTAAAATATATAAATATTGACATATAAATATTAAACTTACTCTAATTCAAATTGATTTGGTACTATAATATCTGCTAATGATATTATTTCTTTTCTATAAATTTCTTCCAATGTTTCAGGAACATATAATTTTCCATTATCACCCATAACAGGATCACATACTTGTATTTAAATGTTAAAGATTAATATAAAATTATATTTTTAATATATAAATTTTAATTGTATTCTCAATAAAGTTATTTACCATATATGAGTTTAGGATTTTTACGTTTTAACATACGAACAACTTCTGCTATTTTTCTTAAGAATGATGCAGAGCCAACATATCCAGTAAGTAAATGTGTATAATTAATCAAATTATTTTCTGCTAACCCCTCTATTAAATCTCCTAATTTATATTGGATTAATTATATAATTTATATATCCAATAATTTAAATTGATAATTACTTTTTATTTTGTTTAGAATATTTTCTTTATCTTACCTAAATCTTTATCATTCAATACTTGACCTCGAAAAATATTATATCCAGTATGATTAGAAAGTTGAACAGAATTAATTGCATCTGCCTCAAAGCCTAATAACTGAAGAAAGAAATTATTATTTTAATATTGTTAATTATAAAAAAAATAATATTATAAATGACATGATAATGAAAACCATTTTATTTTTCTAAAATAATCTTATAAAAAATTTCATTTTAAATTTTTGCATTGAAATAAATCTTTTAAAAATAATAATCATATTTATTGTATTATTGTATTGTATTAACAAAGCAGCATAATTTGATTTATATTATATTATTTTTAATATATAAAATTATTAAATAATAATGTAACATATAATTAAAACTATCTAACCAAAATTATCTATTAATTAAAATTTGATAGAATTTATAACTAATAAGATGATAACAAATGATGAATTTTACAATGAACATATTGTTCACCTGCAAAGGAAATATTGCACTTTTATTACCAACGTAACCAGACACTACATGACTTTGTATCGAAAGAATCCGTGGTGTTTCTGACATATTGATCAGCTGATATTAAAAATATTTAATTCACAAAATAACAAAAATATTAAAATTTAACGACGCAATCTTCTACTATTACTACACACCTTATTGTATAGATTGTTTCAAACGCGTATAATTTTCATTCATATCTTTTAATGTATGACGCAATTTCTTTAATATTATTATTACACCTTACTTTATTATACAGATTGTTTCAAACATATGAAATATTTTTCATTATCTTTTATTATTTTGTTATTACAAAACTTTTTCTCAAAAAATTTTTTTTTAATATTTTAAAATTTTAATATAAATCATTAATATTTAATCATAATATTAATTATTAATATTTATTTATTTCTTTGTAATACAATTTGAAAACTTTAATTCTGTAAATATTTTCAATTTCAATTTCAATTTCAATTTCAATATTATTAATATATATATATATATATATAATTATAAAAAATAAAATCATTTCTTCAGAATAAATCAATAAGAAAAATAAAAGAAGAAATAATTTATTCTAATCACAGATGAGAATACAAGATAATAAAATTAATTAGATAGAGCCGTCTTTTGTGTACATTAATTTTATAAAGCAAATATAAAAAAAAAAAACAATAGGAATTTTGCCAAAAAATAAAATAATGAAAAAGTTTTTGAAATCAGCATCATATTATATTTGGATATTTGAAGCTTATATGTTATTAACATAGCAGAATGTACAAGGAAGTATTCAAAATTACATATAAGAAAAGCAACATTGTGCGAAAAAAATAGAAACCATATTCTACCATTTTGAAGATGTTACATAAAAAATTTATTAATTACTTGTTTTTTATTCAAAATTTTGGAATTTTTTGAATTTATATTTTGAAACTAAAAGGCAAGTTTTTCATAAAAATTTTATAATATAAAATTCTTTTCTATTAATTATTTATTTATAATTATTATAGAATATATCGCAAAATTCCATAATGCAAAAATATTTAATCAGTTTATTCATTTGAGTCACAAAATTACAAAATAAAATTTATGCGTAAAAAAGATAAAAAATTAACATTTTAAATGCATATAATAAATTTTATCATATTTAGAAATAAATTCTATAATAATGAAAAATGAATAGAAAATATATCATTGATGTTGATTTAATAATCATTAATAAAAATTAATTAAAAAAAAATCTTATATTAAAATTAATATGAGAAATTCATCTAAAGCTTTAGTTTCAAAATATAAGTTAAAAAAAATTTAAATTTAAAAATGTAAAAATTTTGATTAGAAAACATAAATAATGTTTTTATTAATTAATTTTCTATATGACATTTGTAAAGTAATTTTTTATCCTTTTCGCACAATATTGCTTTCCTTATCTGTAACTTCGAATATCTCCTTGTATATTCTGCTATACTAATAACAAATCAACAAAAAAAACAAGAATGAATTTTAAAATATTTTATTCAAAATTAAATTATTAAATATTTATTTATTGAATTTTTTTAATTTTTAAAGCATTTTTAAAATATCCAATTAATGATCTATTTTTTATTTATAATATCGACATTTAGTTTCAGTTCCAACCATTATTAACGTTGTAATCTTCTTCTCAACTGAATCGGTAATGTTGAGAATGATACTGAAATGATAAGGGAGTTCTGAAAGAGGCATGAAAACAAAAAAATATATTGAATGTTAGATCTATTCTATATCTTGTCTGTGATATACCGATTAAATAACATCGAAAAATTAATATAGTATTTCTAGTGACGCATCTATTTTAACCTTATTTCATGATTTGTTTGTACAGCTTAAAAAAGTATGGCGACGTGGGAAGGTGAAAAATTTCAAGAAATCGGGAATGCCGATGATATTGAAGAAAATTTTGATATCCTTGTGACACATGATCTTCAAGATTGTTTAGATGATAGTTTAGATATAACCAGTTTTGGAAAAGTGTATGAACAAAATACTGTATTTGATTATGAAAAATATTCTGATGATGATGCTCCTATCGATGAAAAACTATCTAATGATAATTCCATTGAGTAAGATCACATAAATTTTTTATTTTCTTTTATTAAACATGATATAAATTTCTTATGATTTAAATATATATGAAAAGTGAAAAATCAATAAATAAAATATAAATTATTCATAACCTGTCTATTTGTAATAACAAAAAATTGTATGACACCTTATAAGGATATAACATTTTGAAGTTAGACTTTTAATTTCCAATATTAAATTTTTCACATATATACGATTATTAAATACTAATATCTTATTTACATTATCAAATATATTATTTAATTTAAATTTAATTCTATATTTTTGATATATGTGATCTTTTTTTTTTTTTTAATTTTAATTCAAAATATCTTTTTATTATGTTTTTATTTTCAATAATTATATTAATATAAGATAATAAAACATTTCAATAACTTGTCCATCTTGATATTTTATAATAAATATAATAATATATATAATATATATTATTATTATTATTATTATTATTATTATTATTATTATTATTATTATTATTATTATTATTTATATAATATATATATATATATATCATATATTATTACAGGTCAATACATCATTCAATTAGTCCTCATGAAATTTATATGCGAATTCATTCTGATCAAGATGATATTTCAAACAAATCTGCATATGCAAATAATATAATTGAAAGTACTGTTTTGGATATAAATCAAAAACATATTGGTCGATATACTTGTGAATATGAGGGTTGTAATAGAACTTATAGTACAGTTGGAAATCTACGTACTCACATGAAAACGCATAAAGGTAAAAAAAGATTTTATATATATCTTAATTTAAAAAGGATAAATATAAATTTTTCATAAATTCTATTTATCATAGAATGTTAATTTTATTAATTTTATATTAATAAAAAATATTGAATGCTTTTATGTTACTAATATGTAAAGTACTTTAATTATAATTAAAAATAAATAGCATACTAACAATTTTATTTTTACATTACACAAATTATTTATAATAATTTAAAAAATATTAATATTAATATCTTATAAATTTTAAAAATTATTAGTATTTTATTTGTATGATGAAGTAAAGATATGTGCTTTGCATGTCATATTATAATGTAATGTATCATATTAATTTCTTTTTCTCTCTTTGTGCTTGCTAAGGAAAATAAGGTAAGCTTAAGAAAAATTATTAATTGGTGTTATATTTCTTGTTATTAATACATAAGAACATATAAAGTCTGCTGATGCCTTATAAATTTTTTATGTACACTTTTATTTGTTATAAAATTATCAATGCTGGTATAAAGGGAACGCTTCGACCTGCATGGCTTTCAGATACTGCAAGCAATAGGTAGTCCAGCAAACTTTTTATGTGGAGGGAATTCTCAAAACTTTCAGGCGAGTATCGATTTAAATGTGCAGAACCAAGTTGTGGCAAGGCATTTCTTACATCGTACAGCCTTAAGATTCATATTAGAGTACATACAAAAGTGAAACCATTTGAATGCAATCACAAAGGCTGTGAAAAAGCATTCAATACTCTTTACAGACTGAGAGCTCACCAAAGACTACACAGTGGTAACACCTTTAATTGTGAAGAAACTGGATGTGTTAAATTCTTCACTACTTTAAGTGATCTCAAGAAACATATTCGTACTCATACTCAAGAAAGACCTTACAAGTATGTTTTTTTGATATTTTTTTAATTGACTTTTATTCACAGCTTTGTGCTTAATTATGCTTTGGTATTTTATTTTCCTTATTTTTAAAACATATGTAATAATAATATATGTATATTTTAAATAGATAGAAAATATACATAAATATAAAGAATATATGTATATACATAAATTTAACAATAAAAAAATAAACATAATCATTCTTGAATTCTTGGTGTATAATATTAACATTGAAACTAAAACTTTAAATATATTTTAAAATGTATTATCCAATTTTTATATTTCTTTTTATGTTATAAAATGAATTATGTATAATATATAATGGATATAAAAAAGTATATTGTTTTTTTAGATGTCGAGAAAAAGGATGTGGTAAAGCCTTTACAGCGTCGCATCATTTGAAAACGCACAAGAGAACTCATACTGGAGAACGACCTTACGTATGTACTATTGGAAATTGCAAACGATCTTTTACTACACCTCATAGTCTAAAAAGTCATTTGAAAACTCATAAGAGAACAAATAATAATGATGAAATGGTATATAAAAAATTTTGGATTTATTATATTTTTTTAAATGCTTGTATTATTTTATACGTAATATATTTTATATTATATATACAGAAACATAAAGGCAACCAAGATGATTACAGAAACCAAAGAAATAGTGAGATATTGAAAACAGAAATCGACGTTGATAAAATAACGTCAAGGAATACAAATGTGCCATGTTATGCCATTATACCATTATCTTCTAGCAATACACAAACTAAGGAAAGTATTACTTATTTATCTATAGAAAATCCAAATGATGAATCAACTTCTACAAATGAAATAATACATATTTTAAGTCAAAACAGAATAAATAAAGAACTTGATTACAACATTACTAATAAAAATACTGAAAATTTAAATAAATCTGCAAATGTCACTCTTCTTACAACAGAAAATATTATTTTAAATAATTTTACCGAACATACAATTGATAATTTTAATAATAATGAAAGTTATGATAAATTTAAAATATTTAATGAAGTAAATGATTCGAATTTACGAGATCAAAATCAACAATATATTTCTAATTCTTCAACAGAAGTTCAAGATAGTAAAAATAATAAGAATAAATCTAATTCAATAAATTTAGAGCAAAAAATTATACAAAATGGTTTACAGACCACTATTGCTCACATTTCAGAAGAACCTGATTTCACAAATAATGTACAACAATATAACAACGATAATACCATTGTCAAAAAAGCTTACAATAATGGAGCAAATGTAAACACGATTGTTGAAAATAATAACGCCACTTTGTATGATACAAATTCTGTTACTAGTCATGTATCAAATATAGTTAGTTCCTCCAATGAGACTCAACTTTTTGATAGAGAGATAGAAAATTTACCATTTATTAATGATAGTTTACAAACTGGATCTCTTAATGAAGTTGAACATGTATTAAATTCTAATGTTATTACAACTACGCAGTCGGAAGCTATTGAATTAGCTATAGCATCTGAAGAAGAAATACCTTCTCCTTGGATAGATGTTATGGCAATGGCAACTCCATCTGCATTAAGAAGACAGTCTTGGTCAGAATTAAATGCATTTCCAACAGCTGTTCACTCGCTAGTTGATTTAGTTGAACCAGAACCATATCCATTACAGATTGAAAATCAATTGCAGCCATTACAACAAGTAGATAATATAAATTTAGTAGATGTAGAAAATATTAATACGTGTATCGAAGTTAGACGTTATCAGGAAAGCAATAATGAGAAACAAAACGAAGATAATATAAAAGTAAAAAAGAATAGAAATATTCTCCAAGAAATTACAGCTGAAGCAGATATATGCAAATGCATTGATTGTAAATGTGATCATCAACAAAATTGTCAAAATTGCTCAAATAATACAATTCCTGAAAATAATAAAAAGCATGTGTCATCAAAAATGGTAGATGATTTCGTGTCTTGTTTACAAAGAGAATGTTCTTGTGACAATGAGCCCGGTGGTTGTGGGTCTTGTTGTGTTGTGATTTGTTTAAAAACATTACAACAATTGCAAAAAGTATTTAGTCGTAATTGTTGTAAAAGTACTAACAGTGTAACATGTTGTAGAGAAGAATTGTTACCTCCATTAATGAAGTGTCAATTAACAAAAAACCAATGAAACAAATACTTTATTGTGTAACTAGTCATGTTAAAAGAAACAAATTTTTATATAAATATTGAATAAGAATTTGTTATTTATCATAATGTATAAAATGATTTGCTTAGCTTTAAAATGCACATTTTCTTATAAATGTCAATTTTTTAAAATTTTGTCTAGGACAATTGAGAGTATAGGACTGTACATACCTGTACTATATTTCAAGACTTTGTTATAGATACGATTTTTAAATGTTATATATTTTCATGTGTGTGAATATTATATTTGTAGATTTTTTACTTATAAAATTTTTAAATGTACATCACTGTTAAATTATTTATAGAAAAAAAGAAGAAAAAAAAAAAAAGGATTGTATTATTGTATCATATTAGCAAGATACCATTTTAAGATAACTAATGCCAAATTTGATATTCATATATTAAGTATATGAGTATGACATTTTTAATGTACAAATACTATGTATATAACATTCTTATACATAATAATAGTTATAAGATATTTGAATTTATATTACATTGTAATTCAACAATGTTTATAAATTTATATGAAAATTAGAAAAAATTTATCAATTATTTGTGATTGTGCGCGTGTATGATGTACTAAAAATATTAATTGTTAAAAAAAATAAAATATTTATTGTTTAGCAATTGTTTTGAATTTTAAAAAGTATGAAAAATATTTGTAAATATAATATTATGATATTTAAAACCAAAGTATATTATTTTATATCAGATATGAATTTTGAATTATTTAAAAATTATATTAACAGTTTTTAAATTTTCACTTTTAAAGTTGTTAAAGGTATTTGTTAAACATAAAAATATATCTAATTATATTTTATATAAAAAAATTGCTTTAATTAAAAAAATTTTGTTAATAATTAATAAATTATATTAAAAGTTATATATTGTTATTTTTTTTCATTACATATTATTTTGTGTGATGAGGTCAGTTACATATATACATACATGTATATATATATAACTTAGTAATTGTTTTAATTATTACTATATTTTTTACATATGACATGGTATATATCCTAAAAAATTTAATAATTACATACGAATAATATTTTAACACATACTCGATGCTTGATTAATGTTTATTGTACAGCTTGCACTAGAGCTTCTGAAACTTCAATTGCAATTGTTGCTGCAGCTTTATCTTCTTCAGTTGTTGCAGATGAAAGTTCTTGTTGAGCTTTACTAAGAAGTTCTCTAATTGCTGAACTATCAAGATTTTCTACAGGATGAGCTTCTTCTGCTAAAATCTATTCAATATTTTTTTTTATAATATTTTAATAAAAAATAAAAAAATATTTAATAATTTGTTATATTTACATTGTTATTGTTATAATAGAATTGTACTAAATACATACCTGTACACTATTGTTTTCATTTATAGTAACTGTACCCGAAGAAACAAAAATTTTTTTGACTGATCCATCTTCTTCATATACTGTGACTACACCAGGTTTTAATACAGCTAAAGTAGGAACATGTTTTGGTAAAATACCAAAAGAACCAGAGAATGATGGTACATCTACTTGTTTAATTACAGATTCATCATAAAACACCTATAATAGTTAATTATGAATTTATAATATCCAATAATATAATAATACAAATAATATATTTATTACTTGATTAGCTCCAGCAAAAGTAAATTTCATTTCATCGCTAACTGGTTTATCAGCATAAGTTCTTCTTTGATTACGAATGTATTTTAAATAAGGGCGAAGATTACGTGCAATCGTAGCCATCTTAATATGCTGTAACAAAAAGTTATTTGCAAAATCATACGAATTTTGATTTTTTATATTACAATAAATGATTACTAAAGCTGGTTACATCATAATTCGATCTACATGTGTCGCCCATCTTTTAAATTTGAACGCGTTAAAGAGACAAGGTATATGAAAAAATAGTTAAACATATTTTGGTTTTATTATTAACTATACGTTCAATAAACTCACCGT
The DNA here is from genome assembly GCF_003254395.2 of Apis mellifera. Taxonomy (NCBI): domain Eukaryota; kingdom Metazoa; phylum Arthropoda; class Insecta; order Hymenoptera; family Apidae; genus Apis; species Apis mellifera. Next base: position 9,808,005 of record NC_037647.1, on the reverse strand, counting down.
TAATATATTCACGATATTTATGTTATAGCAATTATTACAGATATAAGTAGAAGCTGATCACTTACTGCAAGCAGCCAGACCAAATCAAATGTATAGGACAGTACAAACGACAAAGTTTACTATTATGCTCAAACGATGGCGTTACTATAGAAATACTTCAGTAATGCCCTCTTGTTTTAAATCGATTTTATTTAAGTAAGATTTATTCGAATTTGAATTTTTTTAAAAATTTAATCAAATTGATTTATATAAAAGAATTTCTATTTGTAATCTAAGGATGAAATTAAATTTAAAAAAAATTAACAAAACTTATACATTTAAATAAAATGTATATAACTTACTTATATAACATATTTCTATATTTACTTATATTTCTATATTTATCATTTCATATTAATAATTTTTTAATTTATGCATAAAAAATTTTTCACTATGTGATCAGATAAATATTTGAATATTTTTAAACATATATATATTGACATATATGCATTATATCAATTTGATTTAATTTGAATTATTAAAATTGATTTATATATATATATAATTAATTAATTAAATTTAATTATTTAATTTATTAATTATTGAAATAAAGTAAGATCAAATTAAAAATTTAACAATTTATTTTTTAATAAAATTATAATATTAGAAGATAATGGATATTCAATAAGTATTATCAGCAAATATAAAATAACAATTTTATTTTAATATTTTAATTACATTAAATTAACAATAGTTTCAATATTAAAAATATGTTTAATGTTTAATAATGCTTTAATATTAAAAAATGTATATTTTTACTAGAATTTTCATGTAGTATGTATAATTTTTATCCATTATAAAAAATGATTACAAAATTCATAACTAATAAAGTTAACTAATAATATACAACATTTTCGTTCTTTCTATTGTAATATATATATATATATATATATATATATATATATATATTTGTACATATACATCATAAAGAATTTATATCTATAAATCGTCTATGGAATGAACGAAAATTTTTCTATTAAAAACATTTAACGATGTTTGTTTAAATATCTTTAAATATTAATATCTTTTCTCACTAATTTTTCTTATTCTAATTAAATATTTACAGTCATATTTCAAACATTTTATAAAAATAATTGACATTTTGATCACAAAAGCGCTTATTGTATAAACATGTCTCAATGAAAATTTATAAGATTTACAAGATTCAATTTGATGACTTTGTTTACTAATACGAATTAATTGTGTTTAATATCGAAGACAGTTTTGTTCGCCGATGTAAACTAAACGAAGTAATAGTTACTGTCTCACAATATAATATTTCACGCGTCTGTTAAACGTCAATTCCATCGGACGAGGTATCCGAACTTTGATCCTGATTTTCTTGATGCCTCGATTTTAGATGCCTCTCAAGATCTCTTCGCCTAACTAAAACTTTTCCGCATAAGTCACATCTGTAAGGTGTCTCACCGTCTGCGTGCAATCGAACATGTTTATTCAAATTGCTAGGATCTCCAAAAGGTCGCAAACAATATTTGCACTTTAATGGTTTATAACCGGTATGGGTTCTGTAACGAAACGAAAAAACATGTAAAATTTATTATCCTTTTTTTTTTTTGATACTTTTTACAAATTAATTTTTCGAGAAATATCTACATTTTGTTATTAATTATTATAATTTCGATATCGATTAAATAAGACGAAAAACACTCACCTAATGTGAATTTTTAGGCCGTATTTTCTCGAGTAAACTTTTCCACAATAAATACAAAGATGACCTTGCTTCGATTTCCCAAGATTGCTAACTATCGTTTCCATTTGAGCTGCGTGAACATCGGCGCTGATCGACGCTGCTGTGCTCGTTTGAACGTTGTACGACGTTAAGACATTATCTGTTCTCGTTAAGGGGCACACATTCGCGAACATTTTGTTTTGACTCTTGTACGGTTTGAAGGCAGATTGACGGTAAGGCAGTACATCATTGTCCGTGGGAGAGATTCGAATCGACGAGCTCGGGGAAACTTGCATGGAATTTGGGGAAAACTGGTTCGAGGATGTGGGGGACGGTTGTTGCGATGATTCTGACGAATTGTTACTAGCAGGAATAACATTATTATCCATAGTCTCTACCAAGATTGGCGATATTCTGGTGGACGAGGGTTCTGGTGATCTTGTTAGCTTGAATCTGAAAGTCGACTGAGGAAACAAGCTGAGAGCCAAGCTTGGCCTGGGCGATAAGGTATACTCTTTCGTCAGAATAGACCATAGGTGATTAGTATCCAGTCGATTGCACTTTAGGGCCAGGTGAATTTTCAAAGGATTGGGATATTCGAACAGCTTGTTGCATATGTGACAGATGTAACGATTCTGTCCTGAAATAATATATATATATATATATATGTACACGTGTTTTATTTTATTAAAAATATAAATTGTGAAGCAAGAAATCGTTTTTACCATTTAAATGTTTACCTTGGATGTTGGAGGGGGTCAAGAAAGGGATGTTGAGCATCGCTAAAATATTCTCTGTAAACCACATAAGCAAAGGTTCACCAGGAGTTACATTTCTTATCGTTTTCAACACTACACCGTTGCCATTGATCATTAAAAGAACATTGCAACTTTGACAGTCGTTTGCGAATTTAACGATTTTTAACCAGCAAGAGGCACTCACGAGACCATCCACGCAATACAAACGGCCCTCGGCATCGATTACTTCAACCTTCAACGATCAATTAAAAATTCTTTTTAATAACTTAGATAATTAAAAATATATATATATTTTTTCTTTCTTTTTTTTTTTATACTTACGTATTGAATTACAGACGTACTCTTCTGGGCTAACTTGTTTAAATCGACGATCTCCGTTGATGATTCCCTTCTAAGCAATCCAGCAGCTCTGACTATAGGCCTGTCCAAGCATGCTTGGGACAAGGATGTCTTTTCGAACGCCTCGATATTCATCAGTAAAGCGTTTTCGCTAATAATCGGATACATAATAGCACTGCTCGATTCCATTTTTATTTTAATTTTTTTTTTTAAATTTAAATTAATTTTCTTTTAAAAATTTAACCGTGCAAATTTACTCTGCACTTTCTTCAAAACCAATTTTTCAATTTTTACAAATAACAATTTCTCTTTGTTATTTGTATCTTTGCTCGAAAAAATTATCGAATCGTTCTTTAAACTTGAAACTTTTGAAAAATGTCGAGAATAATCGGGATCCACTTGCGAAAGAGGAAAACTGTCGATAATGAAAATAATTGAAACACGTAAGATAACTTTGGATGAGAAGAACGCGATGTCAAAGTGTCAACTAAATTGAATCTGTATCCCGCGCGTGGCTTAAATATATTCGGGATACTCGTGCCCCAAATTGACCAGGGGGTTAGGGGGATGCTCCCCTCCATCGATACATTCCACTCTTTCTAGCCAGTGTATGCGTAATTGTATTTAAAGAGACAAGGGTAAAACGGCCCCCTTGCTCGCCGTTCGCGAATCATGACGCGTTACCAATCATTAGGGGTGTGGTTAAGGTTAACTACAGTTAGAAGAATTTTTGGAAGGGATGACTTTTTCAAGGATATTTCATTTTCCAAAGAAATCGCACAAAATTTTTGGAAAAAACTTGAAATTATTTGTTAACTTTTAACAAAATTTATGGATTTATTAATATTTTGCTGGATCGAGTGTTTTTAAATTTTTAATACAATATTGTTGATAGTAAAGGGAAAAAGATGAGATAAATTGGAATAAAATTAATAGTAGAGTGATTTTACAATGGAATATATTTGCAACTGAAAAAAAAAAAAAGAAAATGATGTTGAGTTTAACAATTTGAAATTAAAAAATTTTTTTCTTAATTATTTGTGTATAATTTTCTTTGTGCATTTGTAATATAAAATTCTATAAAATTACTTGAATAAAGATAATTCTTTTTTCATTTTTTTTTAAATATATATCATATCATTTAAATATTTTTCAAAAAATATTATTATTATTTTATGTGCAAAATGATTATTTAAGATTTTTGTAATTAGTTAATTTATAATATAATAATATAAATATAATATGTTAATAAATATATATTAATAAAATAATATAAATATATTAATAAAAAATAATATTTATATTATTATCAATATATTCCTGTAAATACAAATTTTTTTTTTAAGAGAATAATATATATAAAAATATATATATATTTTTATATGTATATATATATTTTTTTAAATGAAGACAAGATTTCTTAATTAAACATTTATTTTTTTTACATGAAATTTTCAGATATGAAAGAGGATTGTAATAAAATGTACAAATTAAACTGAAATTTAATTTAATTAATAAATTAATTTTTGAAAAAAACGATTGAAAACAAATGATAATTATTATTATAATTATGTTATAAATTTTATAAAATTTGAATAAATTTTTTAATATTAAAAAAAAGAAATATATAAATAAAATAGATAAATAATATATAATTTTAATAATTTTATATCATTAATATATTGTAGTTTTTTTTATTTATTTAGGTTATTTTTTTATAGAAAAAGTTACTTATAATATATAAATAACAAACAATTATTGTTTAATAATTATTATGATTAATATTTTAAAATTTAAACTTATGATTGAAAATTTTATGTTAATTTTTGTTAATATTAATTATTAATTATAATTATAATTAATTAAAAATTTAATTTTTAACAAATTTTTATTTGTACATTTTTTATTTAATAAGAATATATAATTATTATATATTTTTAAATCAAAATTAATTAATTCTCTAATATTATTAATTAATATTAATGAATAATTATTTACATTAAATAAATTTAAACAAATTCGAAAGAAATTTAAATAAAACAATAAAATATACAAGATTTTACTTATTCTATTTTTTAAACAGCTTAATTTTTATAATTTAAATAAAATTAAAATTTGTACGTTAATAATTTTTGTATAATAAAAAACATTTAATTTTTTTATAAATTTTAACTTTTTTAACTTAATTTTAACCATTTAGCATATCTCCATTTACCAATAAAATTAATATGTTCGTTTATTTGATATTTTTGTATCAAAATTAATCTTCTAAAATTGTTTAAACATTGTTAATTATTATTTTCGTTAAATAAATTTAAACAAATTTAAATAAATTCAAAAGAAGTTCAAACAAAACAGCGAAAAATGTAGAAAATTCGTGTTTCCAGAATATGTGTTTCCAGAAATTAATACCTTCATTTTCATAATTTGTATAGATGGAGTGGTAATTTAGGTATGGCGGGCAGTGCCTTTAGTTAAAAATCATCGTTCCGGAACGTTGCACACGGTGAATTACTTTATTACCTTTGCCCATATAATTTACCCATAGTCTCGATCTCGACTCGGTATAACGGATAGCCAAAGTGCCGAAGGTGCTACTAATTGAACTTGTTGCTACAGGTACAAGGAAGAAGTCGGGGAAGCGTGACCGTGGCAAGTATCGTTTAGGGATTGAATAGTAAATGTCATATTTGTCGTTCAATGGTATTAGCCGTCTTTCGGTTACGGAAAATAATTACTGGCGCCTTTCGGATTCTCTCTTGCCCATTCATACTTTTGGGTAATGTTGTACATATACGCGCAGATACAATGCCTTTATACCCTTTATAATTTATGAACCCTGATTATATCGCAACGTGCCACGTGAATATCTGTCATAAGGTGTATCTATTCCCATGCACTTGTATAGCATAGGATAATTTTTCTAAAGATTGTTTTCAAGGATTTTTCCTTCTATCTTATCAGCTTTTATCTCTAAGACTGTATCCCTTTCTATTTTATAATCCGTTGTGAATATGAACATTTCAATTTTCCAATATGGATTTTTCTTCCTCTTGTTCTTCTTCTTTTTTAAAACAATTCCTTTCTTTCTTTTCAGCGTCTTTTGACATCTCTTCTTTCCTGATCGTGATTTAACGGAGAACGACGAGCGAACCACGTGATGCGCGCAGGTCGCTCATAGCCGTCCACCAGGAGTCCGGCCGTGACTGGGTGTTTGATGGGGCTATAAAAGCCTCATGTGAAAGGACATTGTTTGGCTCAGCTGCAAACCAACGCGGTTCTCGATGATAGGGGGAGGGGGATCCACGCTGACGAAAGGTGCATCTGAATCAACGGTTGATTAGGAAATTAAGTGGCTCATTCTTCTCGCACGCGTGCGTGGATCACGATCGGAACGATACCGCTCGGATTTGCGTTAATCGTTCCTTCGATCTTCATTCCCTCCCTCCCTCCCCACCCAATCCCGACCAATCACCGATTTCCATCTTATCCTGGATGATGGAAACGAGGATAACTCATCGTCCAAGATGGGTGAATCGAAAGCGATCGTTTTCTAATTTTTCTTCCTTTTTGTTTCTCGTGCACGCAGGTAATACACGTGACACGCGATGCCACGATACCGCGCGGTTCTTGGAATTTTAAAACCTGAAGATTCCTTAACGAGCCTCAGGGTTAATCCCTGGTATTGGCTGTTGGCAAATTGCGTAGCTAGTACATCTGCTACAGGTATGTCTAGTGCTAATTTCTAATACCGATATCGCTTTTCCAATTGCGTTGGATCTTTATCTAATTCTGTTTGAAGGACTCTCGGCATCGTTACGGCGATTCAATTTCAAGCAAAGGGACCAAAAAGTTGATGACGCTAGCGATGAAGTTTCGAGATAGGGCTTAAGCTTTTCTCATTTCTCATCAATGGATTTTTGAAGATTAAGCATTAACATGCATTTTGAAAACAAACTCTGGGGGAGAAAGTTGGTAGGAAAGTTCCCATTTTATTCTCATTACTTCTCATGTATATATGTATATATATTTTTAACGGTTTTAACGGTTTTAGGAAATTTTAAAAAATTGAAAACTGTAATAAGATAATTTTAAATAAGATTGGAAAAGATGGAGAAAGATGGCACGAGACGTTTCTTCTTCGTGGATCTTCTCTGTGGGTGAAGTGATTCATCTAGGGTGGATGGTGCCGGACCAGGGAATGACACGAGTGTTCACAAGCTGCACCACCCCTTGTACCAAGCCCACTCCTGGTCCCTCGAAACTCGAGCACGAGTGTTCTATCATTTCTTTCCTATCTCTCCTTTATCCTTATCTACACCAAAATTTCAGCAAGTGTTTTTTCGAGTTCTATACATAAATATAATATATTATTCATCTTGTTAATCTCCAAGTTTATTAGTTTCATCGAGAGTTTGCTACTCTTACGTGATATATTTCTTTTAAATTTTAAAGAACAATCGTCTCTTGCTTCATTTCTTGGATAAATTTCATAAAAATATATGCACCAAGCCCATTCCTGGTTCCTCGAGCAGTGTGGTTCCATATTTCTTTGCTATCTCTTCTTTATTATATCTTTATCAAAATTGTAGCAAGTTTTTTCTACATATAAATATAATATATTTCCTTTACCTCTCCCTATATTGTCAATAACCAAATTTATAATCAAACTTGCCACTCTTAAATATATTTCTATTTTGAAAGAGAGAAAAATATAAAAAAAAATAATGTGAAAAATAAATTGTTTCTTGCTTCATCTCTTGGATAAATTTCACAAGAATATATGCATCACTCCTTGTACCAAGCCCACTCTTGATTTCTCAAGCACAAGTGCCCTATCATTTCTTTGCTATCTCTCCTTTACTATATCTATACTATACTATACTATATCTATATCTATCTTTCCAAAATTGCACCAAATTTTTTTGAGTTCTTCATATAAATATAATATATTTATTATTTATATTTTATTTATATTTATAAATTATATATTATTATATATATTATTATATATATAATTATATATTATATATTATATTTATTTATTTATATTTATAAATATAATATATTTCCTTTACCTCTCCCTATATTGTCAATCACCAAGTTTATAATCAAGCTTGCCACTTTTAAATATATTTCTATTTTGAAAGATATAAAAAAAAATAACGTGAAAAATAAATCATTTCTTGTTTCATCTCTTGGATAAATTTCATAAGGATATATGCATCAATCCTTGCACCAAGCCCACTCTTGATTCCTCAAGCACAAGTGTTCTATCATTTCTTTGCTATCTCTTCTTTACTATCTATATAAAATTGCAAGTTTTTTCGAGTATAAATATAATATATTTCCTTTATTTCTCCCTATATTGTCAATTATCAAGTTTATAATCAAGCTTGTCACTCTTAAATATATTTCTATTTAAAGGAGAAAGAAGGAAAGGTATAAAAAAAAATAACGTGAAAAATAAATTGTAGAAAACAATCGTCTCTTGGATAAATTTCAGTTTTCCTTTGCGCTTCGATTTGGGGGAGAGGGGGAAGTCCCACCCTCTCGTTGTCTCTTTCTAAAATCAGGGTGCATTGAAAGAACCGCGAGGCAGGCAGCCAGCAAGTGTTCCTCCGTGACCAATGGGCCCTTGCACGCATGTGCGCGCTTCCCAATGCGATATTAATATCGCGATTATCATCTACGTATTATCGCCCGCACCCCTGTCCGATGCTCAAAATAAGCCTGCAAGGAACACCCTGCTCGGCTTGTGCGCCCATACCGTTCCCTTTCCAATCTTTGCTTGTCGAATAACATCTTGTTTCCGATATAAACCGATAATTCTTCGATAGATTCTTCGAGAAGGAGAATAGAATTTTCTTCTTCTCCTTCTTCTTCTCCTTAGAATTCGTTATCGATTGATTCTTTCCACGTTTTTTTTCTCTACAGAAAAAGAATAAATAAATAAACGTTTGTCCCAATCTTTAACTTGGAAAAACGCTTCCACGTGTCATTCAATCAGTATCGAGTGTTTACGCATAAATTTCAATGGGGAGATCCATATTAAAACCTCCCGTTCGTTTTTAGATCTAACGCGGAACACCGTGCGCACCCCTTCCGGACACGTAGAGAGACACGTAACAAATCTTATTGTTCGCCGCCCTTTTACGAGATTCTATAACCTAACCACGCTCGATAGTTGCGGGAGGGGCGAAGGCTGAGTTATGGTTGGCTTTGCGGGGAGGTGGCCATAAAGGTGATTCGTCTCGGTTCTGCAAGTGTCGAAAGTACGAAAGTTCTAATAGCAATCTTCCTCATTCGAGATACTGTACATCGTATTATCAATATTTCGAGGAGGAATCGAAATATTGATTTCAATTATTTAGTTGTTATACACAACGTGTGTATAAACGCGTAGCAAGGTGTCGAAGGTATCCGTTTCGATATCTTGAAAGAGTCACGTGACTCGGTCACGTGTCGTCGACATATTGCCCGTGTCTCTCTTCCTCACACTCTCTCTTTCTCTCTTTCTCTATACCGAGTATTTTTGTAACGCGACACGTGCCGGTCAAATATCCCGTAACACAATTACACAGGATACTTCATACCCTCCTGTTTAACCATTATACGCCATTAGGTATTGTTTACTCGATTTTAAAAGTCGATTCGTCCGATCGTAGCCAAATAAGTTGTCCGCAAAGTTGTTCAATTTATTAATATTTAGTCTCTAACCTCAAATTATATTTTTCTAAAATGATTCTTTGCTTCGTTTAAATCAAATTTCGAACGAGAAATTTAATACACGTGGCTTGTAAACGATCATCATCGTTTAACGTTCGAATCAAGCAAAGAATTAATTCGCGAGGAACGTGCGGATATATTCGAGGCGAGCGAAGGTGTGTTCTCCGCTCGAGGAGGAAAATTGCATAAAAATGCAGGTGGCACGGGTCACATGGTGGAATAACGCAGAATCCCCTATGATCGTAGGGGCCCACCGCGCTACTCCCTTCTCGAATCTCCCTAAAAAACACGATTCACTTGGCACACAAGTTTTGTGCATATAATGCGCAGCGATCTACACGATACCTCTTCCCCTCCCCTCCCTCCACTCCGCTTAATTTAATCCAATACAATATGGCCCCCTCCTCACCTTGTCGTTCATGGTTCGGAAAGGGGTGCGCGGTTTAAGAGGGTGGGTGGCTTTTTAAAACTGTGCCGATCCCAATTCACCGTGAAACCTCATCCTATTATTATCGATCTAATCCTGATTGAGCCCGACAGGTTTTTTTTTTACTCTCGCGGTGTACCGACCAATCTTATCTCCTCGTTTCGAACATTTGAATGTTCGATCTTTTTTTTTCTCTCTCTCTTCTTTTTCGTATTTAAATTTATCAATTCTCCTTTTCGAAGAGGATTCTTCTCTTATGACGTATGAGTTATTCTCGTGACAAATTTTAATCCTTTTCATTTTCCATCTTTTCTCTCGAAAAGCAGGTAAGCAAGGATACAATTGTAAATTTTGGAAAGTTATGGCATTGTAGGGGTACAGGTGCTTAGTGGCGCCAGTCATCATTGACAGACTTTGACTTATTTTTGCTAGAAGTATATTCATAATAACTTCATTCATTCATTCGTTCATTCATTCATTCATTCATTCATTTCTCCTCTTTTATTTTTACCATCTATTAGTTTATTGTAGAAGAAGAAGAATATTTGCATAATTACCTTTACAGATATTGTAACTTTTATAATTCTTTTTTCCCCTAAATCTTTTTACATTTGAATGAACATTGTTAAATGTTTTTGCAAATATTAAAGATTGTTCATACAATATATATATATGAGGAGAAATAAAATTACATCCAATCATTTTAGTGACCTTCGACGTATTTTCGACTTAATATTTGTCTCTACAGCTGTATAAAAGATAAAAAAAAAAATATATATATATAGCATCACAAATACTTTGTTCCCCCAAATAAGAAAAAAGATTGTAAAAGTTAAATTATAAAAAATAAGGGAAAGAGATATAAAAAGACATATGTACATAGATATTAAACGTTTCGTTTATTTGCATCAATTTGAATTGTTTTTTTTTTGTGAAATTATCAATTATTAATTATTACAAATCTTTCACGTCTCTCTCTTAAATTTCTCTTGGCTGCTTGCTCAAATTTTCAATCGTATTTTTCGATCAATCTTCTTTCTTCTTCTTCTTCTTCTTCCTCTTCTTTTTCTTCTTCTTCTTCGATGAACCTGAACAACGATGATATAAATAATAACGAAGAGATTAAAACGAATAATTTAATCTTAGAAAACGAATTTGATTAATTTTTAATGAATTTTTGGTGCGGTGGTGGTGGTGGTTGATGTTTGCTATGGGGATCGAAAACGCGGCGGTGGTGACCTGTCACGGGGCGCAACCGAAGGAGATGGATTTGTTTCGCAGCTGTGTACACTGCTTAATGTAGAAGCCACTGGAATAGGGATTGGTCGGGTGCTGGTGAAGGTGTCCCTAAATCCGAAAGCTAACTATGATATGCTCGTTTCTGCTTTTCGAAGATCAACGAGCAATCGAAAAGCTTCGATAAACGAGAAAAGAGAAACGAAAAAAAAAAGAAAAAAAAAATTCATGTTGACGAGGCGACGATTTGCCCACGAAATCTCTCCTCTTCTTTTTTTTTTCAATTCTCAACGTACAAGTATCGAATAATTTTGGCTGGCGTTTAAACGTCCTGGCCCTCGATGACAAGCGGCTCGTAATTAATGAAATTTGGATCGATCCCTCCGTCTTCCAGAGTGTCGATCATCGGTTTTTTCCTAGAGGCGTCGTACTCCTCGCCAAGCTTCTTGTATGTTTCCGCGCGATTCTCCAAAATTTCCCGGATGATCTCTGAAAATTAGGATAAAAAAATTCGTGAAGGATAATATTATAACGGTTCGCGAAATATTAAATTTACGATGTTTGTTCGTTCGGCTTATTCGTGAATAACCCTTTCTTCTTCCATTCAATTTTAAGCGAAGGAACGATTAAGATACTTCATTGTTATGGATAACCAGAGTTCCATAAATCTCGAAACGTCGCAAAGATGTATTGTATGTAAGATGTATTGTCACGATTGCGCGTCCATAATTTAAGTTAAAAGGATTAAGGATATTTACCCATAAGAACCTCCCTGCTCTCAACCATGTGCCCAATCTCTTTCTTAACCTCTCTCATCAACCATGGCATGAAACCGTCTTCGACATCTGGGAAAAAAACGAATATATATATATATATCGGTCTCTCTTGGCTGAATGAATTTTTAATTCGATTAAAATTGAAAAAACGAGATATGTATGTGTACAAAAGGAAGACGGTTTATAACGATTTCTTTTGGATATTATCTAAAAGGGCGATAAGTAACGAAAAATTAATAAACCTTTCAGATTAACTAATTCACAAAAAGTAGCAGTGTTCTTGCGTGTTCACGAACCAGCCTTGATCTCGTCCAATAGGAAACCGGACATTTTCAATCCTTCTAGAACAGCTGGAAGAAGTTCGGCTATATATCCTGTTAACAGGGTGGCCGCTGCAATCCGTTCTTCCGTTTCCCTTTGAGCGATCATCGAGTCTTCGTATTGTTTCAATCGTTGATCCTGTCGAAGTATAATTTTTTTTTTTTAATACATTTAGAAAAAAAAAAGACTTTCCAAACTTTCGTCCCTAACCTTTTCTTCCCTTAGCCTTCTCTCCTGCTCCTCCAATCTTCGCGTCTCCGCCTTCTCCATGGCCCGCAATTCCAAGAACTTTCTTTGCTGCTCCTTCAGAGCGGCTATTTCTTCCTCCTCGAGAACCTCCATCAACGCCTGCTCTATCGTTTTACCAACCAACACCTCGAGTATTGGCTGCACCTCGAAGTCGAAGTCGAACAGCTGGAGGGAAAATAAAAAAGGAAGAAAAAATAACTGGAATTCTCTCTGGACGAAATGGAGAGAAATTTGCGAAACAGAGCTTACGTCACCGGGCTCTATTTGAGTGGAGACATCTTCTCCAGTTTTTTGCGGGCAATATCTCGGCGTCGGCAGTCTGTCCAAGAAATAATCCGTTTGCGTACCAATCTCGACCTCGTCCGGTTTCTCGAACAGCTGTAACGTAATTATTCTTGCTTAAAAGAAAGAAAGAAAGAAAATATTGAAGTATACCCACCTCCTCGAGGTATACTTCCGTTTGCACGGGCTCGTGTTTTCGGCCAGGAACGGGGGGCGGCGAGCCGACTCTAGCCACCAAACTTTTCGTGGCCAATGCCTGAGCCCGTTTCCTAGCCAAATTTCTCCTTCTAGCCTCCGCCTGCCTGGCAGCTATCGACCGTTCCCCATCGATCTGAGACACCAACGATTATTCCTCCCTTTGTGCTCCCTCCGTAATTCTAAACAATTTAATTTAATTTTGCAACAACTTACAAGTACGGGGGTAGCGGCGAAAGTACTTCCACGAACAACGCGACGATCGAACATAATATTGCCGAAAGGGATTCGTTGGTCGCTGCAAAGAAACGTATATTTTATGTATATATATATTTTTATCGAGTATACAAGTTGAAAAAATCTCGAGCAAGCGTCGATTAATTATCTATGAACTTATGTACAATCAATAATCAGTCATTCTTCCGTGTATTTGCCATGGAAAGATCGTTTTCTTTTTCAAAAAATCCTCTTCATTTTATATTGTATTGGATTTCGGACAAGTTTCCCAAAAACTGTTGGCAAACTTACGCAGCGTCGTTCCTCCTCGCGATCTTGGCTCGATCGTCCAAGGTCGTGGAGGCGGCCATGGTCGTGGCGTTCATCATTCCTAGGGTGAAATCGACAGTGGCCTTGAGGGCGGTCGGGCACCTGGCTATGTGGCTGCTGTGACGAACTTCCGGTTTCCTGGCCAACGAGGCGAGCGATTTAAATTTGGAGCGGAGGGGGCAATTTTCACTTTCCTCGGCTTCAGTTGACGAAGGTATGCCGAGAAGGGCCGCCACTTCCGGGGGCGGCATTAGAAACTCGCCCGTCCTCACGGTCGTGATGAACGGTTTCTTGCGGGGCCCCTGGCTTCTCCTCGCCCCCCTCCTCCGCTCCTCCTCCCTCTCCCTCTCCTGCTCCTGAAGTTTCCTCAGTTTCGCGTTCAGAACCTCGTTGAAGTCCTCCGTGGACAGCGTGATGCTCGGCTTGATGGCGGGTATTTTCTGATCGACGATCGATCGGCAATCGTCCTCGCTCCTACTCCTCGACTCCCTTCTCAACGGATTCGTCTGATTCGACTGAAGCCTCGATTGGGACAAATGCTCGTTCGATCTGCTGATACGCCTTCGATGCTCCAACGTTGGATTGCTTCTCTCTGGACGATCGCGAAGAACGGGCGGACTCGTTCCATCCTTTCGAAGAATCGCGTACGAACTCTTCACCTCGAGGACGAACGGGTCCCCGTTCGCGGTTGGCGCCAACGCTGAAATCCCGGCAGGCATCGTGATCGTTCCTTTTTTCCTTTCCTTTCCACGATTCTCAACGTACCTCGTAAATTTTACTACGCATTTTCTCTGATTCGTCGATTTCAACCGATCTCTTAGAAATATGTTGGATCGTAGGCTTTGGACGGCGGCCGCGGTGTCACTAAGAGGCTCGAAACGAGCGCGAGCGAGTTCACAGACTGGACAATGTCCTTAGAATCGACCGACATATGCCGCAGACGTGCTACACATATATTTTTACTCGGCGGCCACTCAATAACGCTGACCACCGTGAACTTTGCGCATGCCTAAGTCATGTTAAAGGGGCACGAAATCGGTGGTAACTATGACCACGCGCGATGCTTGTGCACCGCACGTCGGTGTGCTCTTTTGCAACAGAATTTGCCCTCAACCTCGCCGCCCGACCTTCTCGGCCGAGCCTGTTCAAGGTGAACCGTCCTCGCCCCGCTCCTCGCCTCGCTTCGTCATCGCGTCCGGTTCGAAAGCTTTCAGATGCCCCGTTCACCAGTTCAGAATTTAAAGCTTCTTCCGCCGCTCAGGGATCGATTGTCGTCGCTCCATTTGCGACTCTGTTTTACGACACCGTCAAAATGCTTGCCAGAAAGAGAAATCGTGACGTTTCTTTCTTTTTCTTATCCGAAGAAAAATCCGTAAACACGAAACGTCCCTGCGTTTTTTCCCTGTCGTGATGGAAATATTATTTAGCCTGCTGCAAAAATTCCATATATCTTTGAATCGGTAAAAGTTGGTTTGCCGAGGTTCTTTCTTTTGCATTATTTATAAATCGTTAAAAGTTTCTCACTCGTTGCGAAAGCGTGGGCCGATGTTTAAAATTGATTGACAAAACGTAACGGTCGGGTATAATAACGGTGAGTATAGGCAATCGTGTGGCACGAAGTTTGTAACGGCATAAAGATTTCACGAGTTGATACGTGAACGATGAAGATTGTAGATCGAAAGATCGAAAAAAAATGAGAAGGCAAATGAAATTGAAAAAAATATCTGTTTAATAATAAAATAATGGAAAAAGAATTTATTTATCTTGACGCTTTTTCGTGATTTTTCAACTAATGATTTTAATACTAATTTTTATATATATATATAATGAAAACTTACGTGGGCGGATTCCTATATTTCTTTTGAATGTGTAAAATTGCTCTTGGACTCTTGACAAATGTATATGTCTCCTTTTTATCGCCATCTCCCACCGGTATTTTGTAGGATTGAACTCCATGATTGCACATTCGACACGTATCCGTTCTTACAGTCGACATCTTTTTCCGTAGTTTTGTTCCAGCAAGTTATTATTGCATTAAAATAGGTTTTTCTTTTTTTGCAAAAAATTCAATGCCGAGATCTTTAATCTAGATTGATCGCAAATTCAGAGTGAATTCAAAGGCAGTTTACTTGTGTACAAGCGTTGCCAAGGAAACGTGAAGAGTTTTTCTTACACTTAGATATATCGATGTAACTTTTACAAGTATAATGATCGTTTTTTAATCGAATATAAAAGTTACGTTAATTTTTATTCATAAATATTGTATTTCTATACTTTTTTCTTTTTTTCTTGAAAAGATTAAAGTTTAAATTTATTTAGGAAAAGAATAAAGATAATGAAAATATTGATTTATAATTAATTGTGATTCTACTATTTTATATATATAATTATATGCGAAATATCAAATTTATTTATTTAAAATTATATTTATTTATTTAAAATTATATTTATTTAATAAAATCTAAAATCTAAAACTATCTTATCGTTTAAATTTACTCGGCAGTATGTTTATATCTGCGACGTTCGACTTTGCCTACCGAATTGTTTATCGATCGAGGAAAGGTTAAGTCAGTTTCGCTTCGTACGCCGTACCGACTACATCGATATAATTTCGATTCCATATATAATTTAAAATTGTGTGAATTTTGCATTTAAAAAATTATGTGATAATAATAGTTTTGTAAACTTCATTCGCGAATATCGATACATTTTATTATTACATAAAAAAATTATTGTGCTAACATTGTGTTATCTATCAATGGTAATCGTATGTTTTTTAACACAAATAATTAGTTTATTTCTTAAATATATAAAGTATAATGATTACGAATTTCAATTTTTATGTGTAAAAAGTATTTCGTTTATTTATTATTTATTTCGTATATTTATTATTTATTAATTTAAAAATTATTTTATTGTATTTTCTATTTGATAATTGTAAATTTCGAATTTAATTTTTATTTTTATTATTATTTTTTATTTAATTTTCGTTACTATTCTAATTTTAATTTTACATTTTTAATTAATTTTTTAATTGATTCGATATCTCATATTTTTTTATATTTTCATTTTAAATGTTTCAAAATTTGATATATTTTAAAAATTTTATTTTCATATTTTATTAAAATATTTTATTGTTATTTTATTAGAATCGTAAATATGAATTTTAATATCGAAATAAAATCGAAAATTTAATGTTTAAATATATTATTTATCAACCAATTAGAAACGCCCTAGGCGAATCCGTGGCGCGTGGCGTCATTCTTCTCTCGAAAATCATCGCGGCAGGATGTATCGCCGGCCGAATTTGCGTAACCTCAACTACGCAGTAAGTAATTTTATTCATCACATTCATAGATTATTATTAACTTTGTTTCTTTAATAATTTATTAGACATTGTAACAATGAAATTACTTTGTGTTTTTGTCTTCGATCGTTTATTTGATCGTTGAGGTTACCGGTAGCTTGTATCGTCTTTCAATCGAGAATTTCAGTTCAGTTATTACGTTTGCACTTACTTTCACTTTTTACATTTTTTTCATCTGTTTTATTGTGTTTTTTTGTTTGTGATTTTTATTCCAGAATTATTCAGAATTCAGTTCAGATTATCGTTCGATTGCCGAGATAACATCGAAGAAATATTACGATTTATTATCGATGATTTTTCTGTACATCAGGTAACATTTTCATATAAATAGACGTATTTAGAATAGATTTTTATTGTTTTTTATTCATATTAAAGCAAATATATAATATTTAGTTAATCATATTATTTCGTCGTAAAATGAAATTATTATACGCATTACATGTGTTTATGATGTTACGATACATGTTTCTAAATACGTCTTTCCGTTTTGTTTTGTTTATATATTTATCTTTCTTTCGTTTATGTTATACTCGAACCATTCGAAACATTATTTATAATTAATTTTGGAAAATTGTATCTGCGTCGTACTATGCTCGATATATTTCGATTTGTCGAATATTATCGAGATCTGAATATTCCTTTTCTTATTTCGATAATCGAAATCGCGGTGCGAGTTGTTAGTTATAGTTTCGATAATTGTAGTGTTTAGACGTGTCATTTTTTCCTGTGTGAAATGTGTAATTTATCTGTGCTCTAGTGCTCTATTTTATTGGTATTTTATTGGTTAATATATGATTATTCTTTATTGTTTATACATTTATTTAACATATATTTTTTTTTATAATTGGAAATTCTTTAATAGTTAAATTATTCTTTTTTCTTTATTCGTGTATGTGACGGTTAGAATTGCAGCATACGAACAGAGTAGCTCGTATTATGACTTTCTAAAATGGAATTTATGCTTGATAATTGTTTTAATTCAATATAATCGACGAATTCTATTCATTTTTGAATGTTTATTTGAAAATTTTTATTTTTTTATACAGGTTATTAACTGATTAAGTGTAACTTTGAAGGCGGGAAAAATTCCAATATGGACGCTGTTGAGACGCAATAAAATTTGATATTTTCTGATCGCGCGCAATGCGATCGTTAGAATTAGTGTTCGTTAGCTTCGTAATAGCAAATTATAATATTCTTCATGAAAATAGAGTCAGTGTTTGTTCGCCGATTATAATTTAAACGTGTTAATTAGTTTTTTATTTATATTTTTCTTTTTTAAATATTCGTTTCCATATATATTCGATTCAGTGTTTGAAGAAAGAATAAAACGATCATCCATCACGCGAAGAGGTAATTATTTTTATATTATTATATTTATTAGAAATTTTTCTTTATCCTAATTTTTGTTCAAATAATTAATACTATATTTTTAATTATGATATTCTATGTTTTGTTATAGATATTTTCCACTTCTTAATGACTACGCTAATATAAGATGGCAACGTTCTTCGCATCTAATGGTGAGTCGCATGCATTTTTGTTCCTCTGGTCATTCAATCATGTTGTAGGATGAAAGATCCGAATCAACACGAATGACTGGTTGTATACGTAGATTTTTGTACGAGCACAGTGACCGCGGGTATTATACCCGTGAGTAATAACATTTTATTTTTTCTCCATTTTATTTATTAGTTCAGGATAGGTCTTCTTGTGCATCGTGTTTTTGAATGTTAATTAATTTTGTAACAATAACACATTAATATAATATTTCTAAAATCATCATATTATTATCTTGAAAATTATCATTATAATTTATTCCTTTCGTTTAATAAATTTTATGCACAAGAAGACATTTCGCGGTAGATAGATTTCGGAATCAAAGCAACGAATTTTAGATATTTTTGTTTTTTTCGAATATATGCTTTGATTAAGAGATCGTCTAAGGATATTTTTATTAATATTTAATTTATGTGTCAATTATTTTATTTTATTTATCGTTAAAAAATTCATATTCTTTTTTATAAAAAATTTCATTATTTAATATTAAATAATTAAAGAATATTAGATCCTTTGTTACAAAATAGACGCATTAATATTTTTTTTAGCTTAGGATTTTCAGATTTAATCCTTTCCATGTCCATTGCCAAGATCTCTTTCACGTGCCCAGGTGCTACTTGAATGAGAGAAAGGCGATGGGCATGATGATCATAGTTGATAAGTTTATAATAATTTTTCAGCGATTGACGATTTGTTAGTGTATCGTGCACGACGTATTTTCCACATTATGTATGTGTGTGTGTATGGTTAGGTTATGGAATTGCGTCGTTTTTATTATTCCATTTATAATTATCAATCGAATTATTATTTTATTGTTATTTTTAAATTATGGCATCAAAATTTGGTATCTTTTGGAAGATATACATATTCTTTCGATTATAAATAAGAAAACAATTGAAATCACAATTGAGATAATTTACGAGATTTTACCACGAATCACGCAATGGTCACTAACCATCGTCAATCGATTTCAGGAAAATGGTACGTAAACTTAGAGTATGCGAGCAGTGTGCCAAGCTCGGGTGTCGGAGGCGTCCCGGGACGCTCTCTCTAGTGTAGGTTTTTTGCGCCCGGCTGTTATGCGTGAGAACCGTGGAGTGAATGTGTTGGTATGTTTGTTTTGCAATTTTTTAGATATAGGCCTAGGTAGGATAGGTAGTATACTTCTGGTGTGTCTGTTTATTTATAAGTAGGTAGGGCCGGGCAGATTGTCACAGTCTCTGCTCGGGTAGGCGCGTTTTCGCGTGACAATCTGTTTCAGGAAATATAATTTGAAATATCGAGAATAAAACTGAGACGAGTGATCGTCAATGGTTATTTGTTTCTAGTTTTATTTATCGATTTTTCGAATTTCGCGATCGCGAAAAAATTTCGAAACGAACGTTGTGCTCGAGATTCAATTAGATTCATTTCGTGATTTAGTTTCTCTTTTTTTGCGATTAGCGAATCTCGAGCCTAGATTTAAGTTTCAGCGGGCATTGCGCCTGAAGAAAGAAAACGAAGAGGCCCGACAAACTGTCACGAAGAGGGCTGCAACGAATGGTTTCTCATCTTTTGGATTTTGTTTCGGATCCAAAGAATGGGAAGCCATTATTATTACTTTGTCACTGTGCTCGTTTTAGTAATACGTAGTAAATGTTTTTGATTTGGCCAATTGCATGCTGGTCTATCGAATTTAATCCTCGTGAACATCGCGATTTTTTATTAGTATTCCGATTGATTAATAAATTGAATTGCATTTAACAAATTTCGTGTTTTTTTAAAATTATTTTATATTTATCGCGATTACGAGATGTGTAATATCTTTTCATAAATTTTTATTAAAATTTTAAAGATTAGTGTTGCGATTGATCGATGACGAGTTGAATTAGAGTTGCGTTTAACAAATCTCGTGTTTCTTTTTTTAAATTATTTTATATTTATCGCGATTACAGGATGTGTAATATTTTTTCATTAATTTTTATTAAAATTTTAAAGGTTATTGTTGCGATATTTATATATTATTTGGTATATTAATATTGCGTGAAAAAATATTGCACTCACGATTTATCGTACTAAATGTGGAGTGGATGATACATTGAGTGATGATGGTTATATTTTCATAGCTTGGCTATCTTTTTTTTTTTTTTAATCTTTTTCTTTTCAGCATTTCAATCGAGGAAGCTTTAAATGCTTCAAACATTGAATACTAGAGGGCGTAACATTTATCTTTTGAGGTCGGTATCTTAGAACATTTCATTTCTCTTGAAACTCATAGGTCGGTATTACTCACGTAAATATAGTAGTTTTTGACATTGCCAATGGTAGTGAACGTTGAAACTCTGTTTTATCGACTTTTGACAATCGACTTGTCAAAAAGATCGTTAGGAGCGCTAGCATCGCACGGTAGATCGAATTACAATTAAAAGTTATGCCAAGATTATAGGCATTAAAACGATAATAAATACGTATAACGTTAGGGAATACGTAATTTTGACGTAAATTTGGCAATTTGGTATACCTTACAAAATTCTTAATTATAACAGACAATAGTCGTTAAAAAAATTCCCGAATACAATCCATTCGTTGAAATATTTCCAACGTTTAGAATACATTTGAAAAGAATTCCCAAACGTTAATGGTCTCGTTTGAACGGCATCGATACGTCACGTTAATATCAGGGTGTAGACGTAGAAAGGGCGTTTTCTGTTGGGTTGGATCGAGGATCGAGAACGATCAGTCCTTCCTGATTCGGTCGTAAAGAGAAAGAAAAACGCATCGAGATCGATTGGAATTAAAAAGGAAGAAACAAACAAAAGAAAAAAAAACTGGAGAAGCAACAACAGGGAAAAAGGAGAGAAAGACTAACTTAGAGGAGGAGGGATGCGAAAAGGGAGGAGAGAGAGAGAGAGAGAACGAGAAGCAGGAGCGCAAAGGCGTAGGAGGAGGTTGGACGAAGAAGGAGGTTGGACGAAGAAAAGGGCAAAGATTTTGGCACCCCGCTGAGTCCCCTAATTGCCTCGCCATCCTTCCCTCGAAACGTCCAGCACGCCCTTGAACCCTCTCCTCTCCCGGTCCTCCACCCAACTCGGCCCTAAAAGCCTACCGAGACCCCGAACATCTCTCCTCCTCCTCCTCCCTCCTTATCCCTTCGCCCCTCGCGATCTTTCTCCTCGTCTACCACACCTTTCTCCTCAACCAGGACGCTGAATAAGCAACATCATCTATCACACTGCGCGAAACGATATATTTGTTTTCGCCGGACCTGTTTAATTATTTACATTCAGCCCCCGAGTCTCCTCACTTCCTCGCCCCTCCCCTTACTTTCCCTCCCGTCTTCTGGTCCCGTTTCCTTTCCACTTTCTTCTCTCGAAATAAGAAAAAGAGAACGGCTCTCCCTCCCTCGTTATCGATTATCAATTTTTTCTTTCATTTCTTCGATTTCTTCTAACATCGTCGATTCGAAAATTCGCTCGAAAGAGGAAGAAAGAAAGGAGAATAGAGAAAATTGGAAGGAAAGATTGCGCGCGAGGGAGACTAATTATCAAGGTGGAATGCCCGTTCTGGAATCCGTGATGAAACTCGATCTCGCTATTGGAACCACCAGATAATGACTAGGAAGTTTGGGGGGCGTGGTAATGAGGGTTGGGCCCCTCGAATTCCCTCTCTCTCTCTCTTTCTGTTCCTTCACGATTCAGGCTAGGCCCCGTGGATCCACCAACTTTCCTCTCGATCCAATCCTCGGTGATAAATCATCGCTCGAAAAATGTACTCCTCCTCCTCCTTCGGTCCATTCACTCTCATATTACTCTCCCCTCGCGAGTTTCCTTCTCTCACAAATTTCGAAAAGATGAATTCCAAGGAAACGGTCCTCGATCTCTCATTCCCAAAAATTCTGGATCAGGTTAATTGGACATTGAGCAAAAATTCAATTCGAGATGGTTCGAAGGGGGATGTTTTAACAGGTTGAAAAGGAGGAAGGCTTGTTCGAGACAAGAGGAGGAGGAGGAGGACAAACGAGAAAGCGTAGTATTATATAAGCAGTTGCAGCTCAACCGAACCCTCGTCCAACACCAAGTTTCTCGCTCAGCCTCCCCCTCACACTTTTGTCCCTCCTGTTCTTCCCTCCTTTCGCAGAACGGAAAGGGGGAGGTCGCGCGACCGCAACTCGAATTTCGAACAAGGCCGATCCCAATGCGCGAAACAATGTTAACTGATGAGCGGACCCGGCCACGTTGCAACAACAATGCCGGTCCAGGCAAGGAAAACAGAGGAGAAAAAACAATGGGCGCCCATTAGCATCTACCTGAACCTCTCGAATCCTCCTTCCAATCCTGAGTCCTGGCGGCAACTCTATTTCCATGGAATCGTTCCCATTTCCAGAGGATTTCTAAATAATCTCCTTTATAATATACCTTTTTCCATCGATCTGATTCGCGTTCGATCGAAAATTTACTCTGGAATTTTTCGAACAAAATTTCGTCCAGAATCTCTTTCCTCCTTTTGTCATTGGGAAGGCCAGCTTTTCGAAAAGGCGTAACGAAGAGACGTAATCGCGAGCGTAATCTCGGATCTCGGAGAGTAGCTCGTGAAAAAATGGGACGGAGGGGTGTCGGGGCGATTAACGGGGGGATGTACAGGTTGTAGAACACAGGATCCCGGTGGTAAACATTTATACGTGGCGTTGTGATTGGTCGCAAGATGTGTGGGGAGGGAGGGATCGTTTTTTCGGGAACTTCCTCGAGGTAAGTATCCTCGATCGCCGCGAGATAACGGGAGCAGCGCGTAGATCATGTAGCAGGTTGGCCGATGGTGAGCAGATAGGTCGCGTCGCGTTTTGTTCTTTCGGCGATGAGAGCAAGGATCAGATAATCCTTGGAGGAGGAGGGAGAAAAAAAAGAAAAAACATCCTGAGCGGTCGTCCGGCACCGGTTCTCCTTCTCCTTCTCCTTCTCCTTCTTCTTCTTCTTCCCGGTACCGGAAAGCAACCTGTCAACCTGCTCCTGTTGCTCGTTACCATCCGCTCGCAAACAACGGTTTCAGGTAAGAAGAGAGGAGGAGGAGGAACGTTCCCTCCCTCCGTGAAAAATGGAATATTCGAGGGGGAAGTGAAAAACGTCCCTCGAGAAACAGAAATATTCTTTCTCTCCTGATCAACAATTTCCTCTCCGTTCTACTTAAATCGAAGAATTCATCTCGAGTATCGATACTGGCCGGCCTCCTTTTCATCGATCGAGGAGAAGAAATCGAGGCTAAGATTTTTCGTCTTCGAACTTTTAGTTTTGAAGGAAGAGAGAGAGAAGGGATATCGTTCTATCCGATCGAGGTGGAAATACATAAATGCATTACGACGAAAACGTTGGCCACGATTTTTTTCCCCCTCCCGCTCCCTCCCTCCCTGGTTCGGTTTGTTGGCCTGGCGAGACCTCTCGTTATCGGGAAGCAAGAGTCGATATCGACGCGTCGCTACCACTGTAGATAACGGCGAAATACATACATTATTCAACCGTTCGCTCGCATATTAGCGGGTATCGAAATGCGTGGCTAAGCTTATCGCGTTACGGCGATAAAGTATCGTGTATATACGCCTTTACGTAAGGATGGACGAGGAGATCTTGGACGAATGCGGTTACGAAGGACGGTTGAAAAAAAAAAGAGACGCTTTCTTTCTCGCGGAAAGGAAATTCTTCTCGAGAGAATAATCTATATATATATAGTTTTTTCCGTTTCATCGCAGGCATCACGTAGACACGCGCGTAGAATCCCCTGGGAATTATCAACACGTCCATCTAAAGTGCATCCGTTCGAGGAAAAGTCTCGTAGGAACGGATAGGCCGCGTTCGATTCGTGTAGTATCGGCCGTACAAATCTCTCGTGGAGACATCTCTCCGAGCATCGCGAAACGGGGAGGGAAATTTCCTTCCTTCTAAAGGTTTTTAAACGAATCGTTTCGTTTGCGAAACGAAGTATGCGTTGTTTAACGAAATTCTTTCTAAAAACTGTTTCGTGTAAGAATGGAAAGTGAGTCGAAAAGGGGAGGGGAGATAGTGAAAAGGACGCGTCAAATTTCGAGGGAGAATGAATGGACGAAAAAGGGAGGGAAGTTGGTGAGAAGTTCACCTGCGCGTTCCTCCGTTTGGAAAAAAAGGAAGAAGAAGAAAAAAAAGAAAGATTCCACCTCCGCGTTCCTCCGCGGTTCCAACACCTTTGCGGTGTTGTCGCCTCTCGGTGGCCTCTCGGCGGCAGGGGCCATAAATTGTCCACTTTGAGCTATTTAAGCGATAGATCATGTTTTAAACAAAAGTCGCCCTGATCCGCGTCGGATCGAGATAAAGGAAGGAAAAGCCCCTCGGATGGGGGAGGAGGGAAGCGACGGGGAACGCCCTTACAGAGCGGGAACGGTGTGTATATACGTAGCGTGCTGCACACGTAGACGCCTAACCCCATAAATCCTTCACCTCGACTCATGCCATTCTCGCGGCTGTTTTCTAATATTTTGATTTATGCCGCTTTCACTCGGCTAATTTCCCGCCCTTTATCCTTTATTCGCGCGTTTTTAGGGGTGAAATTTGTCCCTCGGCCAGCTCTGGTTTTCGTCACAATGGCCGGTCGAGCAAGATCGTTTTCGACCATTGTCGAAAACCACTTCTCTCTCTCTCTCTCTCTCTCTCTTTCTTCGTTTTTGTCCCGATACGGAGAACTCGAAAAATATTTCCCATCTCACGACTTGTGAGTGGTGTTCACAGTTAGTTCGTTTCCCATTAGTCGAACTCGGTCGCGAATAATGAAGAATTTTCCGTCAACGTGGGATGAAACTGCGTTTAGCACATAGCACAGTTGGATTGGATGGTGCGTTTTCGGCGATATATGGTTGGTAATCGGAGGGAGGAAGGGCGAGGAACGTTTCGTCGGTGTTTCGAGGGCGGATACGTCTCGAGCCATCGAGACGGAACGACGAATCGTAAATTACGCGGCCGCGCGGCATCCAGTTCAGTTGCTGTTTCCGTTCCGCTCGATCCTCGAGCGGTCGTCGTCGAGCGTGTGCGCGCGTTACGCTCGTTGGAAGGGAAAAAAAAGGGAAAGGAGGAAAAGGAGGGGCGGAAGATCTCCGGGGGGGTCGGAGATTATCCTCCACGCTAAACTTCCTGGGGATCCACGTGCCCTTCTCCCATTGTGTCTGTCGTCCACCGTTTCCAACGATTCAGTTTCTGATGATCTCTCCGCTCTCTCCGAACGAGAGACATCACCCCCTCCGATCGTGTTCGATCTCTTCTCTTTCCATTTCTAGCGATCGATTTCGCGTCCAATATTTTTTGAAAATGGAAAAAGACCGTTTTTCAAGAAGAAGAGATCGAAGAGTCGAAGTTGGTTGGATCTAGCGATCGATTTCGCGTCCAATTTTCTGGAAAAAAGATCGATTGATTTTGTGTTTAATTTTTTCGAAAACGAAAATGGGAAAAAGCTGTTTTCCACAGAAGAAAAATCGGGGAGGTCAAAGTTGGTTGGATCTAGCAATTAATCGATTGATTTCGTAATATTTTTAAAAAGGAAAATGGAAAAAGACCGTTTTCCAAGAGGGAGAGATCGAAAAATCGAAGTTGGTTGGATCGATTGATCGATTTCGCGTCCAATTTTCTAGAAAAAAGATCGATTGATTTCGTGTTTAATTTTTTCGAAAACAAAAATGGGAAAAAATCGTTTTCCACAAAAGAAAAATCGGGGAATTGGATCTAACGATCGATTGTTTTGCGTTCAATTTTTTCGAAAACAAAAATGGAAAATGGCCGTTTTCTAAAAAAAAAGATCGGAGAGGTCAAAGTTGGATCTAGCGATCGAACGATCGATTTCCAATTTTTTCGAAAAGGAAAATGGAAAAAAGATCGATTAATTTCGCGTCCAATATTTTCAAAAACGAAAATGGAAAAAGATCGTTTTCCAAGAAGAAGAGATCGGAGAGATTAAAGTTGGTTGGATCTAATAATCGATCGATCGATTTCGCGTCCAATATTTTTAAAAAGGAAAATGGAAAAAGACCGTTTTCCAAGAAGAAGAGATCGGAGAGATTAAAGTTGGTTGGATCTAGCGATCGATCGATCGATTTCACGTCTAATTTTTTCAAAAACGAAAATGAAAAAAGGCCATTTTTTAAAACAGAGAGTCGAAGTTGATTGGATCTAGCGATCGATCGATCGATTTCGCGTTCAATTTTTTCGAAAACGAAACTAGAAAAAAGACCATTTTCTACAAAGGAAAAATCAAAGAAGTTAAAATTGATTTTGGATTTTTAGTGATCGATCGATTTCGCGTTCGAAAATGGGACAAAGCCGTTTTTCACAAAGAAGAAATCGAAGAATTCAAAATTGATTTTGGATTTTTAGCAATCAATCAATTTCCCGTCCAATTTTTTCGAAAACGAAACTGGGAAAAAGCCGTTTTCCACAAAGGAAAAATCGGAGAGGTCGAAGTTCGTTGGATTTTTAGCAATCGATCGATTTCGCGTCCAATATTTTCGAGAACGAAAATGGAAAAAGGGTATTTTCCAAAAGGAAGAGTCGAAGTTGGTTGGATCCAACGATCGATCGATTTCGCGTGCAATTCAAAATTTTCGTCGGGAAAAGGAAAATGGAAAAAGAGTCTATTTTCCAAGAGTCAGATTTCGCTCGACATTGTTTCCCTCGTTGGGAACCCCTGGCCGGGACGGGGGTTGTTTCTTTGGGGGCGAGTATTCCTCGAGGGGTTGGACTGCTGCACGATCCAGCGGATCGGCCGCGGACGAGTAATGGCTCGGTAATATGATGGGGATGAAGGACGAAGCGGTAACCGGAAACGATTCAATCCGGAGACGTCTCTTTTTCGCCCTTCACCCCCTCCCTGTTACTCTTAATTCATCGTCCGGTTAGGTGACGCAGCTCATTGCGAGTACGAGATTATTCCCTCTCTCCTTTTTTTTTTGCTCCTCTTCTATCCCATACTCCGCATGGATCTATACAGATTTCGCTTGTACAACAAGTCTCCTTTCTAAAGAGCGGAGACTTCGAACGACATCTGGAGAAGGATTTCTTTGTAAAAAAAAAAAGAAAAAAGAAACTATCGCTTGGAGCGCTTCTTTTCCAAACCTCTTCTCCTTCTTCTCTTCTTCCAAAACGTCTTGGAACAAAGATAGAGCCGCGGTGACACGCTGGTCACGGGCATCTGCCTCGAGATAAAGCTCGAGAATCGAATAGGATCCGTATAAACCAGCCTGGGAATCCTCTATTAACGATTAGACGTTTATTAGATACCTACCTACACGATTTCCTCTGGAAACAATCTCTCTCACAAGATTTCTGACGTGGACCGTTTGCCGGACGATTAATTTCACGGCTCGCGATGATATTTCTCTCTCTCTCTCTCTCTCTCTCCTCCAACAGAAGAAACTCCCATTCCCTGCGAGCATTCCGGCCCGTTGAGGAACGAGCCGTCGTTTATCAGCCGGGCGTGGGTGTGCATCCCGCCGATAATAAATTATTTAATTAGTACGGTATTTAATCAAGAAAACGGTGGACGTCGATTCGATTCCATTCCATTCGATTCGATTCGAATCGAGCGTGCAACCATGGCGGATGCAACGTATTAGACAGAGTATTCTCTGGTTACTTCTAGAAAAAGGTGGAAACGCGAGGGAGGAGGAGGGGGAGGGGGAGGATAGGAGTGGCGCGAGTCCCGAATCGAATCCGGCGGTGGAATATCGGGATAATGCATTGGGGTCCGGACAGGCCTTGTTTATAATGGGTTGAACAAGGGTGCTAGAAGCCAGTGGGGGCTCCGGCCCCCCTAAGGCGCGGGTCTTATGGGGCCCCATAGGGACCGACGGTGTTAACCGGCGGGCAGTCTCACCGCGGTCGGTGTTTGCTCATGAGCCGCGCGTGGTATTTAGGGATAACAAGAGGGCCACTTCATCATCCGTTGGAAACGACCCACCATTCCTCTCTCTCTCTCCTCCTCCTCTCTTTTCCCTCTCGTCTCCCTCCTTTCTTCCTTCCTTCCTTCCTTCCTTCCGCCTTAACCTTCTTCGAACGCGTTAAACTCCCTCCTCGTAACAGGAATTGCCACGTTCACCGTTCTTCTCTTCCTCCTTTCGACTCATCGAGCGTTCCATTTGTCTCGAGGAATAGGCTCGCTCTTCTCTTGTCTTCTCTAAAAAGGAGGAAGAGGGGGGGAGGTGGCCGTTTATCGGTCGGATCGGGAGAGATCGGCGAATGAGAATGAGAGGGCGATGCGCGGACGGGGAATAGATTGACCGGCGCTCCGCATTTCGCCCCGAAAAATCGGCGTTCTCGCCTGGGATATGGATCCCCTTTATGGTAATGCCGTGTTTATGCGTTGACAGTCGCCGCCGCCGCCGCTTTCGAACCGGGGAAAGTATGCAAATCCGTGGTAGTCAAAGATTGAATTTCATTTCGTGTCTCTAGGAGAGGAGGAGGAGGAGGGAGAGGAGGGGGAGCGACCTCGATGTCCGACACAGGCCGCGCGTCCGCCACGAGGAGGAGAGATAACCTTTCGACACTCGAACGACCAACGACTCGACGACCTTTTGACGAGAGGAGAGCCTTCCATATGCATCAACCCCCGCCGACAGCCCCGGCCCTTTTGATTTCCAACCAAATCGGGCCTCTCCGCGACGCCGTCCACTTTTCACCCCTCTCTCGAGCCTTCTTCCCAAATCACGCCTTCCGTTTCTGTCTTCCTGTTTTCTCTCTCCTCTCTTTCTGTCTCTCTCTGTCTGTCTCTGTTTCTCTATTGTTTATCGCAGTCGAGTCGAATGTCTCGTGGAGTCGTCCTCTGAATTTTGACAGCGAATTAACTCTACATAATCTATTTTCAGTCACGATTTGTTGCAACGCGAATCGCGAGTTTAGAGGAAAGGAAAAGAGAGAGAGAGAGAGAGGGAGGGAAGGGGTCGAACGATGGGAATCTTTCCTTTCCAGATGTTCATGAATTTTAAGGGACGCGAGGTTTGGGCGAGCATAATTTTTCCATTTAGCCGGTCGCCCCGTTCGATCCCCGCCTCGATCTATCCTCCGATCGGCCCCCGATACACGTAAACAAACGCGCACTAATGCGAACTAATGTCATCGGTTCGAGACTAACGGCCCCCCGTTTCTTCCTCCTCCTTCGATTCTTACCGATGATTCTTACCCGTCGTCGTCCCGCCCCGTCTCGTCAAAGGTAAAAAGTTTTCTGGACGGGTCAAAGGGAAGAACGTTTCCTCTCCTCTCCTCTCTTCTTCTCTTCTTCCTCGAAAGATGGAAGGTTCGAAGATTCATTGCTCGATCGCGAAAATTTAAACCTCGAATCTCGAACTCGTTCCTCTTTATTCATCCATCGATCCTTCTTCTTCTTCTTCTTCTCTACGTAGTTCTTCTTCTTTTTGATCGGACGGGAGTCGAAAAGGGAATAGAAATCCGCGACACCGAGGTCGCTGTATCGCTCGCATCGATAATAAAAGCGGTGCGGCGCTTGTAAACGTAGGACTCGAGTGGCTGGATCGACAGGGGCGCATATTTAACCGGTGGAATGTCTCGGGGCTGTGTGGTATCGCGGCGGACGAATCTCGCGGCAGAAAAATATCGATATATATCGATAGGAAAAGCGATTCGAAGATATTGCGCGAGCTATTTCTCAGCGTTTTTATTAATACCCTCGGCCCTCCTCCCCTCCTCCCCCCCACGCATCCGTCGGCCTATGCCCCGGCAAATTAGGGTGAGGCATCGCTTACTCGTGAATCTTTCCTCGACCCTTCGTGAAAGGAGATGACTATCGTTTTGTCCTCGAACGACTACCGTTGCTACCGACGAAAACTCATGAATTCGACGCTAATTTATCGTCGAGGATCCGTGTCTCTCCCTCTCCCTCCCTCCCCCCCTTCGCATCCGGGATGACGCCTCTTTAACCTCCTCGAAATTCTCGCTCGAGAGAGATTAATTGCGCGCCCTTCCTTTCCAAACCTTTGATTTTTATCCCTTCGTGACGAGACACGGGAATATAGGAGCGGAATAGGAAGTGAGAGATTCTCGATCGATCGAGGGAGGTGGTTGAAAAAGAAACGTCGGTTTTCGAAAAGCGAAGGGAAGGGAAAAATTCAAACGCGAGAAGAAGAAGAAGAAGAAGAGGAGGAAGAGGAGAAGAAGGCTCGTGATTCCCTTTAGGCTCGAGCCTACGTAGTTGGATTCGCGATCCGGCGCAGCATCGCAGCGCACACGCACGCGCGCACACAGAGCCGCGTACGCCAGGGGGATAATAACCAATTATTTTGGAGTATATAATTAGAAAATTACGGAGTCAGCTCCGACACAACGCAGGGACCCCTCTCTCTCTCTCTTTTTCCGCCTACCGATTTCTTCTTCTTCTTCCTCCTCCTCCTCCTCTTCTTCTTCTTCTTCTTCTTCTTCGTGTGGCGTCAGAATTGAGATACAGATACCATAGGGACGAAAGTATAGACCGCGTGTAAGTCGCATGTGCTCGATCTCTCCTCTGCCTCTCCCTTTCTCACCTGCCCACCCCGCTCTTCCTTCCTTCCTCCTTGTCTCCCCCCTCGCCGATCCTTCCTCTCGCTGCTCTTTTTTCCGTCGAATGCGTGTAGAGGAAGGCGAGGGTGTAGAGGTGGGCCGACCTTATGGCCCTGGGCTACCGGGCTTCGTACCTAAGCTGCGCCTCCTATACGGGGTGTCGAAAAAAATCTCGGTGACTCTCGATCTCGATTATTATTTCTCCGACTCGCTTCGAGATAGTGCAGTTTCGAGCGTGCTCTCTTCGCAGGAAGGGGTAAAAATTTCCGCGTAATAAAGTTGTTACGACTACTGCTTTGCGTTCCCTCATGTTGGCGTCGAAGAGTATCGAATAGGCGGTTCGAAGGTCAAAGTTAGAAGAGGAGGAGGAGGAGGAGGAAGAAGTAGTTGCGTGGAAACCTGTTGCGCTTCGAAAAGAAACGAATCTTTTCGAGAGATAGTTTCCTCGTACTTTGGCTCCTCGAACGTGTTTTTCGACGCCGTGTATAGAGAGAGAGGGAGGGGGGGAGGGCGAGGATGCAGCTCTCGGCATGCAGCTCGCGACGCGCTAAATTATTAATCCTAAATTCTTTCGCCGCCATAATTCTCGTCTGGGTGGATTCGTCTCGAATTAGTTCCTATTAGATGGTAGCCGGCCAGCTTGATTCTCCAACAACCTGGGCCCTCGAAACCTGGCAATTGCAATTTGAAACGGGGTTGTCGTCAATTGACGGCATACAGTGTGCTCGTGAACTCGAGAGAACAGGGTAACCAGGAATCGTCCAGCGATTATTACTGTTAAAGGGAAGAGGGGAGGGGTGCTCGTTAATCGAAGATGCCTTCTTTTTCGTTTATCACGTTGGATGGAACGGAACGCGTGTTCATATCGTATTTCAAGTTCGGTAGATGAACGAAGAAATCTCTTGCTTTCCTATTAAAAAGAATTTTTCACCAGATCATAGTGATGGACGCGATAGAGTTTATTTCAAATTTGTTGGATAAATGAAGAAGTCTCTTGCTTTCTTCAATATTAAAAAGATATTGGTAAATTTTTCATCAGTGTTGAAATTTATCGTATTTCAAATTCGCTGAATAGGCAAATTTTTCACGAGGCGGGTTGATGATAATGAAAATGTAATAAAGTTTATCGTATTTCAAATTTGCTGGATAAAGGAAATACGAGGAAATCTCTTGCTTTTTTCTGTATTAAAAAATTATTGGCAAATATTTCATCAGATGGATCATAGTGATAGATGCAACAAAGTTTATCGTATTTCAAATTTGTTGGATAAACGAAGAAATCTCTTGCTTTCTTCGATATTAAAAAGATAGTGGCAAATTTTTCAAATTTGGTGGATAAACAAAGAAATCTCTTGCTTTTTTCTGTATTAAAAAATTATTAGCAAATTTTTCACCAAATGGATTGTATATATAGTGATGGACGAAACAAAGTTTATCATATTTCAAATTTGGTAGATAAACGAAGAAATCTCTTGCTTTCTTCGGTATTAAAAAGATATTGGCAAATTTTTAATCAGGTGGATTGGTGGAAACGCGACGAAATTTATCATATTTCAAATATGGTGGATAAACAAAGAAATTTCTTGCTTTCCTCAATATTAAAAAGACAGTGTCAAATTTTTCATCAAATGGATTATAGTGATGGACGAAACAAAATTTATTATTATATAATATTTCAAATTTGATGGATAAACAAAGAAATTTCTTGCTTTTCTCGATATTAAAAAATAATTGGCAAATTTTTCATGAGATGGTGGTACTGGAAAAAATTTATGGTATTTCAAATTTGGTGGATAAACGAAGACATCTCTTGCTTTCTTCGATATTAAAAAGATAGTGGAAAATTTTTCATCAGAATTATAGTGATGGATATAACAAAGTTTATGGTATTTCAAATTTTATAGATAAGTAAAGAAATTTCTTGTTTTCTTCGGCAAATTTTTTCTCAAAAAGATATTGGTAAATTTTTCACCAGGTGGATTAGTGTTGACGAATAGTCAAATTTTTCATATTCACTTTTGGTGAGTTGATGGTGGAGGATGGAAACGCGACAAAGTATATGGTATTTCAAATTTATTGGATAAATGAAAAATCTCTTGTTTTCTTCGGCATTAAAAAGATTGACAAATTTTTCATCAGGTGGAAATGCGACGAAATTTATCGTATTTCAAATTTGGTGGATAAACGACGAAATCTCTTGCTTTCTTCGATATTAAAAAGATATTGGTAAATTTTTCACCAGGTGGATTGATGTTGGTGAATAGTCAAATTTTTCACGTGGTGAGTTGGTGGAAACGCGACAAAGTTGTTCGATTTCAAGGTTGGAGAGGGAAGGAGGGAGGTTGCGGCGCGAGGAAATGGCAGGTTTCATCGACGATAGATTACACACCCGGTACAGAAGCTTCGCCACCCACTCTCGAAGCCAGGTACAGCCTCGATGGATCGTGATACCCCGCGGACAAATGCCGATAATTGCATTTTGTAGTTCGTGAATTCCTTCTTTCCGCCCTCGTCCCTTCTCCACTCCAACTCTTATCCCCGGCTCTTCCACGCTTCTTTCTCGCCTGTCCGACACCGATTCCGCGTTTCGCCTCCAACCTTCCCTTTCGCGATCCCTCCTTTTCCGCGACGCGGTTTCCCTGCGAAATTCGATCGATCGAGAAAAAGATGATCGATTCGACGACGATCGTTTTGTCGCTTCGCGAAGACGAGATCTCTCGTCTCCGCCTGCCCTGCATCGTGCACGACCACTTTGTCCTCTGTCCACCCACGCACCACAGAGTCTTACAAGAGTCGCGCTCGTGTACCCTCGTGCGTCCTTTCCCCCTCCCCTCTCCCTCTAACCTTCTTCTCATCTCGAAACCAAGCCTCTCTTCCTAGAAACATCCTATTTATCCATCTTGGAAAAGTATCGAAAAAACTATCTTTATATATGAATCGTGTGTATGTGCGTCCTTTGATGTATATATATATATATATTAGTCGATGTAGCTTGTCCGAAGAGGACAAAAAAGAATACGAGCGAACACGAGATAAGAAAGAGAGAGAGAGAGAGAGAGAGAGTCAACAACGAGATGCTATCTAAATAATCGGTCTGCGGACTGTACTTCGAAAAACTAACTTTACCGGGGAATCGTTGGAGCATGCATCGCGCGATCCAGCCGGACAGATCGGAATCTAATCGTTTTTACGATCCGTTCGTGTCTCGCGGGCGCAGGTTAACGCGTAAACGCGGTAAACGTTGAAACGAGCGCTCGGACTCGCGGAAGTCGACTCGATGGAACGAACGATCCACGTTATTAACGTGTAACTCACGCGTGCGTGCCCGTTCCCTTCCCGATTCTTACCGACCTCCCCTCCCCCCTCGTCTCCCTACACTTTTCTGGCATCCAGCCAACTCGTCCTACGCATACCGTTGTAAATATACCGCGTCCAAGGATGGCCAACGATGGCCACGCTCCTCTTCCGTTCCGCCCCTCTCTCCTGCTCGCTACTGGCAAGATAACGAGCAATTTTAGGCGAGCGAAACGTTCGGTTGTTGACAAAAGTTTACATCTTTGTTTTCGAAACGTGGCGAGCGTGTGGTGCAAGCGAGTGGAACGAGAGTGGAGAGAAGAAGCGGGCACGGTTTGAAAAATCGGATCGAGGGTATTATCTAGCATCATCGGATCGTAATAACGACTCGCGATCGTTGGAATTTATCGTCCCTGGCCGCGGTCGATGATTAGTCGGACTCGTTCTTTTCGTTTCCTCGCGTGATGATCGCGACGCACGGTCGAGAATTATCATGGGGAATTCGATTTACGTAATCTGAATCTCGAGGCCGCGTATCTCTACGCGATCGACGTAATCGATTTCGAGGATGATTTCGATAGATATATGGCGAGAGATTTTTTAATTCGACGATGGAGAAAACGATCGTTGTGGAGAAGAAGGGGGTAAGAAAGCGACGGCCGTTCTTGGTTGTTTCACCCCTCGCACAGGGATGAAGGAGGGTTCTCCTCGTCGGTGTACGTGCGTGACGTCAATATGTCCAAGGTAATAAGATGGCCGGCGATAAAGTGGTGGGTGTAGATACAAGATAACAATCGGCTGCAGTAGCTCCTGGCAATCTCGTGATTACAGGCTTAGCCTCCAGAGTATCTCGGTCTCTTCTTAGCCTCCTCGAATGCACCCCTTTCCTTCCTTCCTTCCTTCCTTCTTCTCCTTCCTCCTCCAACTTTGTTCCTCCAAGGTTTATACTATATATATTTCAGCAGGCAGGGATGGATGATACGGATAGCGGTGAAGTAGAGAAGGAGTCGTCTTTTTCCGGAACACGGGCACGTTCCTTTCCTCTCCATCCTTTCCGATCGACCATCTTCCCTCCATCGCCTTTCCGATTTTCGCACATCGAATATTACAGCCTGACGGTGCAAAAAAAGAGAGAAGGAGCCGCCACGGCGGCGGTGTGGTAGGGCGTTTCATCTCTCCTCCTCCTCCTCCTCCTCTCTTCTTCCAGGCCAGAGAGAGGTACCTCTTAATAATAATTTTGATCGGCAAATTGGCGTGGTGCATATTTCAGGCTTCGATCGTTATCTCGCGAAACTTTGGACCCTTCCTGCCGTTTCGTTGCGCGACGGAGAGAAGCAGGAGGAGGAGGAGGAGGTAGGAGCAGCGGCCGAAGCAGAAGAGGAACCAACCAGCCCCGAGGGGGTTCGCTTCGCGTTTTTCGTCTCGAGTCCTCTCTCTCTATCCTTCTTTTCTCCCCTCCCTTCTCCAGAGAGGAATTTTCCTCTCGTTCCTTCGAAGCGGAACGGAGAGTTTGTCGCGCGTAAAAATGTGCCGGTTTCCTGTCGAACGCATTTCGATTACTCGATTACTTTTATTCCTTTCGAAAATGAGTTTATTTAAAGCGAAAAAGCAAATAGATTACTTACGACAATCGATGATATCGCGGGTAAAATTCCGCTTGGAATTCGAACTTTGCTTACAGCTCGAGGAGAGAGATAACGGAATATCGGAACGAAAACGATAATCGTGTCGCGCGTCACCTCGTCGAGGAAGTTTGCAGGATGCAGATTCGCGTTATATCGATCGTAATCGGCTGTCGAGTTTAGATTATCGATCCTAATCCAATATCCCTGTCGAAGGGCTCCTCGACGAGGATACACTCCGACTTATTTTCCATTCTCGGTGGGGAATTAGCGAGTTTCGGCCAAGTTTTCGAGGAGGCCGAGAATGGCTCGTATCCGTTCGTCGATGGAAATCGTCTAAATTCGGGTCACGAATTCCTGGCTGTAAATAAAACCATTGTCTTTTCTCTCCCCTCCACCGTTGACATATTTCTTCGCACTCGCCGCATCGTTCCACGCGCGTGTCATCAATTTCTCCTCCGGTGTGTAACTACGAGAGAGAGAGAGAGAGAGAGAGAGAAAGGTCGAAGCGTATCGTTTGTATCTTTTTAGTTTCTCTTCTCGTATATCCATTTCGTATTATCCCTTTCCCTTTTTTCTCTCATCTTTGCGAATATATTTATACTTCTTCAACATTCTTTTTCTTTTTCTCTTTGTTCGAAGCGTTCCTTCGATCGACACCGTCTAACTTTAGTTACCATCGGCTCTCTTCTTCGAGCAGGAGATGGAATAGTTTGGCCGACTTCCACGCGATGGCAGCACGGTTACCATCGATCCTCTCGCCGCCGTGTATTCTCTGCGAATCGTGTATATACCTGGGACTCGAGCAGCGGGGTTGCTCGAGCAATTTTTCGAGTAACCCCCTTGAAAAGAAGCTGCGCGCTGCTGCCACCTATCGAACGATCTCTTCGTTAAACCGTGCGACTAAAATTCTACATCTCTCTGTATTTCTCTCCCTATTTAATTCCTTTTCCCTTCGATTTTTCTGATTCTTTTCGATTCTCGAAAGAAGAAGGAGGGAGGGGGAAGAAAAAGAAAGAGAAAGAAGGAGGAGGAAGAAGAAGATATCGGGGGTCATAGAATCCCTCGACGTATTTCGTATTAAAATATTAAAATATTCATTCCGAGGCATAAAGGCGAGCAAATTACTCCGGTTCGCGTCCTTCATTCAAGGGTTCAGCGCCAACATCTTTTTTTCCTCCTTCTTTTTACGATTCCTACGACCTACCGCACGCTCTAAATGCTTCGTTTCAGATATCCCTCTCTCGAGTTTTTCTCTCGCGAAAACGTAGCAGATAACGAGTCCCCGTTTCACCTCGTCGAAACAACATTCGGGAACAAGATATCTCTTCCTTTCCATTTCTATCCTCCAAATTTGACGAGCGGTCGGATTTCTCGAGCCGCGGAACAGGAGGAGGAGGAGGAGGAGGATTCGATTCCCTCCGGTTCTGTTTTTCACAAATGTTTTCGCACCCCACGAGGTGCAGTCAGAGGAAGGGGGGAGAGAGGGCTCCCTAGGGTAGCCGGGTCAGAAAGGAGAGGCTAAATTATGCAAGCGAGCGAGCGTTCAGGTAGCAGCAGCGGTCGTTCGCATTCTTCCTTCCCTCCTCGGATTCGCAGTGCCTGGCTTTTCACCCTTTGCGAGGAAAACATTGCTTTCCCTACCTGTCCACGTGATCCTGAGCAAATATTTCAATTCTCGATCGAAAGGAGAAGGAAGGACGGCGCGAAAAACGAATGCAGCGCGTGTAATAAAGTTGGCAAATGCCTGAGCAAATATTTCGATTCTCGATCGAAAGAAAGGAGAAGGAAGGACGGCGCGAAAAACGAATGCAGCGCGTGTAATAAAGTTGGCCTAAGCAAATATTTCGATTCTCGATCGAAAGGAGAAGGAAGGATGGCGCGAAAAACGAATGCAGCGCGTGTAATAAAGTTGGCAAGGAAGCGATAATGCCGTTAAAAACGCTGGTAATTCGGAGGGCCTCTCGTGTAATGACAGAGGGCCGCGTAAATGACAGAGAGCCGGGGGAATAATTGGCATCGGCGGTGCCCACGAAATTCCTAGCTTCGGGGCCCCTTAGCTATACTTAGGAAGGAATCAGAAGGCATCGTCCTCTTCTTCCGGGGGAGAAGATTCGTTTCTTCTCGAACGCGAGAAAAGAAGAAGAAGGAAAAGGAGAAGGGAAAACGTTTGGGTGCTGGATGTGTACTGCTGCGGCCACAGGTGCGAAGGCGCAAAGCCAGCTGGGATAGTCGAAAACGGTACGACACGGGGAGAGATCTCGGGCGCACGATGATCTAACTCGCCCCTCCCGAGGGGTGGCTGGCACGTACTGCATAATGCTGCTACCTGTGGCTCTCATTTAAATGTACTAAACCTCGTCCTCTCTCTCCCTCCCTCCCTCCCTCGTGCCATTCCATCGCCTCGCCCACAGCGAGACGCAGGCTTTTTTATTCCTCGCGCACCGATACCACCCCCTCCGATTTTCTTTCGAGCTAATTAATCACACCCCTCCGCGAACCTGTTGCGAGACACGACGGCGATCCGTTTCCGTTTCCATCTAACGCGTCCACCTTCTCGCCTCCTCCTCCTCAGAGGAGGAAGAGAAGGAGGAGGAGGACACGAGGAGGAGGAGGAGAGGGTCGCGGTGCGATCGGTGCCGACGCTCGTCCACCGTTGCACCTGTTGCACCGTGTGCTTGGTATACGCGAGAGACGGTGGGTGCGTGAGGTGACCGATTGTCACCGAAACCCTTTCAACTCTCTCTCTCTCCTCTTGAAACGAAACACGCACGGGATGTATATAGTAGAATCGGACGTAGTCGTTCTATAAAATTAAAAACCTGTTGCGCTTTTCCTCTCTGATCGAGAAATAGAAATGAAATAGAGAAAAAGGAACTAGAGAAACGATATATAACGACGTATCTCGTTTTCGAAAATCGCACCGTTTCGAAGAAAGGGAAAAATCGATGGACGCACAGGCTTTCGAAGAAGAAGAAGAAGATTTAAAAGAAGCATCGTCGTCGTGGTCGTGGTCGGTGGTTGGTGCGGCGGTCGCGGCGTGAAAACGGCAGCCAAGCTCGCAGCGGTAGGTTTGGAGCTCGGTGGCAGCGGTAGGTTTGGAGCTCGGTGGCGGCGGCGGCGGCGGCGGTCGCTGGAAGGCTGGGCCAGCGAGGGGGGCGAGGGGTGGGGCGGGGTGGGAGCAGTGGCGCCTGGGGTGCGTAGGCTGCCTCGGAGGCGCGGCCGGGCCAGGTTCCGCCCGACGGTGACGTTCGTCGACGGCCACCTTGCGCGCGGGGCCAATGGCAGCGCGAGCGGGAGGGCAGGGTGGGGATGTGCAGGAGCGTGGCGCGCATGACTCGAGTTCCACCGAGCGCTCCGGGAGCCTCGGGAACCTCGAGCGAGCTGCGAGGCGAGGCAGTCAGTCGCTCTCAGCTACGACATGCATAACGCATGAGAGAGCCTGAGCGAGATCTTTCCGAGCCGTTTTCGTCTCCACTCTCTCGCGCGCGCGCGCGCACGCACGTACACACAGTCTCCTCTCTCTCTCTCTCTCTCACTCACTCGGATCCTCTCTCGCGCCGCACACTCGCGCGAGAAAAACACGCACGCACACATACATACACGTACACACACACGTACACATGACACACACGCACACGCGACACGCGTATACACACGCACACGCGCGCGCACAAGCAAGACACCGCGCCGTGAATCGGCTTGATACTCTTCTCCCGTGATCGTGCTCGTCCGGGTCGTCGTCAAGCTCGTGCTCTCCCGTCTTTGCGGAACGACGGGACACCCGAGCCGCGAGTGCCGTCTTCTTCGTGGTCGTGTCACGGCGTCACAGTGATCGGTCGCGAGTGATATTATATATACACGGGATCGTGCCTCCTGTTCCCGTCTCGTAGGAGCAACGGCATCATCGCGGCCATCACCGGGGTTTCAGTTCGGTGTTGAACGAAACACGGCAAGAAGTGTGGCAAGTTGAAACGACGACGGATTGCGACCGATCTTGGTTGGACGCGGTTGTGTTCGAAACGTCGGGACGAGTGGAGTGGACGGAGATATATATATACATATATATCATTCGCTCCCCTGTGGAGAGAAGAAAAAGAGTATCATTTCGTCGTTTCCATCCGCGGACAAGTATGGACGAATCGGTCGCCGCGCGTTCCACGATGCCTCTTACTCGGGATTTGGTGCGTAGCCGCGAACGATGGACTGTGCGTTGATCCGAAAAGGTCGGTTGTGAGATCATCGGTGTCGTGCGCAGAGAGATTTTCTATTTCCTTCGCGAAGCCTACGACGACTCGTAAATCATTCCCCGTATAACGTAGAGACACGCGTGGACGAGAGGGATAATCGAAAAGGAGGAGGAGGAAGAAGAGGAGGAGGAGGAGGAAGAAGAAAAGAGGAGAGAGAAAGAGGAAAGGGAGAAAGTGGAAAAAGGGAGAAGTGGAAAGGAAGCGGGGGAAAGGGTGCCCTTAGAGGGCAGCCCGAAAGGGGATCGGAGATAGGAAGGAAAATCGAGGTGTGGACGAGCGGAAGTAGATGGCCGCTACCACGTACATGCCGATTAGTAGCGCAGTGTCGTCCGAGCTGGATGGTGGTTCGGGTACCGCGATCGGGATGAATATCGCTGTGGGTGGCTACTCCTCGGGCTCGCCTCGCAGCGCCGCCGACGCCGGGGAGATGAAGTACATGCCGGCGCCGCAGCATCACCACCATCATCATCATCATCACCAGGTGACGTCGTCCCCGTCGCCGAACGGCCTGTCGCACCCGTCGCCGGCCAGCCTCTCGTCGGCGAACCCCTGGGTGAGCCTGCAGCCGAGCAGCGACCACTGGGCGGCCTCGATGGGCATGCACCACACCAGCCACCATCCGCACCACCATCCGCACCAGGCGAACGTGGCCGGGCTGGACGTGAAGCCGTCGATCGCGGCGGCGGCGGCGACCGCGGCCGCCGCGGCGGCCGCCGCCAACGACCAGTCGATGCATCACCGCGGAGGGCCTCACCAATCGCCCGGGATGGCGTCCCCGCACTCGAGTTGGCACGCGCCCGTCGTGCCCTCGGCCCATTACAACCCGAGCGGTGGCGCGGCCTCGCCCACCACCCTCCAGCAGTACCACGCGGCGATGAACGGGATGCTGCACCCGCACCATCCCCAGCACCATCCCCAACTCCAC
The DNA here is from genome assembly GCF_003254395.2 of Apis mellifera. Taxonomy (NCBI): domain Eukaryota; kingdom Metazoa; phylum Arthropoda; class Insecta; order Hymenoptera; family Apidae; genus Apis; species Apis mellifera. The sequence goes on along the minus strand of NC_037647.1, from coordinate 9,766,873 downwards.
AACCACCAGACGGGGCTGCACCCGAACCTGAGGGATCCGGGCTCGCCGGTCGGCCACTCGCTTCACCCGGGCCACGCGCACGACAGGGATCAGAGCGCCGGGGAGGAGGACACCCCGACCTCGGACGACCTCGAGGCGTTCGCCAGACAGTTCAAGCAGCGCCGGATCAAGCTCGGCTTCACCCAGGCGGACGTGGGCCTCGCGCTCGGCACCCTCTACGGGAACGTGTTCTCCCAGACGACGATATGCAGGTTCGAGGCGTTGCAGCTCAGCTTCAAGAACATGTGCAAGTTGAAGCCGTTGCTGCAGAAGTGGCTCGAGGAGGCGGACTCGACGACCGGCTCGCCGACCAGTATAGACAAGATAGCCGCCCAGGGCAGGAAACGGAAGAAGAGGACCTCGATCGAGGTGTCGGTGAAGGGCGCCCTCGAGCAACATTTCCACAAACAGCCGAAACCCTCCGCCCAGGAGATCACCACCCTCGCGGACAGCCTCCAGTTGGAGAAGGAGGTGGTCAGAGTGTGGTTCTGCAACCGACGGCAAAAGGAGAAGAGGATGACCCCGCCGAACACGCTCGGCGACGGGATCATAGAGGGCGTGCCGCCTGGCCACCAAAGCCAGCCTGGCCTCCACCAGGGCTACCATCCCCAGGACCACCTTCACGGATCCCCCATGGGCCACAGCCACAGCCCCCCCATGCTCAGTCCCCAGGGCCTCACCGCGCACTCGTTGGCGGCCCACTAGCGTTCGCCCGGGCCTCCCCCGTTGGGCCTCTCGATAACTTCGCAAAACTCGGCGAACAATCCGGTTTCCTCGCCACCGGAAACGCTCCCTCCGTTTTATCACCACTACCTGCAGGCGCGCACCGGCAGCTACTCGACCACCTCGTAGTAGACGTGGCCGAGGAGGGAAGAGGAGAGAAGGAAATGTTGTTTCGCTCCCTAGTCCAACTCACCAGACCGCTACTTCGTCGTACGTCGTCGTCGTCGTCGTCGTCGTGATCGTGCCGCCCTTGCCGAAGGCTTTCTTTCTTCGTCTCTTGGACGAGGTTCTACAACGGGGATTACGCAACGAGGCCGAGTCGCGCAACGAGAGAGAAAAGCCGATCAACGGGGAGGCTCGTGGTGGCGCGATCGCGAAACGCGCCCGCCCGAAACAAGGAAAAAACAAGGATAAATAAATAAATGAATAAATAAATAAATAAGTAAATAAGTAAATAAATAAGTAAGGAAGGAAAGAAGGAAAGGAGGAAGGAAAAACGCTCTTGGAAATTCGCCTACGATCGGCTACGAATCTCAGGGATAACGCCAACGTGTCGCAGCCGCAGCCGCAGCCGCAGCAGCCGCCACCGCCGCCGTCGCCGATCATCGTCTGTTCGTCGATCGAATTGACTCTCTCTCTCTCTCTCTCTCTCTTTCTCTCTTCCTTTACTTACCACCCTTTCTCTTTCCCACCCTTTTTGATTGATCGGCCAATTGTTCGAGGAAATCGGGAAACGAAAAATCTCGCGGCCCGCGATCGTCTTGTTTCGTTCTTCTTGTTTCGTCGCCGAGTTTTTAATCATACGATCGCGCGATATCCCGGTGTTTGGAAAGTGCGTACAGTTTCTTCGGTTGCTTCGATCCGTCCGTCTGTTCGCTCCTCGTTTTGTTGGTTCATTGTTCGAAACAAGAGGAAGAAGAAGAGGAGGAAGAAGAGGAAGAAAAAGAAGAAGAGGAGGAGGAGGATAAAAAGGGACGTTGAACGTCTGATCGTGTATAATTCGTCGTCGTCGTCGTTGTTGTTCTCGTTTACGACGGTGCAAAAATACGAAAGGAGGAGAAATGGTGCGAGGAACGCTGTTGTGCGCATATATCGTATATATCGACGAACGCGATCCCGTCGCGGACGGGAGACCGACGGACGGATATGTGGCTATATGCCCGAGGAAAATTAAAGGAAACGCAGCCAGAGGCGAAGAGCGGTGTACGTTCGCGTGGGATTTGTTCGAAGCAAACCCGCCGGATGATGTAACATAAGTAAATATGGACTGTAAATAATGTACTAGATAAAGCTAGTAAGTTAAGTGAGAGCGCGCATCGTCGTCGTCTTCTTCTTCGTCGTCGTCGTCGTCGCCGTCGTCGCCGCCGCCGCCGTCGCTGTCGTCGTCGTCGTCGTCGTCGTCGCCGCCATCGTCGTCGCCATCGTCGTCATCGTAATCGTCGTCGTCGTCGTCGTCGTCGTCCACGTCGTCGTCCACGTCGTCGCCGTCGCCGTCGTCTTCGCGATGGTGGTGATGGTCATCGTCGTCGTCGTCATCATCGTCATCATCGTCGTCATCATCGTTCTCCTCGTCGTCGTCGTCGCCGTCGCCGTCGCCGATCTCGAACGAGTCGGATCGAGTTTTCGACTCGATCGGAGACGAAGACAGAGAGGAAAGGAAAAGAAAAGAAAAGAAAAGGAGAAGGAGGTGTGTGGAGCGAGGGAATAAATGATGCGGCGCGACCAAGTGCGTGAGAGGAGAAAAAGAAAAAAAAAAAAAGGAGAAAAGAAAAAAAAAAGTAAAGACAAAACCGATTGATCGCAATCCTGAGAGGGACAGGACACGCGTGAGAAACGGGGGAAAAAGAGGCACGCGTGTCGGGAAAGAATCGTGTGCTGAGAAAGAATCCTAAGCGACAACCAGACAGAACTCCCTTGCAATGAAAAAACCCCTTCTGTGTATAAAGAGTAAGTATATATATATATATATATAAATAAAAAAAAAAAAGAAAAGAAACGAAACGTATAAATATATATATACAAATGAGAAGCCCTATATATATATATAAATACATACACACACACACACACACACATATATATATATATATAAATACAGAAAAAGGAAAAAAGAATCTATGTATATATAAGAGAGAAATCTATGGCGACGTCGAGAGGTTGTAGAGCTATATTATATATTATTGCGACATTATCGTCAAGGCATCGTTTCGCGGAGAGAGAAAAAAAAAAAAAAAGGAAAAAAAAAGAAAAAAAAAAAAAAAAAGGAGAAAAAAAAAATTAACTATTGTAAACGACAATAGAATCTGTCATTATTATTTATCATTATTACGATGATTTTATTATTATTGCTATTATATTATTAGTCGTCTTTATTGTCATTTATTATTATTCTTTATTATTATGATTATTATTAACATCGCAATTATTATTAATGTTATCATTACCATTCTGTTGCCCGGAGGCTAATCGCAGAGCGAGAATTTTTGCGTTTTTCGTTGCCGCCGGGCATTGGCCGGGCTCTTCTCCCTCTCTCTCTCTCTCCCTCTCTCTCTCTCTCTCTCTCTATTCTTTCTCGTTCGTTACATTTTTCGCGATTATCGTCTCTTAATTTGTCTCTTAATTTTTTTCCTCTCTCTCTCTTTCTCTCTCCGCTTTCTGCGTCTCGTCTTGCCGCTTCCGTTCGTTCGTCTCGCCGTAAAAAATCCGCGAACCCGTTTTTAATTTCGCGGATTCGTCGATAGATCGCTCCACACTTCCCCTCCACCCCCACCTCCCTCCCTCAGCCACGTGGAATTCGATTGTTCTCGCTCTACGATTGGCCACGGGACCCGGTTTATTATCGGCATTATATACGCGCTTCCGTGATGGAAACGGTCGGCCATACTTTTCCATTCCATTCTCTCGATCGGCGCGGTCATCATCGATATCATCGAACGATTAGAAACGTGGTCGGCCGATTTCGAATCGGGGGGGGAGGGGAATTCGGCCACGTGGCGATGGGGGGAGGTGAAGGATCAAGATTTTCAGAGATCCAACTCGAGACGAGTTAAGAGTTTCCGCGATCTATCGATAAAATCCCTCACAGTTTTCCACTTTCGCTTTTCGCATCGGTCAAAAACACATTCCTCGTTTCGTTCCTCCTCCTTTATCTTGAGATATCTCGATTCGATCTCTCTCTCTCTCTCTCGTTGGAAATTCCAACGCAACGCATCTCTCTTCTCTTATTTAACTCGCCCTTCGAATTCTCTTCGCCGAAATTTCTTACGTTGCAACTCGTCTTGGAATTTTCTTCGCTTTCTAAACGAGTCGAAACGAAACAGTTCACCTCACCTCTCCTCCATCCCACCCCCGTCGGTCAAACAGATCCGAAATATAACACACGAATATAATTAGGCGACACGTCGGTTTTCGACGACTCCATAATACTCGGAGATGCCGAGCATTATGTAAACTCGGCCACATCTCTCAGAGGTGACAGATGTTGCCGGCCGACGGGGACGATTCGACGGCGATGATCGCGCTGTTAAAAGCCGTTCGAACGCTTCGAAACGCCTCGGACAGTTTCCGTGATCGATCCCTGCCGCTTTTGATCATTGCTACCTTCGATATTGTACCTCGAATTCACTTCTCCCCGCTTCTGTTCCCGTTTCTCTCGCCAGAAATGAAACAAGGTGACGAGAAAGATGGAGAGACGGATAGATGGAGAGATAGGGCTCCTCTATCCCTCTCTCTCTCTCTCTCTATCGGATTAACACGGCTTCGTATTAAGAGAACGTTTCGTTTCGACGTTTCGCGTCGAGATTAGACGCGCGCGTTTTATCGCCGACGCACAACATTCTGTGATTGTTATTTGCTCAACTGTGGCCACTATTTCGCGTGGGTTATCGCGCGAAAATCGAAGAGAAACGTAACCGATTCCCTGAGAGAAAGAGAGAGAAAGATCGTGTGTGTATGTATGTACCTGCCCTGACTTCGATCCGCGATTTTCGGCGGCGAAACGAACGATTCTGGAGAACGAAAGAAGATATATATATATAACGTGTCTCTTTTCTTTATATATTTTTATCGACACAAATAGATCGCCTAGATTCGAATTATTCCCCTCCCCTCAACCCGGTTGTGGTTCTTTGGTTTCTGTTATTTTAACGAGACGCGCTCGAGAGGAAGAGGAAGGGAAAAACTTTTCATTTCGCGCCAAATGTTTTTTAAAGGGAGTGAAAGAGAGAAAGAAAGAGAAGGAGAGAGAGTTGAGACGACGAAGAATCTCTGTTGTTTTTTTGTAAAGATTGTTTCTTCTTTTTCTTTCTCTTTTTTCCTTAATCATTGTCCCCTTCGCGTATCCTTTCGCGAATTCGTTGAAAGGTTAGAGTAGAGTTAGTCGTTTTTCGAGGGAAGATCGAGAGCTATCTTTATCGGCGCTCGAGTTTTGTCCGTTTGATACGCGACAGGATACGCGAGGGCGCGTTGTTGCTGCGTTTCTTTTTTTTCTTTTTTTTTTTTCTTTGTAAATAGAAGAAGAAACGTGTGGATGCGATGGATCGTCTCTTGCCAAGGAAAGGGATGGAATCGAGGAGACGGGATCGAAGAGACGCTTTTCTTTTTTTTTTTTTTTAGGGGGGAGGGAAAGACGCGTAAATTTCGTCCTCGAATTCGAGAGCTCTTGGAAAGTTTCTTCGATTTCTTCGACCGATTTCTTCCCGAACCGCCATGCGTGGAGGAAATTTTCTTTAAAAATCGGTGCACGTGCGAGAAAAGAGAGAGAGAGAGAGAGAGGGAGAGAAAGAGAGAGACGCGTGTGTGGAAGAAAGAGGGACGAATGCGAGGGAAATGGATGGATGGAAGGATCGACGATACGATGAAACGGGAAAAAAGGGAACGGGAGAGAAAGAAGAGAAAGATAACGATAATAAAGAGGAATGTAAAGATGAAAAATTGAAAGAAAAAAGTTAGAGTTGAAAATCTCGAGAAAAAGAAAATACGAAAACCGCGGAAACGAGACATGCGTATTGGAAACAACAACAACAACAACAACAACACTGTACACAGCTCCTCCTTCTCCCTGTATATTATTATAATTAAACGATTAATTATTATTAACGTAAAAATAAAGATCTGGCGAATGGTGGTGACGTTTTGTTAGAATGGCAGAAGCTAAATTACTACTGAATTTTAATTAATAAACGACATGAAAGTAATACAACAACAGTATTCCACGTTTCTTTATTTTCTTTCTCTGCTCTTCATTTGCCAAGAATCATCACTTTGCTCGCTCCAACGAAAAGGGAAAAGAGAAGAGTCGACGGATCCTTCGATACATATATATCGTTCGTCGGATTATTTTCACGGGCTCGTCGAAACGCTTTCGAAACGGGGGGAGGATCCAAGCTCGATTTCGTGGCGAGCACAATCCTTTTCCCGTTTCAATTACCGGCCGCGATAATGGGACGAGCGCTCGTAACCGTTAATCATCGTGATAGGCGATGCGACAAGTGGATAATTAACCGGGAAGAAGAAGGTTTCGATCTTCGCTCGTCGATTTTCATTCGTTCGAAAAGTATCAGTACCATTTCCATCGAAAATCTCTCGATATTTTCAACGCGATTTCCTTTCCTCTCCGTTTCTCTTTCTCTTCCTTCCCTCCACCCCAGAAAAATCGTCGCAATTACTCGCGCACTCGTCGAATCCGCGTTCCAATTAATCCCCCACCAAGCGTCCCCAAGCGATCGCAACGAGTATCCCGTAATTGAGCCCGGTTTTCCACGCCACACGGATTCCAATCGGCCGCGAAATAATTGGAGGTAGATTCTGGCTGGTCCAATTTTTCCTCCCGTCTCGATTTGGAATCGTGGCGAGACAACTCCACGAAAACGACAAACTCCTCCAACTTGCGCAAATACGCTCCGTCCAAGATCAATCGACGTTTAATCCACTTTGCACAGCTGGGATCTCGATAGAAATATATATTCCTCGAGACGCTATTGGAGCGTCGATAACGTTTTGTATATACGTATATACGTCCACTTTAATGATTCGAAAATTCTTTTCGAAGAGACATTTCATAAATCGAAGAGAGAGAGAGAGGTGTTGTCGAAAGAGGTGTCGCGTTACGATCTTTTCGAGGAGAGAGAGCCGTCTTGGTAACATTAATATGGAGCATGGAGGATAGCTTCTGACAAGCCTCGGATAATCCTCTCCCAAGAGGAGGCGATCTTTCGCGTCCGATTGGTTACGAAACTAGGAGGAAGCGAGGGATCGATCGATGAAATATCGATACTTGGAAACTCGGCTCGGCTCGGCTCGGCTCGGCGCATTTTCTTCGTTCCGAGAAAAGGAGAATAGAATCGCGCGTGTTGGACGTGTTCCGACGGACACGAGGGAGCTTCCGGTTCCTGCGAGCCGGGGCCCTTCTCTCCTCTCCGAGGTTCGAAGCGTATCCAACGATTATTACGTGGAAGCGCGAATTGCCTTTAATTATGCACGGCGAGGCGTGCGCGCGCGTACGGTAAAGACACGAGGGGGGCTGATTGTTTCTTTTCTCGGGCAAAAGGCGGGAATTGTTTGTCGGAGGGGTCGCGTTTCGCGGGGGGAATGGAACGGGCAGGGGCAGGCTGGAACGGACAACCGTTAAATCAATTTTAAGAACAGGTTTCGATCCGGCGAGCGCGCTTCCCTATCGATTCCTAGGATCTCTCTCCTTAGCCAGAGTTCTCGGGCTGAGCGCGAGAAACGAGGCGACGAGAATTTTTGCGGGACGCGGTGACATAACGCGACGCGCGCGCGCCCAGACTCGACCGACCGGTCGCTCGCGCCTTTTCGCCTCCTCTAAGATTAATCTCCCTCCGTTGAAAAAAAAATGGCGAGGAAAAGGGCGCGAAAAGGAAAATCGCACGGTTTTCACCTCGGTCGATGCGTGACACGCGCGACTAACGAGTTCCCCCGTTGAAAATGAGAGACGAGAAAGAGAGAAGGGGGAGGGAGGAGTGGACCCTGAAAGAGAAGAAACGGGTGGAAAAGAATTGGAAAGGAGAAATGGAAAGTGGAGGAGAGAGAGAGAGAGAGGCGCAGGCGCCAACCACTCCACCTACTACTACCCCCTTTCGAAACGGGGAGGCATGCGCTCTGCGCTTTCTCCTTCTTCCTCCCTCCTTCTTTCTCCTTCGGATCCGCCACGCTCGTTCCGTTCACATCCACCGAAATTATCGTTATAGGCGTATCGTGTACGTGCACGACGCCGCTCGCGATTCGCTTCGTCCGATCCTCCCCCTCCGAGTTTCTCCAACGTTCGATTCGAGAGTATATATCTCCTCCTGTTATTCGAAAACCTATTTAGACGAACCAGTCTCCGCGACATCGTTTTCGTAGTCGTCGTCGTAGTCTGAAAAGTCGAGCGTCCTTCCCGACAGGTTTTTTCGCCCGGATGACTTACGGCGCCAGACCAATCGGCCGGTTCGCATTCCTCGACTCGCGCGCATTGCCAACGCGTGCATCGTTTCAATAGTCCAGAGATACAAAAGTGTACAGCCTTTCGAGACGTTGCCTCACGCGACCTTAACCGGAACACCCGGTTAATTACGTATATACATATATATATATATAGGGAGACACCTTTCACGAATCTTTCTTTCTTCTCTCGACGATCCGTCGTTTGGAGAGGAACTTGGCTTGTAGAGAGAAGGTTCTTTTTTTTTCAAGAGAGTGGAAGAAGCTCGTCCAATTTACGACGATCGGCGGAACTCTCCGGAGGAGAGTTTTACCGGAGAGCTCGTTGACATTCCGGGAGCGCGCGAATCCCGAACACGGTGGCGCATTGATTTAATAGCCGAGATGCCCACACCTCGGAGGGGAATCGCATCTCGTGCTCGGTTTTCGCGTCGAACGGGCGGAAACGTACGAAACTTACCACATATACATACATATATATATATATATTGGGTTGTGCAGGAACGAATACGTGGACGATAACGCGCGGTGCACTCGCGGCGGCGGCGGCACGCGTGTGCGGAGGAAACAATTGAACCTCGTCCTTTCCTCTCTCTTTCTCTTTCGCGGGATACTCGCGTCGTCGCCTCTTCCTCCTCTCTTCTTTCTCTTTCCCCTCCTCCTCTCCCTCGGCCCCTGCCAGCCAAGCTTAATAAGCACAGCTACCTACATTCCATTTCCGGTGCGCTGACGTCACTTGACAATCCGGCTACGGACAGCTCGTCGAGCCACGTACGTACGTACGGCCGAGCCTCGTCCATCCTTTAGGTATATAACCCACACCTCTCGACGACGTTTCACCGAGCGGTTACGATTTCCTCTCCATCGACGTGGCCTCCGATCGACGCCCAACGCCCTCCTCCTCCTCCTCCTTCCTTTCGATTCGGGACCAGTTCGGTTCGGAGCGATCGATTTCTTCGATCGACCGATCTCCTTTCCGAAATATCTCGGCCATTTTTTTCCTTCCTTCTCTCACCGTATATACATATATATATTTATACGCCATGTATGTGCGTGCACGCGTGTGTGTATGTGTATATCGCGGGTAGGATAGATATCGCGAGCTGTAACGAAAGCGGGGGAAGAGGAAAGGGGCAGGGGAGAGGAGAGGAGAGGGAAGGAGCGCGATCGCGGTTTGTCGAAGCGACGACGCAAGCAGGTAGGCCTTGAACAGCTCCGGACCCACGCGCGCGGGTCTCTCTCTAGGAGTGTTGGCTCTCCCGTGTATAGAGGCATTCTCGGTTGGCGCTGCTGGGCAAAAGACAGATAAATAACTCAGGTATGGCATTGGCTAAGTAAACGAGCCTACGCGCGCATTCGCGAAACGTACACCTGTACGACCACGGCCGCCGTACACTCTCGAGCTCGTATGCGCCCGAGTACCTACACGTTTAGCCGCGCGTAAAACGCGTCCTCCTCCTCCTTCTCGTCTCTCCTTCCCTCTCTCTCTCTCTCTCGCGCTCCTTCGTATTCGCTTTCTCTCTTTCAGCGAGCGTAGGCGTGACTCTCTCGTGGCGAGAGTGTCTCTGGATCTGCGGACGACGCCGTCCAAACAAGGGAGAAGGGAGGGAGGGAGGGAGAAAATGTCTATCCTCGATCGAATCTTTCGGGGGGGAAGATCGGTTCGAAGGGGATGATTTGGCATCGATTTCCTTCTGGCTCGATCGAAGAATGTACTCGCGGACGTAGTCGGAGGAGAACGAGTCGACAGCGCGCACGCACGCACGCCTCCTTACTCACTTATAAAGTTAATTGAGGGCAAACGTCCACCACCACCACCGCCACCACCACCACCACCGATACAATAATACTGACCGAGGCGAAAACATTTGCAACCGGTCGGCGAACGCTCGCGTAATTGTCGCCGACACGCGGTGACGATTGCGTGGAAGAGTTTTCGCGGAAAACGCCTCGGCTGGATCCCGTCGTCCCTGACCTTAGATCCACGTGGAGGATGGATATCGCCTTTGCCATAGGTCATCCCTGACGAATCGGTTACGGAGTGGCTCCTTTCATCGTCTTCTCTCTCATCGTCCGCTACTACTACCACTTTCACTCGAGAAAGAAAAAAGAAGATTCATTCTCCTCTTTCCCTCTTTTTTTTCGCTTTTCTTTTCGTTCCTTCCATCCCGATCTAACGGCTCTTGTCCCACCTGTGCTCGGACAACACTGGGAGGGGGGACGGATGGAATAAATTATAAATATCGAATGTAATTATGATAATGCTGATCTATCCGCTCGGAGACACAGGTGGCGCGGAAAGATTCGGGACAGGAAACGCTCGTATTAAAAACTTCCTCCGTTTCCTTCTCTCGATCTTCGATCCCTGCTCTTCGATCGAACGAATCCACGCTCGAATCGTCCTATTCGAAATTTCGCAGCGCGTGGCATCGCGTGCGTGGCCTTCTCGCCCTCCTCCTCCCCTGTAGAGAAACCCTGTAATTCCATTATATCCACCGATACGCATCGGTCGATACATGGCGTTTCAATTCGTAACGCTTTTTCGACGAAAGAATTCCATCCTCCTCCCTCCTCCTCCTCGGTCCATATCTCGATCCATTTCGACACGTTTGGAGCGCGCGACAGGTAATTGGATCGGCGCTGGTATATATTTATCGATGCCGCGACTCGCCGCGACATTTGCAGCGGAATCGAATCTGCTTCGCCGCGTATTCGAGGGGAGGAGAGGGTGGATGGTAATTCGATCGAGCTTTCGGGGCGAGAATTCGCGTCGAAGGGGGGAGAGAGGGTCACGGAATGAATTTATAATATAACGGGAGTCGACGTCCGGGAAATCCGCGCGCAGGTGGAGGAAGGAGGGAGGGGTAAATAAGTTTACAAAAGGGCGAAAAAAAGGCGGAGGAGGAGAGAGAGGGTTGGAGCGTTGCCGCGTGTCCGGCGTGGAACGCGCGTGTCTCGTGCCGTGGCCACATTCCCCGCATTCGCCCGCAGGGAGGCCGATAAAACGTATGCAGATTAAAACATTTTATTTGAATGATAATATAACACTTGTTGATGCAAGCGCGTTGGCCTAGGTTAGCATAATAAACATTATGTAGATCTGTACAACGGCGAGCTATCCGTTCGTTCCGGCGTACGTCTCTCGCCCGTTACACGAACGTGCGCGCGTTTGAACGTGTGCGTCGCTCCTCTCCTCTATGGAAGAGGCGCGCGCGCGCGCGCTTCAGTCTTGTTTCTCTCCAACCGTCTCTCCCCGTCCCCTCCTCCTCCCTCCGCTGGCCCGTTCCTCGCCAACCGCACCCCTTGCCCCCTCCACTGCCCCCTTACGCCGCATCCACGAGACGTTCATTCATTAAAACCGGGAGGAGACCGCGTGCATTCTCAATTTTATCGATGCTTCGATCGAGGAGGAGGAGGAGGAGGAGGAGATGCGCGCTTTCGCTTCCTTCTCCTTCTATTCTTTCTGTTCTCGAACCCAGGATTTTCTCCATCTTTCCATCGTTCGCGTGAAAAGCAACCGGGTTCTCGCCCGCGAAGCGAATTCCTCGAGGTCCGTAGGTGTCGAGGGAAAATGTCAAGGAGAAGGTGTCGCCTATCGAAGGCGATAGAAATCGCGAGTTCGTACGCCGCCGCCCCTCTTCCTCTCGGATGCCTCGTAAAATCGCCGACCGCTCGTCCCTATATTCTATATGTATATTCGAGTTTCTAATCTCGTAGGATTCGATCGGTCACGTGTTCGTGTTTGGTAACGATTACTGGAGAGGAGATGGAAAAATTGGGGGGGAAGATGGGAAAAAGAGAGCGCGGCGCGATTCGCACGAGGATCGACGAACTCTTCGAAGGCCGGTTTTATAACTGGCGACACACTTTTCGTCCGCGAAGCTCGTTCTAGCTTATCCGGTGGAAGGCGAAATGGGTCGAACGGTTGGCCGGCGCGCGAACATTAGCAGACTCGGTGTACAGTCGGTCCGGCACCAAGTGGCCGCGATAATAGGACCTATGACACGCACGTACGCGCGCGCACACACACGGCCGGCCAAGTTAAGTGGCCGCCACTCGTCGCTGAAAATAATGTTCAATTCCGACGTAACTGCACCTATGACCCTGACTCTTCTCGGCTTACCTTGAGCGCTCATTCGGAGGAAATCCCGAGGAATGCTCGGCCGGGTGGGCGACGCTCCTTCGATTCTCCGCGCGAGGGAAAATCCGTCCAACTGGATACGTATCCTCCCTCCTGATCCCCGACGTTTCTCTCACCTTCTTCTCTCTCTCGACGAGGCGTCGACGTGTACAATCTCGATCGATCGAAAGTCGAGGCTAGCCTAGACGAGTGACGCAGCGAGCGCCCCTGACCCTCGAAGGGGCGCGTTCGATTCGCGATAGAGTCTCTCTCTCTCTCTCTCTTTCTCTCGGAGGCCACTTTGAGCCCCGCGTCGCGCCGCAATCGGATGTAAATGCGATGCAAATTCGGAGGGGGCGCGAAAGAGAGGGTGCGCGTGTGCGTGGCGCTATCGAATGTACCGGGTGTACCGCGATAAACCAGAGCCGAGCTCGATCCGGCCGCAAATTTAGCCTCCGACGAAATATTCTTCCCTCCTTCTCGCCACCCCCTCTTTAATCGGAAGCGACGCCTTCCCCTTCCGGTGAAACGGTTCCCGACACCTTTCTTCTTTCCTTTTCGTTTTCTCGAAAGGGAGAGAGAGATGGATCCACTTTTGTCCACGTTTCTTCCGGGTGAAGGTAGAAGAAGAAGAAGAGGAGGAGGAGGAAAGGGATTCGTGACCGAGGGCTGTTCGACGACGCCCGAATTAGATCGTTATCGGGGACGATTATCGTTCCTCGGCCCGTGGAATTGGCGGCGAAAAAGCATCGAGCGGATGCCCTCGAGCCCTCCTCTCTCCTCTTCTCTCCTCGAGTCGCTACAACCATCTCGAAAAACCGGTACCACCGTTTTTACCCCCGTCCTCGATGTAATTCGGCTCCGGATCCGCGTGTCGCCTGTAATCGTCCCGTATCCTCTCTCTCCATCCAAGGAGGAAGTCTCTCTCTCTCTCTCTCTCTTCGTGCAATTGATTTACGCGATTCAGTTGTTGTTACGATTCCAAAATCATTTACGTATGCCATTTTTCCTTTTCCCTCTTATTTTTTTGCTCCCAACGCGACAATCGCGATCGAGAGGAATCCGATTTTCTTGCTGTCCCTCGTTGAAAAGGAGGATGGTGTCGAGCAGATGCTAAGAATCTCGCAAAAAAACATCCTTCCTTCCTGAAATCCAATTCGCTCTCGAAGGAAGGAAGCCAGGGGTGGTGAGAGCAACGGGGGTTGAGGGTAAAGAAGAAGAGGAGGGAAAAAACGCGCGGAATTAGCGGACGGACGCGTGCAATGCGGACGAGAGACCGTTCCACGGCATTGTTGTCCGTTTCGTGTTAGATAGAGAGAGAAGGCGGAACGAAAGGGAGCAAGAGAGAGATTCCTGAACGCCCTCCACCCTCTTTCTCTCGTTTGACTCGCGAAAAAACACCTCCTCTCACTCCTATTCCTTCTTCTTACACGTGTCGCCTCCGTTTGAACGATCGATTATTTTTTTAAGAATTGAATCAGAAGAAAAAAAAAAACCTCGCCGCTTCTTCCTCTTTCCGCGGGGGAGGGAGGGAGAGGGGTGTCTTTGTCAAAGTTATTGACAAAGCTCGCCTTGAACTTTATCACTCGCTCGAGGAACGTTAGCGGCGGGTATTTACTATAAAATTAAGTATTCGAGTACGAGTAAGGTGATTGCGCACTTAAACGTGTTTTCCACGTGCCGGCTAAATACGATAAGCTGTATTTTCGCCTTTCGATTTCGCCGTCGGTTCTTCCCGCGATACCGCGGGGAATAAAATTGACGACGGCGGAATCGCTTTTCGAAAACCCGTCGACGATTCCTCCTCTCTCTCTCTCTTTCCTTTTTCCAAGCGAAAGAAAACGACGACGACGAGAACGATTATCGTCGAATATTAATTTTCGCGCTCGTTGATAAACGAGGGAAGGAGGGAGGAGGAGGGGGGGCCGCGACATTGTCGCGTCGAACGGAGGAAGACCGGTGGCGCGACATGTGTCCACTGACGCGTTCCTTTCTCCGTTTTATGGAACGGGCATAAATTCCTTTCCGGGGAGGGGGTGGGCGGCGGCGGCGGAGGCCGCTGCCGCGTGGTCACGATTTCAATCTCTGGGTCCTTTCATAAAAGAAGTCGCGCACGCCCCGTGTAACCGTGCAATAATTCTCCCTATTCTGCGCGGTGTTCATTAATTACGGATGGCGAGCGGGGGAAAGAGAGAGAGAGAGATAGAGGAATTATGGATCCGCCTTTATCCGTGGATCGAGCCACCGCTCCAACTCTCGCGCTCTCCAAACCGTAAGATATACCGGTTCGCGGTATTTTTTTCGCGACGTCCCGCGATAAGCCTGACCGCCCCATTATTTATTATCCTCGAAATTCCTTCGAACCTGCCACCGCTTCTTTTCGTGCTCGTAACTCGGAAATTTTCCTTTCCAACCTCGAGGAATCGAAGGGATCGAATTTTTAATACCGTTACGTATTTATTCAAATCATTTGTCGTTACAAAATATAAATTATAAATATAATTATTGTAGCTTGCCAAACGAGAAGCCTTCCTTTATCCAATTATCGAAGAATAGTCGGTTTTCCCATCGAGGAAAAGAGAGATCAGAGCAGGGGGGGGGGGACGTTTTTCGCGTTGCTCGTCGGCGAAGGGTTTTAGGCGCGCGCGATCTGGAGCGAAACGGGAGCGAGGCCGCGCTCAGCGGGAGATCCGGACTCGCGGCGAGCCGACACACGCGCACACACACAAATATAGAGAGAGAAAGAGAGAGAGATGGGGCCGGATGGAAAACTCGGAAGAAAGGAAGAAAAATTATCGGTTAACGGGCGACGGGAAACGGGAGTGGTCGCGAACGTGCTCAGAAGTTAAGAAGGAGCGCGACAATGGGCCACTCGATGCGTGATAAGAAGGGGGCGCTAAACCGGGATTACGCGCCGAGCCAGGTAAACGCATTTACCTCCTCTCTTCCCCCCCTCATTCAACGCTCCATCCTCTTTCGCAGGGGGAGGGAGGGAGGGAGGGATAAAAAGTCGTTTGCTTCGACGAACGAGGCCGAGATGTTGCGTCGCCTGCCCACGGTTTTCCAACCGCTTGTTGCCTGCTTGCTCCCGTCTTTCCTTCCTCCTCGGTGTGCGTTGTCCTCCTCCTCCTCCTCCTCCTCCCTTCCTCTTCCCTCTAACACTTGTGTGTCGACACTCGCGTGTTACTCGCGCTGTTAATAATAAACGATCGACGTGTAAACGTAAATTACCAACGTAAAACGGTGCTTGTTGTTAAATTATTAATGCGCCACGGGAAATAATGGAAAGGAATTATATATCGGGATGCCAACATTAGCGAAAGCTGCCACGTCGCCGAGGATACGCTGCGTACATCTCGTCCTCGTCCCAGGCGAGACTCGATTATTATTATTATTACTATTATTATTATTATTATCATTTACGCGAGATTAACGCGTATCCTTCGTTCGCACGCGTATTATACTACAACTTTTTGGGACGATTCCGGAAAAAGCGGAGCCCCCGTTTTCTCTTTTTTTCGCCCCGGCAACGGAGCAGACGATATATTTGTTGTTTCGTTTAGAATAGAATTGAATAGAGGGGGAAGAGTGGGATTAGAGGGAGGATATCGATTTCGATCGATCGATCGGGCGGGGTGCGGCGGCGCGTTTCTCCGCGCGAGATTAGCAGGCGAACGGCGTTTAGCCCGTTAAATACGACGTTTCAGAGAGCCGTAATAGCGGCAATTATCGTGTTAGTAGCTATATTCCGAAGGCATCCGTCGCTTCGTACCTTTCGCCGTGTAATTACGTCTCGTTAAGACCTCGGGAATGTAATCCGGCTCGCGGACGAAACTGGAAAACCGGCGGCGTGTGCACGCTACTTCTCCTTTTTCCCCTCCCTTCTCTCTCTCTCTCTCTCTCTCACTCGAGTTTCAGTTTTCACGCGTCGTCGATCGACCGAATCTCGGTCCTTTATCCAAAAAAAAAGAAGGAAAAAAGAAGAAAGCGGAGAGTCTTTCTTTCTTTCTCTCTCTCGAACAGCTTTCTCGAGCGAAACTTTTTCGAAGATTCGAAGGGCGCGGCCGAGACACCGAGGCGCGAGAATTTCAGTGAACGCCCGTGACGAAGCCCACGGAACGAGAGTAGGAAGAAGAAGAAGAAGCGGAGAGAGAGAGAGCATAGAGAATGCACTGGATGGGGAGGAGGGGAGTAATCCTTGGAGCGCGTTGGTTGGGCACGATCCTTTTTTCGGCCCGATTCTATACACGTCGTACAATCTTTGAGTAAAGTTCGTTAACCCTTAACCGATTTCGATCGAATCGTGGAACGAAATTGGACGCGCGCCGCTTTAAAGCGCGTAGTTTGAAGGATCCTCCTCCTCCTCCTTCCAAGCCTTCTATTAAGACGGCGAGAGAAGGAGGGGAGAGGAGGATTTCCCCGATCGGGACGACAAAGCGGCACAGTCTTTCTCTTTTCGCCGCGTGGAAAAGGCGGCGGGACGCTATAAAACGATACAAAGTTTAACACGGGCATCGCGGATTACATCGTAAAACGTGGCGTATAAATGTGCATTTGCGCGGGCAGGGAGGGAGGGGGGAAGGAATATTGCCGCGCGGTGTAGGATTTCCTTCGAGGCGAGATCGAAGGTTTCCTCGGTTCGAGTCGTTGCGAAGGAAGGGAGAGAGGGGAGGGGAGGGGGCCCCACGCGAGCCGAGGCGAGAGCCGGCCACCTTTTCAGTCTGTGCGGTGTTTAACGGTGACGGATCGACTAGGAAATCGATGTTCGAAGGGTGACGGGGGTCAACGCCGCCGTGGAAGCCGGTAGCCTTTGCCGCCGTTGCTGCCTTTTGTCATCGCGTCAACAGCCACCCGATCTCTCTCTCTCCCTCCTCTCTCCTCTTTCAACGAGACGAGAGAGTAACGCGTAAAAATGGGGGAGAGCGAGGGAGAGAGAGAGAGAGGTAGCAGGTGTGCTTAGGTGGCCGATGGCGTGATTCGTCATAGGCGTGACCCAACAACCACCACGACTCACGATGCGACGTTCCATCTCAATCGCGTCATCGTCGTTCACGACGCTCGACTTTTTTTCTTCCTCCTCCTCCTCCTCCTCGCCAGGTACAGATAGATAGATAGACAGATAGGTATCTCGCGCGTTGTGTTACACGCATGCCGTTCGATACTCGGACGCGAGCCTCGCGCCTCCACCTTCCCTCCTCCTCCTCCTCCTTTCGCGATTTCGTTCCATCTCGAGCGATCTCTCGTGTTTGCGCAGTTTCGAAGAAGAATTTTTCGAGAGAGGAATCCAGAGAGAGAGAGAGAGTGGAAAGGAGAAGGTTGGACGGAGCGTGTTTCAGAGAGAGAAAGAGAGAAAAGGAGAGACCAGGTAGTAGAGCGGATAGTAGACAGCCTGGACTGACCAGCGGGTGCTCCGGATCCGACTGGACCGGTTTTGCTTGAATTCCCTAGGAGTTCTAGCCTTCGGGACTCCGCGAGAGCCCGCTCGCAGGATTCTCACCGGCCACCGTCTACACCGGCCTCTCCTCCTCCACCTCTGATCACCACCCGGCTCGCTACCGAGACCACTCCGGACGAGGACCACTCTTTGGCCAGTTATGCCGTCTCTCGCTCCGCTTTTTTCCCTCCTCCTCTTCCTCCCGTTCCTTCTTCTTTACCTGCTTACCTTCGCTCCAACCCCGGCCGAGGAGGAAGTTTCGAAGTATCGTATCCACCATCTCGCCATCGTCGTCATAGTCGTCGCGCTCGCTACGCTCGGTATTTCAACGTATCATTTATCATCGGCCGCGCGAGCGACCAACGCGAGCTCTCCTCCCCCTCGAAGATGACGACTCGATAGGACGAGGGAGGAGGACCGGGCCTCGCGACACCGATACGAACGCTCGTCGTCGTCGTCGCCACGCTCGTATCATCCGTTTCCTTCTCGTACGACTCTCTCTCTCGTTCCATCGAGGATTCTTCGGTCGATCGAAGATATTGGCTGCCTACCGCGACTTTAATTATACCGGTACCTACGCAATTTGTCTCGTTATCGATTCGAGATTTTCTGCTCCTCGTCGTATATTTATCCGCGTTTCATCCCTCTCTCTCTCCTTTCATCATCCGTTCCAGTTTCCAATGTTTTCGATGCGAGCTCGTACGGTTTGGAAGGGAATCGTCTGAAGCCACCCTTCGTCCCGTTTTTTCGGCGACGGGATCCAGTTTTCGAATCGAGTTTATCCTCTCTCGAAATCGTTGCTCCGTCCGTTGGACGACCGTTCGAGGAGGAGCGGTGTCTCCAACCGTAATTCCTCTTCTCTCTCTCTATCGGGATTTTCGCCTGGAGAGAAAATTTTTCATCTCCTCTCCTCCCGGTTTCCTTTATTTACGGCGCTGCTCGTCGCGGCGATTTAAATTAATAACGTCGCGTTTCCCTCTCGGCCTCGCGGAGATTAATAACAGGCCGAGTTAACGAAAAACTACGAGCGAGAGAATCGTCTTGAAAATTATTTCCAAGCTCGCGTGGGATCGATCGGGATCGAGAGGAAGAAAATGAAATTTGCATTTTCGCGAGCATTTGCAATTTGTCCCGAGGCGTTCGTTTGCCGTGTTTGTTTCGATTATTCTATATTTGTATATCCTTATCTCCCTTCATTTGCGTAACATTTCGAAAACTTTTTTTTTTCCAAGGTGATCGAAAATTTCCGGAATCGCTATTATGAAAATTAGCCTCCACCGATGCGGATTAACGCCACGACTCGTGTTATCGCCTATTTACGCGTCGCTAATAATATCTCAATAATTCGAATCGCGGCTATTATCATCGGTCTGTGCGTAATCGAGTCGTTAATTGTACCTACGTGGCCGTTTTATTAGACGAAAGAAAGAAACGAACAAACAACGCGTATCTCTCCGTTCGATATAGAACGATCGATATAGAAAGATCGTATCGAAAATCTCGAATACTCCTCCTCCTCCCACATAAGAATTCTTCTTCTCCTCCTCGGCGAAGAGAGGAAAGAAAGAGGAGAAAAAACGACGCGGTTAATCGCGTCATCGGGAAGTGACGGGACGAAATTTCTTGCCGGCCGGTTTTCGGGGATCCGCGAATTCCAGCGCCAACCCCGACCCCGCTATATAACGAGTGAACACGCATAATGATATTAATCAAGGCGGCGCGTTCGGCTTCCTTAAAATTGCCGGCAGGCTCAATTTCTCACTTAAAATCTAATTAGAGCTCCGGCCGAGCTCTTCTTCTTCTTCTTCTTCTTCTTCAGCTCCTTCTGCTGCCGTGGGCCACGCAGAACGAAGAAGAAGGAGGAGGAGGAGGGCCCCGCGTATCCCACGAACGGACCGAGCTAAGCCACCACTTTGCCAAATTGCAGTTTCCTGCCCCTCGGTCGGGGATCGCCGATCGACCCGCAGATCATCCCTCCTTCTCTCCTCTCCCCCTTCGAAAAGGATTTTTCTCGAATTGGACCGCCTTCATCCTCCTCGACGAAAAACCGCCACCGCCATTTTCCCCACCTGTTGTTCCTTTATCTTTCCTTTCCTTCTCCTCCTCGCGAAAGTATGAAATTTTTCCTCCTCCTCGTCGAAGCTCGATAAGGGAGGTTGAGAAAAAAGGAGAAAGCAAGTCGAAGCAACGCCGCGGGGGGATTTACGATTGGAAAGAGAACGGGAGAGAGGAGTAATCGGGGAGTCCGCGAGCTCGTGGATCAACTCGTTGCGATTCGTTAATTATTACCGTCCGCCCCGACTAGTAGACATTGGTGTATATATATATATATATACGACGGGCGGGGGAGGGGGTGGGTGGTTGGAGAAGGAGGAGGACACGGAGGGGGAGCAAAAAAGACGGCCGATCGTTAGCAAGGTACAAATTTCGCCATTTGCCGCAATAAACCTTCGAACCCGCTTGTAACTTCTTCTTATGGGAGGCATGAGTAATCGCCTTGTTAGCCCTTATGGCCTATAGCGCTCATACGCTCGCTCTTCTCCTCCCCCTCCCCTTGTTGTCCATGGGAGGGACAACGGCCACGGCAACGGCAACAACAACAACAACAACAACAACGGTCGAGACATGCACGCACACCGATTGCAAAAGAAAGAAAAAAAGGGAGAGGGGAAGAAGAAGAAGGAGGAGGTGGAGGAAGGGTCGGTTGGTCGGTCGGTCGAGGATGCGGCCCGGAGAGAGAAACGATAGGGGTATGAAACGCGAAACACACGCGATATATATATATATATATATATATATATATATATATATATATATATATATATATATATATATATACCCCATCGACACCGAACGCCTGTGTAACGAGCGACGCAAAGGACCCGCCGATCCTCCTCAGGTAGTGGAGAGAAATCGAGAGGGAAAGAGAGAGAGCGTTGTAGGAGCGAGAGAAACGAGCAAAAAACGAAGGAAGCGCGGCCAATACACGCGGGGACGGAAACAGAGGTGTCCAGAAAAGAGGAGTAGGGTGGTGGAGCCATGAGTATTTTCGTATTTTCGCTCCTTTCTCTCTCCTTTTACCCTTGCTTTAATTTAATCTTCCCGCTACCGCTTAATTACCATCCCCCCTATAAATTGATACATATTTTTTTATTCTTCGCTATAAAGAGAGAAAGATCTCATAGGGATAGGATAACGATGAATTCTTTCCCTCCGAAAAGAGCGTGTTCGACGCGCAAGGAAGGAAGAAAGGAAGAAAGAAAGGAAGCGCGTTCGTGTGCGTGTGTCCCCGAGTCGCGTGGCCCCATATCTTAAGAAGTAGCCAAGGGGGGTCCGGCGAAGGACGGCGAATGGGGACTAACACTGTTTTATCGTGTAGCCAATTAATAACGTCCCCCCCCCCCCGCCGTCCCTTCCCGGCCCGCTTTCGCCGGGAAGAAGAGATCTTCGCTTAAAGATACCCGGGGACCGTTCCCCGGGACCCCCGGAAAGCCGAGGCCAGCCTCGTAGCAGCGCCACTTCGCGCCCGATGACTGACTCCTCGCCTTCGGGAGAGAGAAAAATTGGGCGAGAGAGCGTTTGAGTGAATGAGCGAGTGAAAGAGAAATTTGGGAAATTTCTGACATTAAGAGGGTTTTTTTGCTTTGTGATGTTGCAGCTTACAGATTTGTCTCGTATCGTCCTGCTGCAAGCGATCGTTCCAGTGTCCTGTCGCAGCCAGGCATCGTGTCAGTGTGGAAATGCATAATTACAATAGAATTTACGGTATAAGTTGTGTTAAATCAATGTTAATCGCTGTAGCGAAGTGGGGTATTACAATAAATACATTATTTTATGTAAACCGTCTTTCCTTTTTCTTTCTTTTATATCCGCTTTATTCTCTTCCTCTGTCCAGGGAGAATAGTGAAGCGTGGAGAGAGAGAGAGAGGGATGGTCCGCCTTCTTCTTCTTCTTCTTCTTGTTTTTTTTTTTTCTCTCCACGATCACCGTCGAGGGAGAAGGAAAGGCTCCTCGTAAAGAGAAGCTCGTGCAACTGGTCGGCATCTGGGATGAGCAATTAACGGAAGGGTTTTCGCCTGGCCGTCCTCCACCCTCCGCCAACCCCCCGCGCTCGTTGACAAGCCGTTTGATTTATAACGAGCTTTTATTTTTTAATCCCGGCCCAACTGTCACCCTTCTCGCTCTCCCCCCCCCCCCCCACCCTCTCTGTTCCAAGCTTCTTTTCGGAAATTTATCGCTCAATTTGCCGCCCCGACTTGAAGTAGCCGCTTCAACGAGAAAGAAATCGCGGGACGACGATTCCGCGAAAGATTTTGCCAGCGTCCTCGAGAAACCTTTGTTCCTTAACCCTTGGGATGAGATGACTTTACGATGGATAGAGCACGACACGAGGAGAAGGAGGACACCGAGCCATCGATAAAGATAACAACGATGATGTATATATATATATTATTAATCTCGAGAAGAGAATCTTTGCTCGAACGTTTAAAGGAGCATCTCTTCGATTCGACTAGAGAGAGGCAATTTCGCTTGGAAACGGAACGAAAATCGGCGAGAAAGGAGAAGAGGGAGAAGGGAGCCGGGTTTGAGCACCTCTTTGTAATTTTACGTTGCCGTGGGGTGGCTAAAGCTGACGCAGTGGGGTAGGTGGTCGAGAGAGGTATGCCCAGTAGCCAATTCCCGGCTCTGGCCTCGACTCGCCGGGTCCATTCATCGCCGAGCACTACGTGACCGGTTTACCAATCCACCTCTTCCTACATCAACACCCTCTCTCCCTTTCTCTCCCTCCCTCCCCCCTTCTGCCACCAAAGGCCCGCGCTACCTTCGCGTCTACTACGTGTACAACCCTCCTTCCTTCCTTCCTTCCTTTCTCGAGAAGTCATATCGACCGGGGTTGCTTCACCAATCTATCCCCTGTATCGCTATTTCGAGCGAGTTCCTCCCCTCCTCGGATTCGAATTTCTCCCGTTGCCAAATTTTTCAACCCACGACACGCCTACGCGTTCGTTACGTCTCGAGGTGGAGGAGAAGAGGAGGTGACTCGATGATGATCGGCTCGCCGATGATGACATGTTAATGTATGGATATGCGCAGAGAGCAGCGTGTCTGGAAAGGGGGAGGATGCGTGGCGAGCACGAGCCAAACGCCCTTTCCTCCTCTCGCCTTCGGATTTCAGTCTCTTTCGGCCGAGAGAGAGAGGTCCTCGGCCCCGACATCATCCTCCCGCCGAGTCATTGTCGCCCTGCCTTCTTCATCTGCATACAATGCGACCGAGAGACATCCCCGTCGTAGGGGGGAGGGAGTGCTCTCCTCCCCAACGTATCATCCGAATGTCGTTTAATATGGCCGCCCATCGAAATTACGGAACGGAACGAGCGGGCGAACGAGCGAACAGAAGAGAGCGGAACGCTCGTCCTCCGATTTTTCTCCCCCTTCCCTTTCGTGCGGGAAGGATGCTCGGAGGAAAGTGGGAGGAGGAAGAGGGAAACGTGTGCGTTGGTCGCGTGCTGTGCTCCCTTTCCAAAAGCGGCAACAGTTGCGGTTTATGAAATTGAATCCAGAGGAAGAAGCGAGAGAAGACGGGTTTAGTCGAAACGATATTCTCTCGACCGGCTCTCTTATCTTCTTATCCTCGAGGAGCGTGTCGTCCTGTGCTTGGAAAAAAAAAATTGGGCAATTATTTATATTTAGGGATGCTCTGTAACAATAGCAATAGTAATAATATCAAGCAGTCAGCTTTATCTCCTCGGCTATTAACCCCCGCCAAGTAATTAAATTAAATGATCCACGGTCCCTCGATCATCCGGCTCGTAAGTGCCTATTTATCCCGACACCCTTCAAAACGTTATACGAAATCTTGCCCTCCCCCCTCCTTCGAAAATTCCAATCGAGCCTCGAAACAAACCACCTTCTTCTTCTTCGAGTTGAAGAAAGAAGAAGAAGGCTTCCAAGATCCAGATTGTTCGAGGATACATATATACATATATACACGTAAAGGGCCCCCTTTGCGGGGCCGATAGAGAAGGTGGAGGAGGAGAAAGAAGAAGCGAGGAGGTGGCGGCGTCGAGGGGCCTCCGCACGCGTTATACGGTAGGGTCGAACTGGCAACCTCCCCGGGGAGCTGCGTACCATTTTGCATAAATCGCGAGACACCCCGCCCTACCGAAACCTCGGGGAGTTGGCGGAATAGCTCGAATCCGGCGCAGGGATGAAAGTGGCTGAGCGCCGGATATTTCCTTCCCTTTCTTTCCTCTCCTCTCCTCGATTCGGAAAAGAGAGAACTCGCCGATAACTCCTTTCGATGATCTCCAAAAAGCGTCGTCCATCGGATAGCCTTGCTCCTCCACGAGAAGCGGCTTAATTCGACAATAAAGGCAATATGCTTTCTCTCGCGGTTAAGCGGGAGCGGTATCGTTTTATGGCCGGTGTGCGGCGGCAAGTTCGAGAGCGGTGGCGCACGAGGGACGCGGTCCCCATAAGGAATGACGAGGATAAGAGGGGGAGAAGAGAGGCGGAACGCGTGTTTCGTTCTCGATCGATGGATCGATGAGGCTTTTAAATACAGTGGTTGAAGCTTAGTTTCGAAGCGAGCAAGAAGAGGAGGGCGAGTTTCATAGGACGAGAATCTTGGCTTCTTCCCCCTGCTTGGTTTTGGATGCTCGCGTGCGATGGAAACCGCGAGGTAGTATTTGGAAGGAGGGAAAGGGGAGAGGTCGGAAGAGAGAGAGAGGCCCTTGCGCAAGCCCCATATACACGACTATAAGTTAAGATTAACCTTGCTTAGCGGCGTGGAGAGAAGCGGGAGGAGGTGGCCGGGCCGGTTAACGAACGAGGACGTTTGATGGGATTAATTTATGTCCAGTTTGGTAACCGAACCGACCGATACGAGCCTCCATATCATGAGGGGAGAGGCGTACGGGAGAGAAAGGGACCGAGTACCGTCGAGCCGGTCGTGTTCGAAGACCTCGGATTTAGGGAATAACTTTGAGGCCCTCTCTTCTCTCTCTTTCCAACTCGTTGATCGTTTCTTCTAAGCCCGCGATCCTCGTCGAGGTGAACGGACGATAATCGCGTTCGTCAAACGAACGGTCGCGTTTCCTCCCCAAAGAAAGATTCGATATAAAATCTTCCTCGAGCGGAGAGAAGAAACGTTTCTCGGATCGATTCAACTATTCGACGGGAGTTAAGGAACGATTTAATCGGGCGCGTAACGCGCCCCCGCTAACTGTAAGCGTTGTATCGGCGAACCTTGGCCCCCGTTTATTACTCGGATCGGTTTAATAAATGGCGCGTTGCGAGGAGGCGAGATGGTATCGGGGCGACGATAATAATAAAGGCCCCGGCCTCGGGGGCCCCGTTGGGCAGCACCGACGATCGCGTACCACGCCGACGGCGCTCCGCTTCGCTGTACAAACTCGAGAAAGGAGGAGAAACGTCGGTCAACGTGGATGAAAAATTTCTTTTAAATCGTCCGTCTAATTGCGATTTGACGAGCTCCCTCTCTCCCTCTCTCTCTCTCTCTCGCCCTCGAGACACGCCGCCTGGGGCTTCCGTGGGCCCCGCGTTGTTGTTTCAAGGCCCATCAACGGGATGATCGATGATCCTCCGAAGAGGAGAGGCGCGCGAGGCCCGGCGAAAATTTCACGGAGCGGAGCTTAACGAGGGAGGGAAGAGTTCGGATGGGAAGAGTCCATCAGCCGCGGGAGCAAACAAAATTTCTCGACGGTTATTTTCTCCGTTGTCCTTTCCCGCCGATTCGATTCGATCCTCTCCCTTCTCGAAAGATCGGCTCCTTCTTCCCCTCCCGGAAGAAAAGGAGACGAGGAGGAGAGAAGGAGAGAAGAGAAGAGAAGAGAAGACGGCTCGTTAAAGTCGCCGGTCCGATTTATTTATCGCGAGAAGGAAAGGAGGCTTAGCGGGGATCGGTTCATTGAGCAGCGGCCGGTGTCTGGATCGGCGAGTGATTGATAGTGATTTGGCAGATAGCGATCGCGGGGAACGCGAAGAGGTGTGCACCTGACGGTGCGCGCGCGCGCAGAGAGAGAAGGGCCCTGTCTCTCCAGGCCCTCGTCTCTCTCTCTCTCTCTCTCTCTTCCCTCGACTCGACTCGGCTCGGTTCGTGCGATCGAAAACACACTCTCGACGGGATCGAGATACCGAGAGAAGAAGACGGTGATGGTGGTGGCTTCTGCCGACGAGGTTCGAAAACCTCGTGGAACCTATTATCCGAGGTAGGCAGAGCGGCTATCGGCGAGCAGCATCTTTCCGTGTGGGTGTCCGAATACCCTTAAGACCCCATAAGTCGAGTGCCACCCTGCCGAGAAAACCGCCCCCGCGGACTGCTCGCTAGACACCTCCTTAGACACCCTTTCAATTTCCTATATGCCCGATAATCATCTCCTCTCGACCGGATCTCACCGCGGGGTCGAACCTCCTCCTCCTCCTTTTTTCCTTTCTTTTCTTATCCTCCCTTATCCTCCCCTCTCTTTCCTCGTCCATTCATCCTTTTCGATCCTTCTTTCGTACGTTCTCGAGGAGCTGGCCTATCGAGGACATCTTTGACCGGACATAATTGGAAGTATCGAGATTAAGGCGGCCGATACGAGGCGACCGAAACGAGAATATTAGTGGCCGGGGCCCGGGCCGTACGATAAATTTACGCGCCCCCTTCGACGGGGTGCGGAAATGGCGGGTGAAATTCGTTTGCCCGGAAACGGAGGAGAATCGGCCGCGCAACGGTCGAGGAAGGATTCGAGGCCCCAGGGAGGGGGGGGCCGACGGAAGGACCATTGTCTCCTTCTCCGATTCGTGATCTATAGGGCCTTAAATTTTCTAAAGTGCGCGCGGCCCGATCACCCCTATCGCGTATTTTTATGCAAAAGTCTCCGGGAGAGGGGGACCGTTGCGTTTTGGCCGTCACAATAAACGGTCCCGGTGACGTACCGAATCTACAGGCGGCGGCTATAAACTTTATAAGCTCGCATATTATTAACCGCCTTCTCCTCCTCGCGCAGACTCACGCCGTGCCCCCTGCCTTAATGTATACCTGAGAGAGACCCTTGTACCCTTCCCTCCATTTCGCGAAACGAACGGAATCTTCAAGGAAAACGAAGATTCGAAGAGTATCTCGTTCGACATCCCTTCTCGCTTCGCGATATTCGTAACAACGAGCTTCGTACGTTTATCCCTTAGGTGGGGAGCATTCGACGATGCGCGTCGCTTGATATACGATATATATATATATCTCTCGCGAAAGAGAGAAAGAGAGACACGTATAATCGGGAGCCATGAAAACGCACGGCGTGTAAACTGTCCAATAAGTAAGGGACGGAACACGAGGCCCTTCTCGTACCCCGTTCGCTTCTTGTAGCGCATCTCGACACGGTGCTGGGCCGCGTTTCATAACGTACGGCACACGAGTATCGAGAAGGAGGGGGGCCTAGGAGGGATAGGCTATAAAGAATATCCGAGAGACGGAGAATAAAAGCGGCTTGACTTATTTGAACCACCACCGGGACGGAAGGAGAGGGAGAGAGAGGAGACGACCGGTCAGAGTCTACGCCGTGGCGGACAGAGAGAGAGAGAGTGTATGGAGGCCCAGCGAAGAGATCTGGCCGGCCGCGAGAGACCACGAGGTGGAGCACGGGAACGACACGGGCAGGCAGGCGCAGAAGCGGTGACCGAATATATACCACTACCGCTATATCGCTCGACCTTTGCGATCCGAGCACGCGTGGCCACACACGTCGGTTGTTGTTTGCGCGGGCCTCTATATCGTTGTTGTTGTTGTTGGTTGGCCGAACCACGAATCACGATTCGGGACTCGGACACGTTACGTTACGAGCAATTACGCAATCCTCGTGTTTCGAGGAGGATTGATTGGAATCCAGTAGTCACTCGAGCCTCGAGCGTAATTTTTTTCCTTCTCTCTCTCTCTATCTCTCCGTCCTTCTCTTTCCTTCTCTTTTCGTTCGAGTTCTCGATTCTCTTTCTCTCCGTCCCTTTCTCTCTTTCTCTCCATTGTCGCGAGGAAAGAAAAGAACGTTGGACAAAGCCGTGAGAGGAGATAATTGAAAGATAAATCGATTCGCGTACAAGTGTGGAGAGAGAGAGAGAGAGAGTAAGAGGGAGAGAGTGAGAGTGAGAGAAAGAAAGAGAGAGAGAGAGACCCGTTCCGTAATAAGTCTCGTCGCGCACCTAGCTTCGTCAACTTTTATAGCGTATAGGTGGCGTGTCGCTGCCGGTGTTGAGCAAGCGGAACAAAAGGTCGAGCGCGTTAATTGCGGAGAGCGGATAGAGTGACTCTACTCCACGATAGAGGCGTATCTTGCGCGACACGGGTAGCACGGGAATGCGCGTGGACGTGTGGCGAGACGTGTGATGAAAGGAGCAGGGCCACTAAGTGACGGTAATTATCGTAAAAACAGTGATTTTTCGCAGCGCAGCGGTCGACTATTTATAGAGGCCGACTCACGTTGATCGTCGTCGTCGCCTATGCGACGAACGCTCTCGCACCTCGCCACCAACCTCTCCTCCTCGTCTCGCCTCGTACGTACGTATGTACGTACGCACGCATACCGCAACTCGACTCGACTCTTTTTTATCACGGCGAGAAAGATATTTATCCTCGCCCTTCTCGATCATCGTCGTCCCAGCGTCGTCGTCGTCGTCGTCGTCGTTGCATCGACGTTGACTGCGCCGCTAATTTTTTTCCGTTCGCAGAACGTTTCGAGTGCGTAACACACACTCTCTCTCTCTCTCTCTGTCTGTCTCTGTTTCTCTATACACTCGCAATCGAGGCGGAAGAAGAAGAGGAAGAAGAGGAAGAAGAGGAGGAAGAAAAATACGGGAGAGGAAGAGCGAGAGAGAGAGAGAGAAACGAAGGAGGAAGGAGGAGCGCAAGGAGGAGTCAAGGATGTGTGTTACGCGCGATACGATCGAGAGAAACAGCGGATCCTTTCAGAAGCGTGTTCGGTCGAATGTTTATCGACGTAATATTTGCTCCGAGAAGCGGCGAGAAGCGTACGAGCATCGGTGAAATTTGTTTAATTTGTCCAGCGTTAATTTAATATAATTTTTAACGCAAACTCGACTCGCGGTATATTATATACACGTATATACGTATATACGTACGTACGTAGGCCACGTGAATCGTCGCGGCACGCACGAGGTTTAGCAGCACGCTTGCGCGATTTTTTTTTAGCCGGTTTAAAGGTCCTCCGTATTTTTTCTCTTTTTTCCACCGTCGCTCGTTTCTTCTTTCAGTTCGTTTCACGCGTTTTGCGGAATTCAACATGGGTATTAAATTAAATTAAAAAAAGTGTGTATATCATATATTTTTTAAATATATATATATATACAGATGTTGCAGCGCATCGAGTATTTTCAATCTCAAACGACGAATATACGCGCGCACACACACACGTATCCCTCCCCCCCGTCTCTCGTCCACCTCTCCGCGGGAACGATCAAAGATCGACTTATCGCTTCGACTTTGACTTTTCAACAAATGGTAAAACCTTGCGTCGTAAATTCTCGTCTATCGTTCGAAAGCCTATCGAAACGTCCTTTCCCGTTTTCTCGTTATCCGTGACCGTTTCACGGCCCGTCGAGCGCGCGAGATCGAAAACGTCAACGACGACGCGACGCCTCGATCCGTCACACCGCGACAACCGTGCTCGCAAACGCTTCCACGCTTGATGGAGAGAGAGAGAGAGAGAGAAAAAAGGAAAAGTAGGGGAAAAAAAAGAAATCCACGTGTCCACTTTCCGAGAGGGAAACGAGTCGTGGACGTAATACAGGACTTCGAGGTCGTTGGTGGAACTCGTTTGTCGCGAATCGGAGCGTTTCGATTAATTTCGCGTATTAAGCGGCCAAGCGATCGAGGCGAAACGATTATAGCCGATATATACGCCAGTCGGAAAAGGAAAAAACGAGGGAGGGGGGGATGGGAGGAGGGAGGGAGTGTACGCGTGGCGTTTCCAATAATTTCATTTAGATCTCGCGGTGGAGGCCTTTCTCTCCTTCCTTCCTTCCTTCCTTCCTTCCTTTCCTTTTTTTATTTATTTATTTATTTATGCCCTCTTTTTTGCGCTTTTTCCCTGGAACGACGTCGCCACCTTCCGCAACAAAAACAAATTCAATTTCAACCCCCTTCCCCCTCCGTTCGGGTACAAAGAATCGCTCGTTAAAATCGGAATCGGCGGATAGCCGATCGTAATTGTTTTCATTTAATAAACCTGGGGCTGGACTTTGGTCCCGGGATATCGGGGACGGGAGAAATAATAAAGCGATTTCGTTTAAAATTCATGACGGACCGGGATCGTGATGGTGGTTGGTGGTGGTGGTGGTGGTGCATCCACCACGGAGGCAACTAAACTAAGACCGAGCATCGATGCAACGTTTCCCGATCGATGATTCTGCTCTTTCTTCTCCTCTTTTTCCTTTTCCTTTTCTTTTCTTTTCTTCTCTCCTTCCCCTCCCCCCCTCTCCTCGATAATCTACCGGCGCGTCTTACGTAATCTCGCCCCGGCCACGTCTCCATTTCGAATTTCCGCCCGAATATCGGACGACCAATGTACAGGGGGGAGGGTAGGGGAGGGGAGGGGAGTAACCCGTTATTTCGAAAGGAGGCTTGCAACTCGGCCGGCCGATGTTCGTCTTCCGACAAGTTACACGCGCAAGAATTCCACCTAGGTGACCTAACTTTGCCTTCTTCTTCGTCTTCGTCGTCGGCGTTCGCACCCACACGGCCACCTTACCTGGTAAACCTCCGCCGCCTACGCGACCGAGTTTCCTTCTTTTCACAAGGAATTTTTTCTTTTTTATCGATCGAGTTACTTACTTTTCGTACGAATAATTTTAAAACGAGCGGATGAATGAGTAAATATAAAGAAGAGGAGATTCTCTCGATAGAGAGAGAGAGAGGGAGCGAGGGTAGAGAAGGTAAAAGGCGCAGTGGCGAGTCGAATCGCGTAGAATGACGTATAGCCGAGAAGCGGCGGCGGCGGGCGACGAACGGCTGCGAAATAATTTTCGCGGGAGGAGCAGTATAAGGCGTAAATCGCGTTTGGCGGGGAAGGGGAGGGAATTTATTAAGCGGTTGGTTGTAACGACAAATACATATACAACAACTCGCGTATGCGGCGTTAAGGCGCGGTGGTCGATGCCGATGGGGAGGGAGGGAGGGGGGGAGGTCCGCTTCCAGCCCAGTAAGACGTCAAGAGTCTCTCGGCTCCGCATTCTTCTGCGAAACCGCGCGCGTCTCGTTTTGTCACGGTTAATGAAGTTACCAGGCGCGCTATACGGGCAACAGCGTGTAACGGGCTTTCGTATTCATCGGTCAATTCGCATTAGCATTATATACCGTCCACCGATCTGGTAGTCGCGCCGCGCGGCCTATACTCCCAACCATTAATCCTTCACCTTCCACGCGCCCACCATTAATCACCGCCGCTTTTATCATTTTCCTATCCGTTTTATAATAGAATGCGCATCGCCGAGCCGCGCGCAGCCGCATTCCATCCGCGCCGTAAGCGTAATCTTACACCGTGTCCCCTCTCCCTCTATTCCTATCGTTCGATTTTTCCTCCCGAACCTCCTTTTTTTTCTCTTCTTCTTCTTCTTCCTCGAATCGAATCGAACCGATTATAAAGTGTATTCTCCTAAAAAAGAGAACGCTAACGTCTTGGACGATTGTACTCAATTTTTTCGTCTGCCCGGCGAGAGAAAGAAAAAGGGAAAATCGGCGGATCCCGCGCCTCTGTCTCCTTGGCACGGGAATGCGTCGCACGTGTGCGCGAGGCGGGAAGGAAAAAGAGGGAAGGAGAAGGGAGGAGAGAGAGAGAGAGAGAGAGAGAGAGGGAAGGACGGGCGAGGAGGTTGCATACTACGCGGCATACATTAGCATAGGTTTGCTCGGGCACGGGCTCTGTTTCATAGGTGGTTAGTAGTTGGCACGCGACCGTGAGAGGTTGGACGTAGCCACGGAACGTCGAAACGGAGGAGAAGGGATTTCGAGCAGCACGCGATGCTTTTTTGCTGACGAGTGAAGAGAAACAAAAGGTTGGCGGAGGGCGCCGATTAGACGCGTGTCGCGTACACGCGCGCGCCTTCCTCTCTCCGAGAGGTATCCTCTTCGAGAAGAAACTCGGCCTGCATATATATATATATATACATATCGAGATGGATGGAAAGAGAGGAGCGGCTTAAAGGTTTTAATGTTATGCGGGATTCCCTTACTCCGTGAATGAGAGCGGGGAAAGAGCGAGGAGAGACAGGCCCCTCACTCTCTCTCTCTCTCTCCCTCCTCCTCGTAGGAAGCCGTTAACCCACTTGTTCGTCGTATACTAATGAGGATGAAAATGAGATGACTGCGTTTATTTTAATTTCATCAGGTGCAAAGGACGTCGGCCTTGCACCTGCTCGACTCGTGCCGATCCGTGCTTGCCGATCCGATATTCGTTGCGTCCAATATTCGTTCGTCGTGTTTAAATCGAAAATGAAAAATCGTTTCCAATCCTCTTCCCGTTTCTCTTTCCATCGATGAAGCTTTCGATCGAGCGGGGAAAGAAAAAAGAGAAAAGAAAGAGAAAAAACGGTTCGATCGCGTTCGGTTGGAGAGACGACTACGTGGAAAGATTACTTGGACGGTTAAACTCTCTTCCTAAGGTCTTCGACAATAGGAAGCTCTCCCTCTCCCCCTACGTTCCATCCCCTACGTTTTCTCGTTACGTTTTCGCGCCGATCGGTCCCCGATCCGATCCTCGACGGATACGCAAACTTGGAGATAGAAACGTATTGCTATTTACGTATGCACGATTGTCTCGTGTGGAGGGAGTGGGGAGAGCGCGAAAGAAAGAAGGAAGGAAGGAAGGAAAAGGGTTTCGGCTTACTGCACGCATACCCTCGGGAGGATGATGCGAGCGGCTACGAGCATCTATCTCAGGGGTGTGATCTCTCCGTCCTCCCCTCCTTGGTAGCCGAGGCAGAAACGGACGCGGGGGTCACAATGGTTTTGCATACACTTTCCCATAGGGATGACACGATACCTGGACCTTTAAACGGCGCGGCAAGGGATACGTAACGTATGGAGATGTATGCAAAATCGTCGCGTACCTGAGCCCAGGATACATCCGTCCGATACCACGGGGTCACCCTTTCCACGGGGTGTTTATTGTTCCAGATCGGGCAGGAGAAGGGTTGCGCGCTGGCCCGCAACTCCCTCCCCTTTCTCGCCTCCTTCCTTCCTCTCTTCCTTTCCCTCGAGGAGAGGAGCAACCCTTGAATTTTAAATTATGCAACGACCGGGCTACTGGCAACTGGATGGAGACAGAGCTGGGGGAGAGGAAGAGGTTGCGGAACCAGGTATATTCAAATGGGCACATTACCTGGGCTCTTCCTATTCAAACAGTCTTTGCTACCTCGTAAACCCCCTCCCTCCCGATCATCGGAGATTTATAATAAAAGCGACGCGGCCAAGCGACTGCCGCCACCAGCGAAGAAACATCTCCCAAAGATTCTCACGGTGTCGTCTCTCTCCCCCTCTCTCTCCCTCGTTTGCCTATCGGACCGCTGACGCTCGCGGGAGAGGAAGAGGGAGGGGAGGGATCGATGCATCGTTCGCATCTTTCGAAACGAAATCCATCTCCACCTCGCCTCGTTCGAAAGGGTTCGTCTCGATCCGTTGGACCAACTCTCACGAAAAACCGTTAATCGTAGATCCTCCTCTCGAGAACTTTTCTTCTTTCTTCTTTTTCCAACGGACTTTCTCCGATCCCGATTCGAGTCACAGAGTAATAATAGGAATCGAAACATATTCGCGTCGAGAAGAGAAGAGAGAAGAGTATATATGCGCACGTGGCCTGATCCGCGAGCTATGATCGAACCTTAAACTGTGGGTTAAGGTCGTCGTATTATATCCATCCCCCCCCTTGTCGCGGAATCGGGGAATTAATGCAACAATTCGCATGGTCGGGGAACCGGCCACCTAACGCCAGCCCAGCCGTAATATGCAAATGTCGAGGCCGGCTCGCGCCTCTCCACGAAACGAGGAAGAGAATGGAAGATCCCCACTTTCTTCCTTTCCCTCCCTCCGCCCCGTACCCGGCCTCGCGTCGTCGTCTTCCGCTTCGTTCTTTCGCGAGCCGGACCCGCAACCGTCGTCCACGCATCCAAGAATACGCGGACAGAGAGAGAGAGAGAGAGAAGAAGAAGAGAGAGAAAGGCTCTAAGAAAGGCTTAAAGGCACTCGTACGTGCTCCTTCTCCTTTTCGAACTTTTCTCCTTTCCTCTTTTTTTCTTTCTCCTCCCTTTCTTTCTTTTCGTATCTTCTTCTTCTATATATATATATATATATATATATTTTATATATATGTACGTACACACGTATAGGCGCGCGCGCATACAGACTCTTCCGACAGATAAATAATTCATCGAGGCTGCATGCTTTATGACGATTATGCTAATCCACGTGAACCTGTTACCACAGGTTTACCCGTGCGCATACTACAGCCTGAATGGACTTGATGCAGGCGAATCGTAGGCGATCCTTCTTAGCACGCGTCCACCGAAACGTTCGAACACGAGCCGAGATCTCGCATCTTCCCTTCCTTCCTTCCTTCCTTCCTTCCTTCTTTCCTTATTTTAAATACATATATATATTCTCTCTCGGAAGTAAAACGCACTCAAGTGTCCACGCAACGCGGTGGAGAGACAGGTGCGCTCGCTACGGGGAAGAAGAGAATATCCATTCTGAAAATGTGAGAAACCGATGACCCACTCTCGATCGCACCTCTCTCTTCTCTATCCTCCCGTGCTCGGGCCCTTTTCTCCGTCCTTGGCACGATGACCCCCTCCCCTCCTGACCAGATTCCTTTTTCGTTCCATTAAAGTTGCATCACTCGGGCCCCGGATCGTCGAGTCGATATTTATCGCGCGCGATGGAAAAAGCCTGTCAGCTTATCGTCAAACGCGGGGAACAGGGGAGGGGAGAGGCAGAAAGGAGCGACTCGTTTGATTTACGCGCGAAACCGCGCGCTGCCAGCAGAGAGAGAGAGAGAGAGAAAGGGAGAAAGATTTTCGGACGACACGCGGTGGTCGTCGCGCGTGCACACACGCGCTTAAGTGGAACGCGTTCCACTTGGCCGGCCATTTCCGTGGCTGTCACCCGCTGGCACCCGCTGGTCTTGTATCGTAACGAGGATCCGACCGATACCGATTTACGCGCCACCGAGACGTTCGATTCCACCCAATTTTCGTCAACGCATCTCCGTTCCTCTTTCCTCCTCGTCGATAACCGATCGATCGGCAAGAAATATCCGCTCCTCCTCCATTGGGAAGAGATAGAATCGCTCGAGGAAGAGAGACTCTAAAAAATGTATATATAAATAAGAATGGAATAAGATGGAAGGAATGGCGGATAGAAGAGGGGTGGGTTGGAGATTGGGCAATTTCTATTACGAGAGAGGGAAAGATGATACTGTTGGTGAGTAGGCAACGCGCTGAAAGAATCTGACAGATGACAAATGTGTAGTTAAGAAAAAGTTATGGCAGGCAATTAACTTAGAAAGCGCTTCGAATTTGACAAATGAGTTGGAAATGATATTCTAATAAAGAAACGGAGAAAAGAAGGAAAGAAATGGCTATTCGCCAAGGGAATAATCCGCGTAGAGGATCCTCCTATCCTATAAATCGTATCCCTCGTCGCTACGATTAATTCGTGAATCTTCGTCCCAATCATTTTACCTACGTTTCTTCGCTGGTTGCCACGTTTTCATCGAGAAACTCGATACGGATATGGTTAACTAACTCTCGGCGGAGAGAAGACTCGAACGCGAAGCAACCGGTCGCGACGAATCGCGGTGGATATCTTGCTCTTTCGAAGAAGAAGACTACGACGACGACGCCGTTTATCGAGGCGTGGGAGGATAGATTCTAAACTCGAGTAGACCCGGAAACGGCGGCGAACGGCCGCCTCTTATCGCGTCTCCAGCCTCCCCGAGCCTTCCTTTATTAGCACTACCAGTTATCCGGGACTATCTAATAAATTGTTCGCGAAGGGGCGGCGGCGCGTGTGTGCGTTCACGATTAGAGCGTAGCCCGAGCTCCTCTTCTCGAGCGCGTTGCTGCCTGTTCGCGTGGCTTTTGTGGACTTTGCAGTTTCTCGCCGCCGAATACTCGCCACGAATCCTCTCGTTTTTATCTCGCGGCGGAAAAGAAGATATCCAGGTCGACGACGACGTTCACCTGAGAAACCAACCACCGCTTCCTCCAGGTGCGCGCGACCTGTTCGTGAAAGGTGTGCCCCCTTCCTTCCCTTGCCCCGTTACCTGTCAATGGTGGGCACGATATTCACAAACTGAATTATCGATCTCCAATCTTCGTTGTTTCTCCAACTAACTGGCGCTCTTCGAATCGAGGAA
This sequence comes from Apis mellifera, assembly GCF_003254395.2. Lineage (NCBI taxonomy): Eukaryota > Metazoa > Arthropoda > Insecta > Hymenoptera > Apidae > Apis > Apis mellifera. The sequence goes on along the minus strand of NC_037647.1, from coordinate 9,730,695 downwards.
AAGGAAATATAACGGACGGGTAAGGATAAAAGGATGAAAGCTTTTTGACGAGGATCGGCGAGGAGGATATCGAGAGGAAAAATTGAGGGGGGCGCTGCTTTCTTCTTTTTAAATTCGAAAGTGGTGGCACGTTACGCGAACGGTATGCAAATGAGCGAACGTTTCGATCGAACGCGGCCCAATGATCCGGGGAGGGGCGAGAAGGGGAAATTCGATTCGAACCCATCGCTAGCATCGGGGCGCACCCCGTGTCAATAGGAGGGGCGGCAGGTAGAGCAGGTAGAGAGAAGGAAGCGCGTTGAAACACCCCGCTCTCCTCTCTCTCTCTCGGTGGTGGATCGAAACTGGAAGGATGCGGACCGCGAGTTAACGCGTTCCTTTTATATTATGCCACGCAACTCGAGCCAAACCCGCCTCCCCTTCCCTCGAGCAACCGTTTAGGGAAATTTCGTTCCACTGTTATTCAAACGAGGGTCCAACCGAAAAAAAACGCGATGCAACGTGTGTATATGTATATATATATATATATCGATCATTCTTCGATCCCTTCTTCTTCTTCTCCTCCTCCAACGGTTTTTTTTCACCCTTTAAACTCTCCTTCCTTCCTTCCTTTCTTTTCCAAAATCGTGAAAATTTTAGTCTCGAGGCTCGGTTGAACGAGCGGCTATTCATCGAACTTTGTCCGTTTCGTTGGGACGCGTGTAAACACGGGTGGAACGAGTGGAAGGGAAACAAAAGGCGAGGAGTCGAGAGGGATTCACGAATTCTCCCTCTCTCTCTCTCTCTGACACGCGTGTGCGATTCTGGAATCCGGAGAGGAGACGCGGCGCTACTGTTTGTGTTTGAGAAGTAAATTACAATAATTGAATAGACCGCTAATTCCCCCGTCCCTCCCCTCCTTCCATCCATCGTCGTGGATCTCGAGGAAAGGAGAGAGAGAGAGAGACGCGTGTGCTCGAAGGGAAAGCGCGAGTTTATCGAGCGAGATTTTCCTTCGTGCGTCGTAGAAGGAGCGATGTGGAACGAGCGAGCGAGCGGAGCCCATGGTGTTTTGAAATAGCGGCTAGGATTTCCGAAGGATTTATCTCGAGAAGCCGAGACACTCGGTGACCGGTGTTGCTTATAACCGGACGCAATGGCGCGGTGTATTAGAGATATACGAGCTAACTAGCGAGAGAGAGAGAGAGAGAAGCGGAGGAATGTCACCTGTTTGTGCAAGTATCGACATTATCCCATTACGACGCGATAAAATCGAGCTTAAAAGCAAAACAGGATATTACTTAAGCGCGAAAACATTTTTTGTCTCTCTGGTTGGGAAACGGCGACACTTGGATTTCCTCTCCTGACAACGACGATTCTCGAAAAATCGGGGGAGGAAGGAGGGATATACGAGGATCGTTAAAAAGCGCGACAGAGACTCGGAAGGAGGAGCGTCGCGGCTTAGAAATTAATCGCAGGAGGAAACGTTGGAAAGATTCGCTTCGATCGAGACGAAGGTCCGTGATTAAACGCGCGCGGTAAACGTTGGAAAGAGCGAGGAAAGCTCGACCCTGTCTGATGACGTAAAGGAAAACAAAGAAGGCCGAGACGCGTTGCGCAGTTCCTTGCGTTCTCTCTCTCTCTCTCTCCCTTCCTCTTTTTTCGCTCGCGCACACGGTACACACAGAGAGCGCGCGAGCCGTGTGCAAAGGTGAGCTTGCGAACACGTATATTTGTAGAGGCAGCGAAACTGAAAAAGGAGGAGGAGGAGGAAAAGAGAAAAAAGGAGAGAGAGGAAAAAAAAGGAGGAAGAAGAACGGCCGGCAGAGGGCCGAGGGAGGAGGATAAAGTCGACGCTCGCCATTACCTCGCCGAGATTCGTTCCAGCTTCCAAGTATTCCTTCTCTCTCTCTCTCTCTCTCTCTCTCTCTGTCTCTCCCTTGGACCTCGACTATTTCACCTGGCTCTCGAGAATACCGAGAATCGGGGGAGAGGAGAGGAGAGGAGAGGAGAGGAGAAGATCGGCCTAGGAGACGCAACACCGCCGCCACCCTCTCGAATCAAGGCCGAAAGACGAAGAGAAGAGGAGGGGAGAGAAAATCGCGCGAAAAGTTGGCCGATCGATCTTTGAGAGTCGTCGATCGATCAAGTTCCCCAACGAGGAGGAAGAAAGAGTCGGAGGAAGGCGTAGGTGAGCGAGGACCAGGGCTTTCTTCAGGGAGAGGAGAGTTACTCTCTCTCGTGCGGCGACTGGCGATTATAAGAAAGAACGGTAAAAAAAAGGGAAGAGGAAAAAAAAGGAAGAGAGGAGACGACACACCGAAACGTAGAGAGAGAGAGAGGAGCGAGGAGCGAGCTGCGTGTGTATATAGGCGCATGGTTGTCGTTGGCTGCGTTTAAAAAACCAGTTGTGCGAGGCGAGCCGACAGCGAGCGAGCGACGCCGGGCCATCGAGGAAACCTGCGATGGAGAGAAGGCGCGCGTGGGCCGCGCCGACTCCTATAAGGACTCCGGTAAAGGGACTTTCGAGCCCTTCCACGCCGTTCTCCTCCTCGCTTATTCTATATATATATATATATATATATACATCCTCACCTCGTATCGTAATCGTCCAATCTCTCTCTCTCTCTCCTCCCTCATAAGAGAAGAAAGGGTGGAGGGTAAACTCGTTCTCGTTACGTCGAGAGAGAAGAATTTTGCGGCCGAGATCGGTGACGTCATCGTTACACGAAAAGATTACGAGAGAAGAGAGAGAGAGAGAGAGGAGACCGAAATTATGCAAATACTATGCAAATCCCGGCAACGGCGTGACGCTAATCCGCGTCACGATATCGAAGGTAATTGGTCGGATTGACGTTGTTTCCTCCTCCCTCCGACCGGAAAGTAGCCGGAAGTGTCTCGAGACGCGATTTTACGATCCTTCTTGGAACACGACGAAATTAACTAACTAACTAACCAACGTCTCGTTTTCGCGCAGGGAAATTCCGTTTACCACCGAGATACCTGTCGTCGTATCCACGGGCTTCCTGAACGGTGGCCCGGCTTCCTTGTTCGCCGCCGCCGCCGCCACCTTATCGATCCTCGTCCAAGGATCTCTGGTGCAAGGTGCGGGGAGGGGAGCGGGGGCGGATTCATTCATGCCGCTGCGCGGTGGAAGGGGGGAGGGAGAAGAATTTATCTCGGTCGGGCGGGCCCGTTATCTGCGCGCGACGTACGTGCGTGTACCCAACTCTCCCGTGGCTCTCGTCGGCTCTCTCCGAGGAGTAGTCACGAACTCGAAACGGAGAGTGGCCGAGGAGAGTGGCGCTCGGAGGGAGGGAGGGAGGGAGGTGGTCCGTGGGGGTTGATGAATGACGCGGGCGGTTGGCCACGACCACGCTAAAGTTATCTGGGTAATCTGAGGAGGCGAGGTCCCCACCGTCTTACGAGCAGTTTTATCGCTCGTGTTGTTTCCACTTGGCAAGGGCGAGGTCAAGTCGAAGGAGAAGTCGAGAAACCTGTGGAGAGAGACTGGGTCAATCCTGATACGAACGCGAATTCGATCATCCTCGAAGGCCTCTCTCCTCGACCCACTGTTGTTATCAATTAGATCGCCTCCTCTGACCTGTCGTTTCGACCGACTTCGCGTCCCGATTCCTCGACACAGGAGGAACGAGTTTTTCCTTCTTCTCTTTCCGAGAAAACGACGCGACGGCGACATCTACTAGAATTGGAGCGCGAGCGGTTTCGGCCGGGTTCTCTCTTTCTTTCTCGAGAGAGGTTACCGATCTCTCTCTGGAGAAAGGAGAGAAGAAAAGGGGGTACGATCCCGTTTCTGCCTCGGCCGGTAAGGAGAACGGACCCCTTTCTGGAGAAGGGCGCGAGAAAGGGGCGCGGGCCCTTCCTCTATTACCGACCGCGCTCAACGAGGTGGGGGCCGCGTGAAAACGCGCGAAACGGAATTCCGCGAAAAGTAGGCCACCGCCGCGCGGTTCTCGCCCCATTATCATAATTTCCGAACCGTACGAGGCGAATTATCGGTTTCGGGAGAAACCGCGGTAACCGGTTGATAATAACCATAATCATCGTGACGATCCTACGGCGGCGTCGTCTCCTACGCGCCGCCCCTCCTCCTCGTTCCGCTCTTTTCCCTCCCTCCGAAGCCACTCGAGGGGATCCACGCTCGGGATCGGATCGAGACGGGCTTTACCGGGAACCAAATATAATAATAGGCCGCAATTATCTCCAGCATCCTCTCTGCTGGGAGTGAAGAAACGCCCCCGGCGTTTTCGAGAATCGGCGCCGATTTTCCCGATCGTCGCGTGATCGGGCACGCGCCTCGATTTCCCCCTCCGAAAAGACTCCTCAATCCTCCTCTAATCTCGCCTCACGAATTATCCGCGAGTGTATCCGCGGCGGAGGAACGCGGAGGATGTCGGTTTTTGCTCGCGAGAGCGCGACCTTGCCCGCGCGTGACGTAAGCGAGAAATACGTTTGCACCGCGGATTCGTCGGACAGCGCAGCAAAAAAGAGGAAGAAGAAGAAGAGGAGGAGAAAAAAGACGAAGCTCGCTCGCAAAAGACGAGGTCGAAGGAGAAAAAAAAAAGAAAAGGAGTCGAGGAGGAAAATGGCAGGAGAGAAGAGAAGGAGGAGGAGGAGGAAAGTCGAAAAGGGGAAAAAGGAACGGACGAGAGGCGCGTTCCGTTCGCGGATGTATATACCCGCGGCTCGGGTTTACGTTACCACGCTTCACCAAAGGCGCCATTCACCGGACCCCTATGAATGAACACGGACGAACGCGCGCGATGCCAACTTTATACGCCGGTAACGCGACCGGGCGGAGTGGTTGCCGGACCAAAACAAGGAGAAAGAGGGCCCCCGTTCTCCTCTCCTCGTTCTGCCTCTCCTCTCCGGAGATGTTTCGAACGGAGCGAAGGAGAGAGAGAGGAGGAGGAGGGGGAGAGAGAAAGAGAAAGGAAGGTTGGGCGTAAAACAACGCGCTACACGCACGTACACACGCCGATCCATCCGAGCTGTTCCCGTCGTATTATATCGTTCGATATAGATAGAGTAATTGATCTTGAATCGGTCTTTCATTCCCTGGATTTATCATAATACGAGCTCCAACGAACGAACGAACGTTGGTCGGGAACGAGGAGGGGGGAGAAGTGGGAGGGAGCCGGATCTATGATCCTTTCTCGTTCTCTCTCCGGTCCGAGGATCGGTCGAATTCTTGTCGAGCACGAGCTGCTCGAAACACGGCTGGCAAAAAAATGCCAGGGGAGGAGGTAAACGAGGTGTTAATTTATTCATCGGTTGGACCATCGGGGCCGAGTTTTTTATCTCTCGGCCGAGATGGATGGAAACACGATCGGCATTCGGCCCGTGGAAAGGCATTTCCCTTATATTCCCCGCCATGATTTATCGCTAGTAGATTCGTACGACGATCTTCGTAACCGTGTGCGCGTGTTACGATCTCTGCGTAATCGGTAGCAGTTTATACGACATCCACTTTCGTCGATGCGAAATCGTGGATTGGGAAGCGAGGTACGAGATACAGGTCTCGGAGAGCGTGTATATTATCGTGTATTTGTCAGGCTTGGTGCGCGGCAACGGGGCCCTCCCATACCGAGTCCTCCTCCTCCTCCTCCTCCACCTTTTCCATCTCCTTTCCAACCCCTCTCTCTCTCTCTATGTTCTACAACCTGCATTCCCGTAAGTATAATTCCCGCCGCGTTGTTTGTATGCACATGTAAATGCACGCGGGTATTGTGTTTGCCGATGCCACACCACCACCACCACCAGCACCAAAGATTCCGTTCCGTACAACCGGTGTTCCTACACGAGGCGTTAAACGGCCACGAATCCGAACTAAAGGCGAGATGTTCGCGCATCGAACCGACTTTCCTTTGGATCCCTTGGAAAACTTTCCTTTCTCCTTTTCGTCGAACGCGAGTTCGACTCCTAGTTTTTTCAAACTAAGGTTAAACTCGGTCGATGCGATAAATCTCGAGCTCGCGATCTTCCGCGCGAGGAAAGGAGGGAAGATTTCGGGGGGTTATATTCTGTTAGCCGAAACGGAGCGATGCAAATATCGGGTTGGATCGAATTCCCCGTAAACGATAACGCGGCCTGGTCGCCACGAGGCACCGGCTCTTGTGAAGCGGACTTAACACCAGCCACGTTGCCAGCTGAACCATCCCGGGGCCCGACAACAGGAATGCCGTGTGTTAAAATGCCTCGCGCGGTTCTGTGTTGGGAATCGTGCGCCTGCCTCGTCCCTGCGTGTGCGTGCGTGAGTGCGTGCGTGAGTGCGTGCGTGGCTGAGTAGGATGCGTAAAACGTGCGTCTGCCCTACGTTCTCTCCCCGTGCCCAGCCTCGGGCCCAGCATCACCTGTCTTCCCTCTCCCCTTTCCTTTCCTGTCCCGTCCTTTCCCTTTTCTCTTCCCCCCCTCCTCTCCTCTTCGCTCCCAAACAACCCAATAAAAAATCCTTCCGAACCTTCTCTTCCTCCCGGAGGAAACAACCATCCGCTTCGGATCTTCGATTTTACTTTCGTCGCGGGATCGCTCGAGTTCGATACCTTCCTTCTGCTTCTGCGTTGCCAAGATTATTTTTCGAACGAGTATCCAAAAAGAGAGGGAGATCGTTATTAACAATTTTTCAATCGTTTCGAAATTACGCGCGAATTATTCGAAAACGATTCTCGAGAACGTGAATTTCTTCTCGAGGAAGATCTCGATCTCGGAACGTTTGTATTTCGCGCGAGTGAGACGAGCTTTCAAAGGAAGGGAGAGGGCATTGTTACGTAGAAGGAAGGGTTCGATTGGCGGGTTGAATTTTTCAGAGATGGTAATTTTGTGAAAACGAGGGGATTGAATCGGTTGCCGTTTAAGGGGAGCGGCCGGGATTTCCAGGAGGCGCGTGCTCGCGTTTACCGGCGAGCGGTTGCGGTTTTGCGGTTTTGTACGACAGGCATCATCGTTTCTCGGTATATATCGCCTACCGTGCGCGCTATCTCTGAATCATCCTTAACGCGCCGCGTTCGCACCCGCGCACAACAACATCTCGGCGGAGCGAGATTTTCCGGTTTCGTTTTCCCAGGAAAAAAGAAAAAGAGAGAGAGAAAAAAAGGAAAAAGCGAGTAACGGTAGTTAAGTAGGACGAGCAATTTGTCGGCGGGGAGATATGAATTCGAAGGCGAGGCGAGGTACAAAGATTCGGCTCGTGACCGGATGAATACGAGCGAGCGAAATCCTGTAATTTTGAGCAAAGTCCGAGGCAAGCGTTTCATCTTATCCCCCGGTCGCGTCGTGCCGTCGTGTTGTTCAGCTATTCTCGGCAATGTTAAAAGCCGACTCGTTTAATTTCCTTTTTTTTTTCTCCCTCCTCTCTCTCTCTCTCTCCTTTTTTCCCTTTCTCGTCCGCGCACGGCACATCCCACCCTTTTGTGCGGTGCACCTTCAGAGGTCTGCACCTACTCTCCTTCGGGCCCGTTTCAGCGTGCTACGAGCTAAACGTGCCCCGCGGGGGCTCACGGCCCACCAGACCCTCGCTCTTACCCTTGACCGATCTCCCTTCGGACGCGTCTTCTTCGACAGTGCTGGATCTACTCCGTTTCACGCCCTGCCCACTCCTCGGATATCTAGATTCTCTCAAGCTAGAGACAGAGAGAGATATATATATATATAGAGAGAGAGTGAAGAAGAGACGCTTTCTATTCGAACGGACGCTATTAATAAAACGCGCGAGATTATTATTACGATTCGACGCGGAGGAACGGCGGTGGATAACGCTGGAGCCAAAGTTGGTGCGCTTCGAAGGGAGATCTGTCCGCTGCGTTTCCACGTCGGCACGATGCACAGGGAGAGAGAGTGAGAGAGAGAGAGAGAGTAAGAGTAAGAGGGGGAGAGAGAGAGAGAGGCCCTCGACCTCGGAACAGTGTTACGTGTCAGGTACCATAGCCATACGCGTGAATAAGTTATGGTCGGTCTGCCATATCCACGAGGCAGCACGCGTGCATCAGCCTCGGTCCACGCTTCTCTCGGTCTCCTCTCCTCTCCGGCGAACAGAGAGGCTGCGTGCGTTTCCTAGTATCCAAGACGTTAACCTTGTATTACAGGGGGACCGACTGCACACCTTTCAACCGAACCGAACCGAACCGATCCTCGCCTCGTTCGATCCTCCTCCACCTCCTGTATATATGTATATATATACACACGTTATACACGTATATACGCGCAGTGTCGCATGCCTTTCCTCGCGGCCGATTTCGAAATTCGGGGACCAGGATCGGGCGGAATCGCGACCAGATAAATACGCTTCGATTCCTCGACGGACGGAGGAAAGAACGGCGGAGAGATCCGCGTCGCAAAGGACCTACCTACCTACCTACCTACCTACCTACCTACCTTACCTACCTTACCTACCTACTCCCCATTCCGAACGGTGGCACGTAATTCACTAGGAGGGAGGAGGAGAAGGAGATGGAGGGTGGGGGTGGAGGTGGCCACCATTGTCCCCCCGTCTTTGAGCACCCGCGTTCCGCGTATAGCGTCACTTTATAATATTTACAGCCCTCCGCAGCCAAATTCCTTCCGCGCCGTTTTATCTCGAACAGGGAGGGGGAGAGAAATCTCTCTCTCTCTCTATCGATCGAGCGGCGGCTCTCTTCTCGATCTCTCTTCGAAAACGAGGGAGGAGAAAAGGAGGAGGATCTCGAGGAGAGGGAGAAGGAGACGATCGAGAACGAGGGGAAACGATCGTACATGCGTCTTCTATTTGTTAGAGAGAGAGAGAGGGGTCGGCTCGTAAGCCCGCGGCCTCTTATAAGCCCCCGATGGGGGCCCCCAATCGGACACATGAAAGCCAAAAAGCCGAAACTTGTCGTTGATCTAGTGCTCCACCGCCCGCTTAACTAGGGCCCGATACCTTCGGATAAGGGTACCCCCCGTCCACCTTTCCACCGATCCGAGGGCCCGCCGCCGTCATCTATTATATCCGCCAACCGCACACCACCACCCTTTATCGCTACGATCCCGCCGACTATCGGCTACCATTCCCTTCTTGCCGATCCTCTTCCTGCACGGGGGTGGATCTTCTCTTCCATTGTCGAACGAAGGAAACAATTTTTCCAGCGTGAGTCGTGGCTTCGAGACGAGAAGGAAAAGGAGGAAGAGCGCGAGTTCGAAAAGTTGGCAGCGTGCCGAGATTTCGTGGAACGAATCGTCGTCATCGTTGGTCGTCGTTCGTGGTGGTGTCGTGTCGCAACGTTTTCTTCCACCTCCAAGGTTTTTCGCGCCGTGTTGTTACTACAGGCTAGGCGTCCCGTAGGCGTCGAGCGTTAAACGCATTCCAACTTAGAGGTTGCGCGTTGCGAAATCACGCGGCGCGTGAGCGTTGCGTCTCGTTAGCCGCGATTCGCTCGACCTTGCGGCTCAAGTTCAGCCGAGTCACGCGGTGCATCCGCGCGGCCTATAAGGAAAAGAATCCGCGATTTCCTCCCGCCACGAGAGAGAGAGAGAGAGGGATTTTTCGCTTCGAAATCGGAAGTTTCAATCGAAGGGTCGACGCTGGTCCCCTTCCCTCTCCTCCCCTTCTCTTCGTTCTCGTCCAAAGACGAACGAACGAACGAACGCGATTCCTTCGCTAACGTAACGTATGCAAATTATTCGTTTCGATAAAAAATGGTCGGTTCACCGAGGTGACGCTTGTTTTCGAGTGGCGTAATTGTTGTCCGTCCGTCGTCCAAGTACGTTGTTTCTCCTTTTTTTTTTTTTCGAGAGAGAAAAAGAGGAGAAGGAGGGGAAAGGATAGAAAAAGAATCGACGTTGATACATTCGCGCGAATCCCTATTATTTATCCACGGTTATAATTTTAGTCACGATTCGTTATTTCGACCGGTGTGCTAGGTTTTCACAACACGAACATATATATACATATATATACAGCGGAGAGAATTTATACTCGGATAGAATTCGCAGGTGTCCCGTCCCGATGCTTTGCCACCTCCCGCGTGAAATCGAAAAGAAACGCGGTAGGAGCGGAATTTGAACGTGGACATCAAGGTTGGCCTACTCGGTCGAAATGTCACCCGTTCGTAATCTCGTGGTAAAAACAAAAGATGTATGTATACACACATATATATATACATAGATACGTGTGCCGTGCTCGAACCGTCCCGCAGAAGACGAGGCGATCCGAGTAGCGCGTAGTCGTTTCGAACGAGGTCGACTAGGCGCGCGCGCGCCAACTCCGGGGGAAAGTTCGATTTATGACTCGGTTTCAGAGGAGAACGACGGACTTGTTCCTCGCCGACGAAATCCCGCCGATAATGGCTGTTAACGAAAGGTCGACCGGTCGGTCGAACCATCTTCCGGCCTCTCCTACTCTCCCCCGAAATAGCCAATTTCAGGAGAGAAGAATCGAGCTCCCGCCCGATTTCTATCCTCCGTCGCCTCCAACCACGCTCGTACGCCTTATCTCCGCCACCATCTACCAGGCATTAATTACGTCCGCCTCTCCTCTCTCCGTAAACGTCGTCGATCCAACGATCCAACGTGGACGTTGGACGCGAAACCACGCTTTCGACGATCGGCCACGACTTTGGACCCGTGTCGCAAAACGGTAGCGATTTCCTTCCTCCGATATCTCTCCAGAGTCGTATATATTATATATATATATTACAATCGTGGTATTCGCTCGTAACTCGGCCGCGTGCGAATCGGCCGCGATCGAGTATTTAATCGCGAAACGATATGTCTATATATATATATACACATATATATATATATATATCTGGCGTTGTGCGCAGCAACGATCGAGTCGTTTCTATATCTTCGCGAGGCTGTCCAGCTCCGTGGAAACGTCCAACGAGCAGTCGAAGCCAACCAAACGACTTCTACTTATTGCGTAATTCCGCGGTGACGAAGGCGAGCGGGATCGCGGCTCTAGACCATTTATATATATATATATATAAATAAATATATTTTTATATATATATATATATTTTATATAGGCGTCTATATACACGTAGTCCTCTCACACACGTACGATGGTAAGCGTGCAAACAACGGAGGCATTTTTTTTCCTGGTAGTAGAGGCGAAACGCTAGTTTTCCTTTTCCCGTCTTTTCATAAACGAGTCATCCCGATCAGTGTCTTTTTCGCGAAATTCCAGCACGCGTGACGAAGCGCGATTCGCTTGGAAATTTCCTACGAGCGCGCTCGACCGCTTGACTATCGCTCGCGCGAAGGTGACTGCTTGCTCGCTCGAGCGCGATTTCTTCTTTTTTTTTTTTTCTTTTTTTTCTTTTCCTTTTCCTCTTATCTACCAATTTTTCGGAGGGAGAGAGAGAGAGAGCACGAGGCACGTGGAAGGCATTTTCGAGGCGGATTTTTCTTCCCGGCGGATGGAGCTCGATCGCCACGGCCGGGCGTAAATTATCGTGGCCCGACACGACCTCGAGCCTTCTCTCGTACCGAGAGAAGAGAGTAGTAGCGTAGGCAGCGGTAGCCGGGCCGATCGAGCCACGATCGAGATAACGGGGCTTAAACGTACCTAAGGCCTTTCGTCTACCACCGAGCGGTGTGGAGCTGTTTCAGGGCCGGTTCTCTTTCTCTCTCTCTCTCTCTCTCTCTCGATATTTCGCCGCGATATCGATAAAATTGACGTCGCGTCGTAGTTCGTTTCGCGTAATAGTAGTAGAAACGTCCGCAAATTTTCTCGAAATGGACGATACTTGACCACCCCCTTCGGTGAAAGTCTCTCGCGTTATTTCTCTTTCTAAAGATATGTCGCAATAATCGTGTCGTCCCTTTTCTTCCACGTTGAACAACTGAGGTATTATTCCGTCTTGGACCCAGAAACCACGGGGAAAAATAGAGGATGAGGAAAGAAGGAGAAAAAGAGAGTGAGAGAGAGAGAGAGAAAGAAAGAAGAAGGAAGGAGAGGCGAGAGAGGCACGGATTCGAAGGTATCGGAGTTGTCTAAAACCGGTACGGTGGATCGTTGCGGTATCGCGTATCGAGAGAGAGAGAGAGAGAGAAGGAGGGAGAGAGCGAGAGGGGGGGAAAAACGAAGGAGAAAAAATGAAACCTGAATTTTCGATCGGCGATCGTCGTAGATCGAGATAAAGAGCGGAGGTAAACGGAAGCCAGGCGACACTGGTTCGTGGCCAGGCTTTCGGTCCGAGCTGTTAAACAGTTGGGAGCGGCTCTCCGTGACAGAACTGGTCTTAGAGAACGGCTCTGGACCTCTGAACGGTGTGGTGAGACCTTCTTCGGTGATGCGGGCAACACGACCGTTGTCGTCCCCGTTCAAACGTCGCCGTCGTATTTTCCTTTCGGCCGGATCATCGTTTTTTCGCCGATTCCGTGCACCGCGCTCTGTCATATCCCCTCTCCCCCTCCCCGTCGACGACAACGATAATAAATGTTTCTTTCGCCGGACGCTCGTGCAAATTATGCAAAAGTTAACGCGTCGATTCTAGGTTGACCGCCTCGTTGCGAAACCTTTTTTTCTTTTTCGCCGATTTTCACCTATATTCCCCTCTCTCTCTCTCTCTCTCTGTCAAGCGCAGGCTCGACAGATAGTTTCGCCAACACAGTTTTCTAAACGCAACGAATTCGAATCCTCGGATCGATCGATCGATTACGATCGAATACGAGATCGTCGCGTGTTTTTTCCTTCTCCTCCTCCTCTCTTCTTTTTCTTTTCCCTCGTATGGAGAGAGAGAGGAGGAGGAGGTGATTACGTAACGCGCATTACGCGCCAAGTAATTTATTCGTTTCCCACGTTTCACGCGTGGCGTCGTTTCGCGATTTTATCGAAAATACACGTATTTACATATCCGTGTAATAAATTGGAATCGGAGAGGTAGAGAGGATCGAAAGGGGGATGGAGGGTTGGCTGGGAGGGGGAGGACGAGGGTTGTTGTCGATTCCTCCGTGCTCTTCTCGATCGTGTGAGAGGAATCGGGGCCAATTCTCCGGATTCCTCGAATCGATTCCTCGATTTTCGTCATCTCCTTTTCTTTTCTTCTTTCCCTCGGATCGATCGATCGATCGATCGAAAGGTGCGCACGGTTTAAATGAACTCGTCGTCGAGGGGGAAGGTAGGGTGGTGGAGAAGGTATTTATGCGCGGCGGTGCGCGGCGCACGAAAGCCACAAGGTCGGGCCGCATTAATAAAACAAACACAATGTACGACGCAATTCTGCATACAAGTAGGCTGTCCGTCCCCGAGGCGACGGTTTCCACGTACGATCGACAGCTACTATCTCGAGAGTGCTGGACACCGTTCGTGCCTCGCCGTTGTCTCTATATATCCCTTGGCCCCGTGTGTCTCGTCTCGTCTCGTCTCGTCTCGTCTCCTCTCTCTCTCCTCCTTGGTCGTTTTCTCCTCTCCCTTCTTTTCCCTGGATCCTCCTCGATCTTTCCTCTCTCCTACGAATCGGGTTTCGCACGAACCTCGTAAAATCTTGGCTAACGGTAACTATACCTACCTTTTTGAAACGACCTCCGCGTATAGCCTACTAAATTATCATTAACCTCTTGGAATAGGGATCGGATAGGTTTCTCTTAAACCCGTTGTTTCGTCGAGTTTTCTTTCGGTCGAGGAGAGAGAGAGAGAGAAAAATGGTGCGTCGGGATGATCGATGATCCATCCGTCCGTCCATTCGGCCGAGCTTCCTCCACCTTTTAGAGAAGATCCTTTTTATAGGATCTGCATTCGCGACTGCACCGGCGCCTTCCTCCTCCTCCTCTCTCTTTCTTCAAATTTGAAACGCGTGGGAGGAGAGAAATTTCAACACCCGACTCTTTTCAGATTTCCGCTCACGGATCGTGGAGGAATACCCGGTGAAGGTTTTAGTCACGGCTGATTTTCTCTTCTAAGCATCCACGACGACGTCGATCTGGTTCTGTCGATGATGTAACGACGGCTCGAAATGTCGTCGGCCTTCCAGGCATTCGTTCCCTCTAGACCCCGGCGGAATCCGAACATCCAGTCTTTCCCTTCGCTCCTTCGTCCCTGGCACGTTTCCTCATCAACGTTTCGTAAGCTCGAATTCCGACAGGGTACCCTCTTCTTCTCCTCCTCCTCCTTCGCCGCGTTTCTCCGTCCATTTCGCGTGATTTCACATCATTTTCGGCGACTCGAAATATACCCATCATCCTTCCAACCGAGGAGGAGGAGGAGGAGATCATCGATCCTTGGGGTCAACGAGCGTGGTCGTGAAACAGCTATATATCGGAGAGATTTAAAAAAACTTTCTTCTCCTCTCCTCGTCGAAATTCAAACCTACGGACCTATCTATCTATCTATCTATCTATTTACCCATCCATCCTACGTACGTACGTACATACGTACGTACGTACACGATCGTACTATGTCCATTTACGCAATCGAGCGCGTTAACGCGCGAGCAGTTTCGCTCGTCTGCGAACGAGCTCCGAAAGAACGCTCGTTAAGGCGTCTCTCGTGGACACCGATGACGTCGTCGGATGAACATTGCGACACGTAGCGACAACTTGCACCGTGCTGGACATCCTTGACTACTCGCGCATGCCGTGGATGAAGAAAAAAAAAAGAATAAGAAAGAAAAAGAAGAAGAAGAAAAAGAAAAAAAGGAGAAAAAAAAGAATCCTCGTCGATCTCGATGAGTGGAAAGGAAGAAAAGAGAAAAATCCGTATCGATCTCTCCATGTCTCGATCGATGGAAAGGAAAAGAAGGGGGAGAAGAGGGGGGTAAGGAAGAGAGGAAAAGCGAGAAAAAGCTTCTCGTCTTTTCATAAAGAGAGAGAGAGAGAGAAGAAGCGTCATCGGATGGATACTTTCTTCCATTAGAAAGCGAAACGGGTTAACGAGCGTATTTTCTTCCGGGCTGTCTCGAGGCGAGGAATCGAATCGCGACGACGATAATAATAATAACAACAACAATAACAGCAGCAGCAGCAACAAGGATATTAATAATGGTAATGACAATAATGCGTCGAATGGTTTTTCTAAAAGTGAGGTTTGCGTACAGAGGTGTGCTGCGATGATGTAGTAGTCGGATGGAAGTTGCGACACGAGCTGCGCAGCTCGCACGGATGGCGGCCATCCTTGACAGCTCTTGGCTCATTCCAACCACGGTAAAACTCTCCGACCGCACACGCCCGACCGACTCTGACTAACTCTTCGCCTCTGGATTGCCGTGTGGGTCGTCCGACTGCCAACAACACCCATCCGTCCGCGGAAAAACCGTCGTCGTACGTCCACATTTTCACTCTTATTACTACCAATTTTAAATACCGAGATTAAGATTAACAGGGCAGATAACAATACACTTTCTTTCTTACACGTTCTTCTTCTTTCACATTCTCACCGATTTTTCCATTCGAGTGCTCGTCTTTCGTTCTCGATTTATTAAGAAAGTTGTACATTACACGTATGTATGTATATATATGTGTGTGTATGTATCGGAGATTGGAGACTCGAATTTGGAATTTGTCGGCGCTGAGGCAAGTTTTGAGGCGAGGAACGGGAGCGTCGCCGTCGTTGTCGTCGGGTCGTCGAGTTTGTAGTGGAATCTTACCGGCGGCAGTAAATCTCGCAAGAAAGTCGATCTCGCTGACCCTGATTGGACCCCGCTCGTTGTGGACGTCGACGGTCGATCCTCGAGACGTATCGGGGATTCGTTTCGCTTTTAATTTTCTACGGAGGATGAGGACGAGGAGGGGGAGAGGAATTATTTACCACGCGTCGCCAACTCGACTTGTCGAAAATTTGAGCGTCGATCGTCCGCCGCTCCTCGGGGACGACGTTGACCTTTTAGTCGGCCGTGTGCCTCTTCTCTCCTCCCCCCCTTTTATATATATACATATATATATACACAAAGTGAAACGAAATCGAGCACCGATTATCGCGCCAGGTGGCGGAGGGGAACGGAAGAGGCGGCCCGTGTAAAAAGCAACGCGTATACGCAACTCCGTTATATATTTTCCGGCTAATTAGCCGACACGGTGTACCTAAGGTGCGCGAGATCGGAGGTGAGATAGAGAGGAGGAGGAGAGGCAGGTGAGGACGAGCGAGGCGTCGCGACCTTGCGATTCGACGCAAGGTTTCCAAGGTTCGCCGTTGCTCCGGGACGCGAATTTGGGACGCGAATTCGGTCGAGGCGGGTCGGAAAGTGGAGGAAACGAAGGCGACGAAGGCTGTCCTCGTAACGCTACGAAACTCTCCGCTCGTCGCAATGTTTGCATACGCTTTGCGTATCGCGAACCGGTTACATTTTTTTCCTTCTTTCTTTCTTTTTTTTTTTTTTCTCCTTTTCCAACGGCGCAATACGTCGCACGATTGCATTTTTTCCCCTTTTCTCTCTCTCTCTCTTCTTCTAAGGCCGATGCAAATGGAGCGCGCGGGAATGGAAGGAAATTGGACGAACCGCGAGAAAAACTCTCCTAGAACATTCGAGAGAGAGAGGTGAAATTCGTTCGGAAATCGAGAGAAGAGGGAAGGGAGAAGGATTACGCGTAATCATAAGGAGGGATAAATATAAATATAAACGCGTATTCCGCGCTCGGCCGACCTTTGACCACCACGTGGAAAATAACGCATAAATTTAAATGACACGTTTTATCGGCGGCAAAACGAGTTCACGCTCGAAGGAGGCCTCGGTGGCACGGCCGGTGAGCGTTGGGCGTGCTCTGTGTGCATACACGCGTGCGTACAGCGGCGAGGCTCGCGCCGACACCTGTGTTGTTCACCGGTGGAGCTCGCCTATCGCGGGCACACTCGCACACAGGCGCGCGCAATACCGCCGTTCAATATCGCCGCGACACCGTTCACTTTAACCGCGCGCAACTTGCGCGCAACCCGGTAAGCCACCGGTAAACCAGTATTCGTCAAATCGGGAGGTGTGTCCCGTTCCCCCCCCGCGAAGGGGAGCCGAGAAAACTTTCGAAAACGCCGGCCATCGAACCGTTTTCCAGAAAATTTCCCCTCCCCCCGTAGAGAAGGACGAAGACGAGGACGGTCGAAATTTCTGTGCCGTATCTGTGCCGCGCTCGGATGCCGGCAATTTAACCTTGACACGCACGTGACACGTTAAGAGCCATCGATCGGCATCGCAATATATATGTATATATATATGTATATATGTACATATATATATACACGTTTCTGCCGCAATTTCGAACGTGTCGCGAACGTTAGGCACGCGCATTATCATATCGTTAATATCTTATCCTTTGACTTTCGTATCTTCGATACGCGTGTAATTGGTAGCGCTTTGGATGTAACGTTCGGCTCTCGCTCACACCCGTAATTGCACGCCGTTCGCGCTTCGAGACTTGGAGGTATCGCCGGCTCTCGCCACTCTCTATTGCAGCGCGCCGTTTCGAATATCATTAACGCTCCGTTAAATAGAAACGTATATATATATATATATATATATATACATATATATCTCCTTGTACGGTATAGCAGTATCTGGGATACTCTTGTTCGAAAAGTGTTTGAAGAGGAACGAGGACGAGAAAGTGAAAATTTTACGTTTCTTTTTTTTTTCTCTTCTTCCTCTTGTTTCTTTCTCTCTCTCGATCTCGGTCTAGGGGACGACTATTCGCAGGTATTACAGGGAAGTAGTAGTGGAGGGAGGATATGCAGATCGTATGGTAATCGCGTGCCGCAAGACGAGCGCAACTTGTGTCGCGTTGCACCTCGGAGAAAAAGGAGGAGGAGGGAAAGGGATGATCCGAACGATCTCTTTTTTCGATTCGAGAATGATCAACGCGCGGGAACAATGCGCTTGATGGGGAAAAAAAAAGAAAAAAAGAAAAAGAAACAGCATTTGCACACCCGCATCGACCCGACTGCCACCGATTATAATCCTGTTATCCGCCGACGAGAATACGATTTACGACACTTCTCTCTCTCTTCTCTCTCTTTCCTCGTGTTTTTCTCGATCAAGTATCAGACTCGCGTTAAACGTTCTCTCTCTCCTCTATGAAACGTAAATAATCGGCGAGATCGAGAATGGAGTGGGGAACTCGACGATACGATATAAATGTACGAATTTTCAAGATGGAAGAGGAAAAGCAGAGAGAGATTTCCACCGCGCGCGTCCGATTTTTTCCCGATCTCGTGGCGAGGGCAGAGTACGTTACAGAGTACCGGCCCATGGAAACTGGTTTGCTTACGTTGGCGTTTCTCGCGGTTGAAAGGACGAGCGACGAAAAAAGAAAAGAAAGGAAAGGAAAGGAAAGGAAAGGGAAAGAAAAAAAAAGAAGAGAGAGAGAGACTTAACGAAACGGGAAGGGCAGGTCGTGTCACATACCGGATTTTCCGGTATATCTAGACGTAACTAAGCGTGCTCGAGCGAACCGGGACGGGGGAACAGGTACGGCGCAGGAAGCCGGTATAGCCACGCTACGGTATATACGTGCTCGTGACTTTTCGCGATACGCGTTTTGAATTAAGCGGCTCTTGTCCTCGCGCGATTTTACACGCCGGCAACCGGCCCCTGCCTCCCCTCCCCTCTCCCGGGGGCAAGTGTCAACCGAGAACGATCTCGAGAACTCGACTCGTCGTCGCTGCTCTGTTCTTGTTGTTGCTGCTGCTTCTGTTCCGTGCTCGGCCGTAATTTGCAAAACTTGGCCATCGATCGATTTTATCGAAACTACCCTCCCTCTCTCTCTCTTTCTGGTAAATCGTGGTCGAAAATATACGCGATACACGATTCGATGGCAATCGGGTGTTTGATCGACGAAACATCGTAAATAAATCAACGATCGCTCCTTCTTTCGTGCTCTGCGCACCGATTTACGTCTTCTCTCTCGAACGATCGCTCCAACTTGTACTCGAATGGAAGAAAGGAAGAGATTTCGAGAGAATTTCGAGGGAAGAAGAGAGGACATAGACGTAGGATTATACAGGGATGGTTAGAGGAGCGGTTTTCGCGTGGTGGAGCACGAGAGCGGTGGTCGGCTAGAGCTGGCCGATCGGCGGATTAATTATTTATGAGGCGTGTTTCGTTCATTCATTAAAGGATCTCGGCTCGAGATCGTTATGACGTGATAATGTCTTAATTAACGATGGTTAATGAATCCCTATCGCGGGGGGGGATCGTTTCGCTTTATAATGCAAGCGGCGGCGGCGGCGGTGGCGGCCTCTAAACGGCGAATTAACCCACCGGTTAATAAACGAAGCGAAGAAGCACGTGCTCTTTCTCCGGGGATCGGGTACACGGGTTACGGCCAAGACCCGCATATTTCCCGAACGAGCTCTTCGTGGTTAACGCGTTTAGCTCCGGGTACCAATCGCGCAATCTCTCGCAACCTGTCTACCACCACCTCCTCCTCCTCCCTCTTCATTCCTCGTGTCCCGTTCTTCTTATTCCTCCTCTTCTTGTCCTCGGTTCGATGGCCCGCACGATTCTTCGTGTCCACGCTTTCGACCTCCTCCTCCTCCCGTAATGTCCCTCCAATTGATTCGTTTCATCCTCCTTCTTCCGTTACTCTCTTCGTAGTTGACGCGGTTTCGAAAGGAAACGATCGGAGGCAGCGGATTCTGGTTATTTAAATCGGATCGTGGCGGCGAAACACGAAGCGGCGCATGCGATTCGAGGGGAGGAGGGGGGAACCAGTCCTCGTGCCTCGTGCGCGTTTCGTTAAAATGGTATCGCGGATCGCTTCATTAATTACTCGGATACTCCATATATTTATCTTTCCTTTTCTTTTGACCAGCGATCGGTATCGGTATTTTTATTTCGATCCGCGTCGCTAGATCGTCCGATAATTAATAGAGAAATTATCCTCTTGCGTATCCAATTATCCCAAATTGGGGGAGGAATTCGAATTTCACGGAAGGAGGGAGAAAGCGATCTTTTTCTTTACACGATAAAAATAAAAGGGAAAAGAAAGAAAGGAGAAGGTTTCGATTCTTTTTTTCCCGTTCCCTTTTCTCGCTTCCGTGCCCCCCTTTCGGTGCCGATAATTCTATTATCCACGGTTTAATGTACAATTAACCGATCACTTAAGGGACTGACGTTACGCCGAGTCACGATGTCTTATTAAGCCTCTACCATCCGTGGAGCACGCACGGCGAGCCGGGGCCCGAGCCACTTTACCTTCTATTAGACACCCACCGGGGTTCACGATCCTCCTCCTCCTCCTGCTCTTCGCTGAATCGCGATTTCGAGGATAAACTCCTTCTCCTCTTCATACAATCGTTCAAAGACGAGGCTGTTGGAGATTAATTTCGTGTCGTTGCGACGGAAATCAAGGAAGTCGAGAAGAGAGAGAAGGTTTGCAGGATGGACGTTGCCGCGTAACGAGTAGCTCCTTGACGGGTAGTTGGCGCGAATCGGCGAGCGGGGATCGGCTAATTTAGGAGTCCATAAAATTGGCCGGTCCTTTGGTCCCTTGTCTCGAGTGCCCGGATCCCTGTTTCTCCTTGGAAGCCCCACCACCCGAGACGCGCACCGTGTCGTATACCGGGTCCCTAACGGGCCCACACCGATGATATTTCAGTGTTAATTGCGCCCCGTATCTACCGTTCCAGACCCGGGGCTCACTTCTAATCTCGGCTTCATTAGGGGCCCCGACGAGCACCGAACTATTTTCAGATCGGGACACACGAATGCTGCTCCTCCCCGACGAGGGAGGGAGGGACGAGGAGAAAAGGAGGAGAGCGGAGGAGGGTTTAGTTGTTGTTGTTGCCGCTGTTGTTGTTGTTGCGTGGAGGCGCTCAAGAAGATACGTGTGAGTCTCGTACGTGTGCGAAAGAAGAAGAAGAAGAAGAGGAGGAAGAGGAGACAGGGAGGAGTGGAGAAGGAGAGGCCATCCCCGATTTCCATTTTAATTGAAGTCAACGCAACATCATACTTAATGCCAGAAACGCGTCAGAAGCTCCAATTAAAAGGCGCAGCCGTTTCGCTTTATCGTGCATCCACCACTGCCCCCGCCGATCCTTTCAACTGTTCGATTATTCGCGGACCACGCTTCAACTCTTCTTTCTTTATTTATCCTCTCCAATTCACGATCGCGTGCAATTCTCGTGGAATTATCTTAAGATCCTTCGTTTATTCTTTACTTATAATAAAAGTAAGTTCTTTCTATCTGGAGTATTTTTTTCTTTTTTTATTTTTCGAGATCGAGCAAGATCTACGCGTACGTCGACATTTCGAGAAGAAGCGGAGCGCGGCGTCCTTCGCCTGCTCGAAGAAAAAGAGAGATCCGCGGCGATATGTCCCTCGTGTTTACGAGGAAGGATCCACCCGTGAGAGGGGGAGATCGATTTCGTCGAGCGAAATCGACGATGTCGAGCGATGTCTTGGAGAGAGAGAGAAAGGAGAAGAGAAAAAAAGGTGATCGGTGAGGTAAGAATCTGTGTCTGGCTATTCCCCGGGAATGCGGCAAGATTTATTTTTATTCCCCGCAAAACCGCGCCTCTCCTCTCCTCGAATTAACATTTCGAGGCGTTTCGGAATCCGGTAAAAAGATAGCGAGTTTACACGCCATCGCTTTTTGCCTCCCCTCCCTCAGCCTCGAGAAACGTCTCGTATTATATTCCAACACGAATACACCCATCCTCCCTTCTTCCTCTTCCCTCCCCCCTCCCTTCCACTAATGGATTTTTCAGAGACACGGAGATACACGCAGTTTCCTATGATCCGAAATCGCGACGAACTCGAGGCGAGGCGAGGGGGAGAGGGGCGGTTTCTGGGCTACCGGTGTTCGGTCGGCGGCAGCTTTTTCGCTGTGGATTCGGCATGGGCCATGTGTCGGTGGGGGCCGAAGGAAGGTCGGCGAGGCGAGGAGCGAAAAATCGAGGCCCTCCTCCGCCTCGCTCGCCCGTTCGTTCGGGGGTTAGGGGGCGAGCGAGGGCATTGAGATGCAGAGAGCGTCGGTGCTACCGTGCGATGGTCCCGATACCGCCTAATGGACCTTCCCCGCCCTCCTCTCTCTCTCTCTCTCTCCATCTTATCTCCTCCTCCTCCTCCCTTTTCCTCTCTTCGCCACTTTTAACTCGACCGATCCCTTATCCACCTTCGAAACCGATCGACCGTTATCCCTTCCTCTCGATTCGTCGTCCTGACCTCGTGTCACTTGGATCAGTTGCGAATTGCATGTCGAGCGTTTGTACGTCGAGGAAGAAGGGAGAGAGAGAGGAGGAAGGATGGAGACGAGGAGGAATTCGTGGTCGGAGGAGCGCACGGTAGCAGCAGGGCTCGTATAACCCTCGCGTCGCGGCATCATTTATATTTACGAGACACACCGCGAAGCCGAAGCCGCATTGTTACTGGCCAAGGGCCTTATAGCCGCCGTCTGGCCCCTATAAGGGCCGTCTCCTTTCCTCCTTTCTTTCTTTCTTTCTTCGGTCGAACGATTCCTCCTTCGATCGGATTTATACGAGCTCCGCTTCGATCCGGATGTGATGATTCTGAGTCGGTTCTCAACGATGACGATTCGGTCGGTGATGGACGTGAGAGTGAGAGATCGAAGGGGAGCGAAAAGAAGAGGGGGAGGAGATTTAACGGGATGGAAATGGTTGGCGGCAATCGGCCACGACACGGCGCGTCTCGGCCGCAGATATTTCACGGTTATTGCCAGATAAACCACGACCTTAGCGCCGTTTGGGGAATAGCGTGCATCAATGATGCAACGTTCGGCATCGAGGCCGCGTTTGTCTTCCTTCCTTCGGGAAGTTTATAGCCGTGAATATCGGCCGCGACTTTGCCTCCGTGACGAGGATCACTCTTCCAACCGTCTCCCGATCTCGAAACCTTTTAATCCCTTCGAGCTGATTACGATTATCGAATGATATTCTCTTCGAAACGAGAAAGTGGAACGAGTTTCGCAATACCCTTTACCTTTGTCCACCCTCTTTCCAGATCGTCGAGAAGGAATGGAAGCGTATATACTTGTGTGTGTGTGTGTGTATGTAATGTCAAAAAGCGAATTCCACCGTTTCCGCTGTCATCGTCCCTCCCTTTCGGCGAGACAAGAGAGGAGGAGAGGGTAGTCATCGACTGTAAAGACATCGAGGGTCGTTCTCGTGAGTGCAAGTGAAGGCAAGGGCTGGCGCGTTTCTGCTGATCAGCCTGTGCTGAATCCCGAGTTCCTGATGGGGTCGTTGCCGATCGAGAGAAGAGCAGAGGAGAGACGAGAAGAGGGAGACGACGAGTTTTAAACCGCAACTCTGTATCCACTCCTCGGCTGTTCCTGGATCGTAACGACCAACCAACCAACCAACCAACCTCCCCCCACCCTCCTCCCCCGGGGATTCCCGATGGAAACGCCGTTTCTGGGGAGCAACTCGTGTTCGGATGACGCGAAAATTTGAAAATCAGACCGAAAGGAAGGGACAAGCTTTCGTTAAAACTCTCGAGACTCTCCCTTCTGCAAAGATCGTTCCAAACGAGAAACGAAATTCCTTCTTTCGTACAATATATATATATATATACACACGAAGAGTTAGAGTCGAAAGCGATGCGAATTGAAGAGAGAGAACGAGGGAGGGGGATATAATAAAGCGATCGACTTTATTTTTAAAGAGAGAGAGGAAGAGAGAGAAAAGAGGAGGGGGGAGCGCGTTGTTGGACGATAAGTTGAAAATCGTGTCGCGATGCTCGCCGCCATAAATCGGCTAGTAAGCGAAAAGTCGGTTCCTGTGGAGGTAAAGCAAGTGGCGGGCAAAAGCGAAAACGTGACGGTCCGTTGGAAACGTTGCGACGGGGGGGAGGGATGTGGAGTAAGAAATCACCGCCGGGAAGATATAAAATTCCATCAATTCGCGGCGCTCACGGCACAGAAACAGTTGCCGATATACAATTTTTCTGGATTCTCGGCTCTCTCCCTCTCCGGTCCCGTATGTATTTGGGGTTTCAGGCCTTATTAATGATTGATCGAGGGATATCGACGTCTCCCCTCTGACGCGACTGATATATAGACGCGGAGGGGTTGCACGGGCACGGCCTCGCACGTGACACAATAAAACGACGCTGCCTCCGTATCGATAGCTTATTGCCAGACTTTTTATCGATCCCACGATAACTTTCCGACCATGACGTCCGCTATCGATCGTCCCAACTTTTATATAAATCGCACGTGTTTCTCTCCTCTCTGTACTGTTGCAGACACTGTTGTCTCGTCCACCGGATTAGCCGGGAACCAGAACCCCTTCCCCCTTTCCTCTTAGTTAGAGGGGTACACTTCTTTCTAAATTTTTGTGCGCTCCAAAAGATTCTCTCCTCTTTTTTTCTTTTCTTCTCGACGAACGATCGTTCAGGAGTTATATACAAATCGGAGTCTTATTAAAAAGAGAGGGAGAGAAAAAGAGAAGTTGGAGTAAGCGAAGGTGGAAAAGCCGGGAATCCCCGAGGGTGGCATTAATCCGAGCCCCGCTGCTTATCCATCCAGACGAGAAGCAATCATATTTTCCGCCCCAAAGGCACGATACGTGTCAATGCGAATCAGGCTTTACCGATCTAATGCGAATTCCGATAGCACCGGTTCCGATTTACGAATCGAAGATTACCACCGCCCCTCTCGAAACTTTCGCTTCTCCTCGCAGCGCCGATTAAAACGCTGTGGAATAGCGGATACTCGCGACGAATTTCCCTTTTCTTCTCTTTCTCTTTTCTTCCTCCTCTCCCCCGGTCGTTTCCACTCCCGTCACGTATGTAGCGAGAAAAATTGCACTCCCCTCCCCTCTCTCTTCTCGAAGGGAAACTCTTAGTTTCTTGGTCGCTCGATAAGAGTCGGTTAACAAACGAGCGCTCGTTTCGACTGCCGGCGTCGAGGAGGAGATATTTTGGTTGGAATAGGCTATACAACGTTCCTTTCGAAAAGGAGGCTCCTCTTCCTCCCTTCCTCTCGGGGGTAGTTAACTTGGAACCTCGGACGTTATTAGACTTTAGACCCTGTCGAGGCTTGCAAGTCGTATCTCCTACCTGACTCGTTGTATCTCGGGTTTCGCGAGCGTCAGCACTTTTCCCAATCGCTCACGGCTAAGTTTTAAGGACGAATTCGTACACCGCTTTTTATCGTCTTTTTCTTTTATGCTTTTAACAATGTTGTCGCGAGTCACGAGAGGGATACGAGAAACTTGTATATATAAACGCGGTATAATGCGGTTAGACCGCCGCATCTTTCATCTGCTCTTAATTAACTCGTACTCGCGGAGACACTTGACCCGGTGACACGATATTTCGAATGCATCGCGGCGTGCCGCTCCTCCTCCCCTTTCTTTCCTTTCCCCTTCGATCGAATTTTCAATTCTTCGATCCGTCCAACTTGGAAATTTTTCCCTCGATTCCTCGGATAACAACGTCAATTTAAAATTCATTGGAATTTTTATCATCGTGAACGCTGTTTTATATAGTCACCTACCTGTTTGCTTTTCTTCGGATACTTTGAAATGTTTTGCAAACATATGCAACGCTGAGTAATTAAATACATTGGGTTGTACATTTTATTTATTTGTTTTCGTAGACAGTATCGTACGAGACGATGGATGATAGAGGAGGATACCTCCGCCCCTGTCTCGTTACGATCACGGAACGAATCCGGGGGATCTGGTCGCGGGGAAGGTGGGACACGAAGGGTCCTTTATGTAACCGACGCGTACGTGTTTCTTCTTTTCTTGGGCGATTTCCATCGGGATGGACAAGAGCTGGCGAAGGGAAGACACGCGCATCCTGAGTAATCCGTGACGACGCGCGCCTCCCCACTCTCTCCGCTCCTTCTCCCTCCCCCATGTCGCGCGCAACCGTAAATTCATACAAATCCTCCTCGTAAGCTTTTCCACCGACCGATCTCAACAACTCTGTTATTACGATCTCTCTTTTCCTCCATCCAAGATTAAGATTACTTTTCCACCAGGAGGGAGAGCGATAGGATCGAAATAAGAGCGAGGTGTCGTTGCGAAAATTTGTTGGAAAACGGATCGACGCCTCGTTTCGTGTCTCAGAAGATGAGAAGTGTCTTTCTTTCTTGGCCCCCGTCGAAGGATAATAAAACCGTATGTAAATGACACATATTATACACGCTCTCTCTCTCAAGTGCAGCGAGGTAAACCGGTCTAGGAAACGAAGAAGAAGAAGAAGAAGAAGAGGAGGAGGAAGAGGAGCTGGCGCGGATTCGGAGTTTCGAACTGTCGCGGCGAAAGTTGGGGCGGCGAAAGGTCGAGACGTTCCACTTTCGCGGGGAGGAGGAGAGGAGAGGAGATCCTCGCGCTTTCGTCTCACGTGGCGCGTTCGTCTCCCCTCGTGGTCGGTTTTGAAGCGGCGCGTGCCCGGGACGCGCACCTTTCGCGCCCTGATTAGCAACCCGGGACGAAGGCCAATGGCACCCCTGCCTTTCCTGCCTCCTCCTGGCCCTCCGACGCGACTCGAGGCGGCACGAACGAGAGGAAGAGCCGAGGAACGGGGGAGGAAAGAGAAAAGGAGGAGGCGAGGCGGGAGCGAGAGTGAGAGTGTTCAAAGCGGGGAGGAGGGGAGAGAGAGAGAGAGAGAGACGGAGGGGTTGGTAGTAGTAGAAGCGACGTCGGTGGTGGTGGCGGCGACGGTGGTGGTGGTGGTGGTGGTACGCGGTGCACGACATAAATATGTATGTATCATCCGCTGCGACCTGCCCCACTACCCGACTAGGTCAGACTCATGCTTCATCACAATGAGCACCTTGCCTCGTCCTGTTCCTTTCCTCCGCTCTCCATTCAAGTGGATGGCACGGAACCGCCGAGTCCTCGCCCGTCAGCTGATCGATCTCTCCCTCGAATCGATCGACAGAGATCACGCGTGGACGCTGATTCTCGCGAGAAAATTCTCGTTTGCGACGAGGAACAGAGGAGGAAGGAAATCTTTTCTTTTTTTTTTTAATAGATGGAAGGGAGAGAAGGGAGAGGAGGAAGTTGGCGGGGTCCGATTCAGCTGGCTTCGATCACTGACGTTGCACGCAGCCGGTGACGTGGGCTCTCTGACGTCACCCACGCTTCTCTCACGGGGGTTGCGCAAGGTCTGGGGAAGAGAGGGAGGGTGGTGGAAGCGAAACAGGAAGCGGAGGTAGAGGGACGGGGCACCGAAGGGGGCTAACGGCCCGAAGGGGGGTAGCTCTTACATATTTATGCCGCGTTCTACGCGCAACACCCATCCCGGGGGCGGCTGGAACCAACCCCCTCTCTCTGCTGCGTTTCCTATGCCAGTAGGTAGGTATGTCGACCTTGTGCGCGCTTTCACGGGATCCCTGCCTGCTCTCCGCCTGCCTGCCTGCCAATGCTGATCAACTTGCTCGATAACGCGTTCTTACCCACTTGATCAACTTGCAATTCTACGCGATTCTTGGGATAATCGAGTATTTGCCAAAAGGGATATCTCTCCTTCTTCTTCTTCTTCTTCTTATTATTATTATATTTCTCGCGTTTAATTATTCGTTGCACGAGAGTGGATCGATCATGGAAAAAGAAGAAGAGAAAGAATTCGCAGAATTCATCGCCGGAGGGAGGGGAACGGCGCGGTGTTTTTGTGCCCCGAGGTTATTAATCAGCAACGAGTTTTCGTTACTCGAAAGGTTGGCGAGAAACTGTCATCCTGTTAATCGTGGCCGCTAATGACGAGCCGCTAATTCCGGATTCTGGGAGCGGATCGGGGCAGCATCATCGCAACATCGTTGGGCACCTTGCGCGTCGTCAAACCGCTACCCATGCGGACGGTCACGCGATCCACATCGCGTTTCAGCCGGCCGACGTGCAATTATAACGAGAATGCGCCGGGAGCACGCACTTTCAGCTCACGGGAGGAGCTCGCCCGTGTCCCGTCCCGATCCCGAGCACCTCGTTTCATCCTCGTATCCCGACACACAGAGAGAGAGAGATCGCCTCGCTGAGAAATCGATCTCGAGGCTGCACGACATCGAAAAAACTCCCACCGATTCCGTCCCGATAAAAGGGGGGAGGAAGTTTCGAGGTTTCACTCGAAAAAGGATCGTTCCTTTCCTCCCATCTTTTCGATCGAGAAGAGATCGAGCGCTCGAGTTTCGATCCCTCGGTCGTTTAAAACGCTCGAATCACGCATCGAACGGTAGCTTTTTTCCAAGTTGTATATATATATTTATACAAGTTCTTCGAAACGCGTCTTAATTCGCGAGTAATCGTGGGTCGATCGAGAGAGGGGGGAGGGTATAAGGTATAATGGAAAGGAGGTTGATCGAGAGGAGAGGACGGTTTACAAACAAACTCGTATACGCCTACGCGCGTACACGATCGCACTTGCACGCGATCGTTGCGCGTCTCGTAATCCGTTGGTCACCGGCTTCGATATCGGGGCATCGTTTCCCGCTAAGTTACTGCCAATCCTCTCAAAACTCTCTCGCCATCCCGATCGCTTTCGCTTCAATTTTTCAGACGATCGAATTTCCACACGATCCTCTCGATGATCGTGGCGCGAAGAAAGCGCTCGAGGTGGAGTGACAAACTCCAGGACGGGGCGAGGAGGAGGAGGAGGAGGAGGATCGGTCGAGGTGGGCCCTGGTCGAGTTAAAGCAGGGCAAATAAGCGGTTACGTACGAGCGATCGGTGTGGATAACTACGATTAACGCGATCACGTTGTTTAATCCTTAATCACGAAGGATTTCGAGGCGGACGCCATCCCGGGGGACGATTTATCGGGGAGTAATGGCGCGTAATGAACGCGCGGTAGTTCTTCGCGCAGAGTTTTGTCCTCTTTTTCTCTCTCTCTCTCTCTCCCTCTCCTTCGAAGCACACGCACGCACGCACGTACACGCACACACCTCACCGTTCACGGCCCGCGCGATTACGTGGACGACGAGGACACATCTTGCCACTTTGCGACCGGACTGCAAACCCAGGACTCGACTAGGTGTCCTTGTGCTTTAAATAAATGCGAAAACAGTGCCTGAACGCGGCGTCGATACCGCGCCTCTTACGTTCTACCTCGGAGGAGAGTCGAGTAGGTCTCTTACGTACGCCTACGCGCGTGCCCCTCTCTCTCTCTCTCTCTCTCTCGATCTTCCTCTCACTCTCCTTCTCCCCCCTATCTAGCTCTCTTTCTCTCTCAGGTTACAGCGGCAAATCAATGTTTCTCCGCTATTTTCTTTTTCCGAGTGGCGCATGCAAAACGCGTGTAACAGGATGCGGTTATCTCTCCTCCTTCCCTCTTCTCCCTTCTCGATTCGTCTAAGAAAGGCGACTTCCGTTACCGATCGAATGCGAATCCTCGAGCAGCCAATTCTCGCGCTACGATTGAGACGACAAAAGGGGATGATTACAAAGGTGGAGCGAAGGGAAGGGGAGGGGAGAAGGTAAAAAAACGAAGGAAAAGAGAGAAAAAGGAAAAGTGTTACGCGCGTCGATTATAAATGGAGGAGAAGTGAAAAAGGAGAGGAAGGAGAGGGGCCGCCGAAGGGAAAAAGGAAAAAGGAAGAAGAGGAAGAGAGGAGCGAGAAGAAGGCTCGGGGCGAGCCGATCGGCTTCTTCTTCTCCCGCCGCACCCCAATTTTAATCAGGACCCGAAGTATGCAAGCGGGATGGATGCCTGCGAGCCAACTCCCGGCCCGATACTACCGGCCGTTACGATGCATGTAATTTATTTTTATTGCCACCAATTTTTTTTCTACCCCTCGATCAGCTCCCACTAATTTCGAGGAGAAGGAGGCAGCCGCGCCTCGATACACACGCGGTGTACCGTCGATTCTCTATTCTCGCGTTTCTTCGCCATCCCCCAAACTCCATTTCCCGCCACTCGAAATAATACCAATAATTACGCTCTGCGTAGTTGGGGAATCGAGCGTGACGACCGATCCTCCTCCTCCTCCTTCCCATTTTCTCTCTCCTTTTTCCTTTTCTTCCTCCTTCTTCCCAGTTGTAAAATGTAACGAGCTCTCCTCCCCTCTTCTCTCTCTCTCTTCTACGAGAGAAATCAATCTCTCCTCTGGGGATATCCCGATATCGAAATCGGTATTATTCTACGCGCGAAATTATAACATTGGAACGGTAGATAGGTAGATACGTATAGTTGGCGGCCGGTTAGATCGGGTTGGATAGCGCATAGACGAGGTAGCACCTCGGTAAACACGTTATCAGATCGATGTCGGCATCACAGATACGTATCGTGGCGCGCGTATCGGTGGATAAACGAGAGCGAGGTTATGAAATTTCAACCGATCCCTCGAATCCTCTCCCGTTCTCGAACTCTTGCCTTTTCAACCTGATATATATATATATACACGCATCTATAACAACATCGCCTAGATTCAACGACCATCTCCACCTCCTTCCATGGGATTATTTATTTTTACGATAATTGTTAATCTCGTGAAAAGATTAAAGGAGAGAATCGGGGGAGAAAAATGGATACCTCGAATTCGAAAATTTTTCCTTTTTTCTCCAAAGGTGGAGCCAAGATTTATAGAGCGACTCGCGTGTGGGAGGGGGAGGGGATAAAAGAGATACACGCAGAGTGAACGGCGGCGGTGGGTTTCGAGTTTGAGCCGCGGGGGTTATTGCAGTAAGCCTTCTCTTGGGGGTTCAAGAATATTACTATCCGCGCCAAGCCTGCCTACCCTACGCCTTCGTCTAAACTACCCACCCCCTCCCCGTCCTCTCGAGAACCCCTCTCTCTCTCTCTTTCTCTCTCTCTGTCGCGTTTACTCGATCGGGAGAAGGGGAGAGAGAAAAAAAGGGCCTCCCTCGAAAAGCCAACCGCGCGCGTACACGCTTTGCCGATCTCTTTAAACGCGCCTCACTTAAAAGAACACGGTTTACGTTTATGGCCGTTCATTCATTCAGGGAGAGGGAAGAGGAAGAGGATGAAGGGAGGGGGAGAACGGACCGAGACGCGACTCGACTCGAAAGGAAGCTGTCGATATCCTTTCGATTATTCCTTAATTTTCAATTTTTTAAATTTCGTATATTAGACACTTCGAGTATGAAATATCTAAAGTAGCAGTCTGACGAGGTTCGATCGGTTGCACGCGGGAGACGCGATCGAGTTGGAAAGAAAAAGAAAAGGAGGGAAGAAAAATGAATTAAAAGTGTAATCCGCGTACTGATTGAGAGAGGGTCCTCCACGTGGCCTCGATGGTTGGAGGAAGGTTGTTCCGTGAGATGGAGAGCACATCCGGGTCTCGGTCTCGCCTCGTGATTCCTTTCGCTCTCCTGGGGACACTAGCTCGGGAAAAGAAGCCGCCTAATTAAACGCGGCGGGGTCGATCCGCTACGAATGAGCTACTTTCTTCCAGGAAGGAGTGTTCTTTCTCTTCGCGCGCGCAAGCAAAAAAAAAAAAAAGAAGAAAAAAAGGAAAGAAAAGAGGCTCATTTTCTTCTGAATCACGATCTCTTTCCCCGAACGACCCCATTAACCTCCCTCCTTCCCTTCCCCCAGGTTATATTATCGCGAGAAATATCACCGATTCTAGTTACGTCGTTGCACAATTATTTCTAAAATTAATTCAATTTGAATGCAATTAAAGAAGAAAAAGCATACACGCTTAACATTACTGTTCTTCACGTGAGAAGGAAAGGGAAAGAAGGATATAATTTTGAAAGTGGCTAGTATCCTCCTGATTTCGGGCACAATTTATTAGGTTTCCCCTAGGTTATATTCGCGAGAAATATCACCGATTCTAGTTATAGCGTTGCACAGTTATTTCTAAAATTAATTCAATTTGAATTAAAGAAGAAAAAGCATACACGCTTAACATTACTGTTTTTCGATTCACGCGAGAAGGAAAGGGAGGATATAATTTTGAAAGTGGCTAGTATCTCCTGATTTCGGGCACAATTTACTAGGCAGTTTGCCGGGGCTCATCGGGAATCTCGCGTTTTCGACGAAATCCCTCGGAACGGGGGAAGGGAATCCGGGCAAGGGTCGAGCCTCCTCCTTCTCCTCCTCCTCCTCCTCCTTCTCCTTCTCGTCGCCCCTACACGATCCCGTGGAACGGTTTTACGTCTCTCACGGCCGTGATCTTAAGGGCCGGGCTTTAGTCCCGTTTTATTTAACGCGTGTTTAAAACTAATAAAACCGGAGTCCGCCAAGTTGGAGGAGTTCGCTCCGCGGCCGCGGAGCTGGGATCCGTCCGCGATCAACAGTCGAGATCTCAACAGCGGATACACTCTCGGTTTCACCCTTTCCAAGCAAAGGGAGAAAGAAAGGGGAGAGAAACGAAAAGATGACGAAGGCTAATATCCTTATTCCCTCCTCCTCGGAGTTGCGACGAAACTTTAACCGCGCAAGCTAAACAATTATCGCTTAAGCCTCCGCCGAGCTTACGGCGCGGTTTCTACCCGCCGTCCACGCCCACGCGGCTCACCCCGCCGAGGTAAACACGGATCGTTAACGCGATTAACCCACCTCTACAAACTTCAACCCGAAATATTCGACCCTATCTCGGGGATGATCGCCGCTTGTCTCCTACGATAGAGCAGAAGAATTCTTATCCGATCTTTGAATATTTCCTTTTCCGAGAGGGGATTATCTCCTCTTGGAGCTTTTTTTGGATTTTTTTTTCCTCTCATTCGTCGAGAATTCACGATATCGTGAACGTGATTTGCGTCGAGTTTTGCCTCAACCTCGGCAAAGGAAGAAAATCCATTTTTCGTCCGGTTACTTTCCGATCGTAAAAACGTTGTGAGGGAAGGAAGAAGAAAGAAAGGGAAAACGTGGGTCCTCTTCGGCAGAGTACCTGTCGCAACTCGGGGAGGGAAGGTAGGGGAGAGACAAAGGTAGACAAGGCGTGCACGTCTCCGGCATCTGGCCGCCACGTGGGTCCCTCTTCTTCTTCCTCAGGTGTTGTTCCGAAAACGGTTTCCATTTTGCACGGCCAGCACCTGACCAACCCCCAGCGAGCATATCCACCCTCGTTCGGTGGATCTCAGGTGCTGTGCGCTTCCCCAACATGTGTTTCGTATTAGCGACGGAGGGTCTCCGCCATTAACCGCCTCCTCCTCCTTCTCCTCCTTCGTCGGATGAATCCGTGGGAAAGCGCACCGGGGATACTTGCATCTGGCTTTAAATCGTTTTATTGGCGAAACTTCCTCCCTCGGAGGAGGAAACGGACCGATCTCGGAGCGTTTACGTTTCGCACGTACGTTTCCCCCTGTCGACGGAGAACCACGCAACCACGCGTTGTTCTCTTTCTCCCTCCCTGTTTCCCTTTGCCCAGGTCGAGTCGAAGGAAAACTGGGCCGATCGTGAAAAATGCATATTAATAATCCCGATCTTGATCAGTTCAACCCTTTATCGCGTTATGGAAATAACACAACGCGTTTTTATTGTGTGTGTCGTTTGATAACCTAAAAAAAAAAAAAAAAAAAAAGGAAAGAGAAACGTAAACGCAATTAAATATTAACGCGTGGATCGATTCTTCCCTACCAATTTCTGCTTTCGAGCTCAAGAATCTCTCAGTCTCTTAGCGCTCAGGAACGTTAACGTAATCGCGTGCAATCTTTCGAAAAATCACCATTGATGGCTTCCTTGCACCGTTTAAAATCGTTAAACGAATCTCGAAGGATGACCAAAAATTATTATTATTACTATTATTAAAAACGTAAGAAGGGATACGGAGATCTGGATCGAGAGTTTTTTGTTCGAAATTCGACCGTCCTCTCCGTCGAAGATTTTCTCGAAAAGGAAAAAGAATGAGAAAGAAAGAAAAAAATGGAATCCCGTTGGGGCACCTCCCTCCCTCCCCTCCTGTGTTCTACGGCGTGGCATAGCTACAGGGATATCCCGTTAATAGACACGGATCTTGCTTATCGATATATCGCCAGAGAGCTTCGTCTTACGATAGTTATAAAGGCCGGCGTTTCGATCGAGATCAGCCGGTGCGATATTATTGCATAGGTGTGCTAATCGGCGTATATCTAAGCCCGATCTGACTGACGGCTTACTTTTGCGCGCTCTCGTGCAAATATTTCACGCGGTAATTAGCGCAAATCGTAATTTTAACGAAACGCGAGCGGGGGGAGAGACGGCACAAGTGCAAAAGTGGATAAGTCGAGAGAGATTAACGGGGAGGGGGGAGGCTTACCTGTCGTGAGGGGAAAAAAAAAGAGGAAAAAGAGGAAAGGAAAAAAATGAAATATTCAAATGCTCCGTGGTGGAAAAAATATTTTTTTCCTTATCTCCTCGTCGTGGAATAATAAAGCGTCGTGGTGAGCAACGCGGTGGCGCGAGTTGGTCGCGCGTAATATAAACTCCGCGAAGGGAGTTTGAAGAAAAAAATCTTGCCCCTTCTCTCTCCCTCTTTCCTCCCAATTACGAACGAAATAAAGAAAGGAAAAAAAACACGCTTGTTCATGGAACGCTTAACGCTTAACGATAACGAACGGTTATCTCGACTTAACGTTCCCTTCCTTTCTTTTTTTTCCGAAGAGAAAACGGAAGAAAACGTTCGTTGCGAGAAAAGAAAAAGAGAGAGAAGAGGAGCAGATTCGTCCCTGATCCTCTCTCTCTCTCGTCGATCTCGTCCACCGATTTTCAACTTTGACGCGAGCTCCGTGATATCACAGAGATGGAGAAAATAGGTAGATAGAGGAGAGAGGAAGGGAACAGCAGGAAGGTGTTCCTTCTTAAAAGCAATCGGTTGTACCACTATTTTGAACATTTCGTCGGGTTTCAACTCTCTCTCTCTCTCTCTCTCTCTCTCTCTGAGATATAACCAGTCGAGATGAAATTATAGTCGCCCCGTTTTAACCGAACCTTTAACTTATACCCGCGTATACAAGCCACGTATTTAAATTATGTAACGCCCCACGTGCGGATACCTCGGTCTCGTTGCTACAGGATGTTCCTGTGTATCGCCTTTATCCCCCTCTCTTCTCTCTTTCTCTCTCTCGAGAGAGCAATTTGTTCGCGGACCGTTCCTTTTTTCCTCTCTCTCTCTCTCTCTCTCTCTCTCTCTCTCTCTCCCCCCGATTCGTTTTTACACGTGTAAAAAAAACGAGTTTCGTCCCCCCTTCTTCTCGTATCGACGTACACGCGATTATCGCGGTGTCGTTAAAAATAATAATTCGTCGAAAGGGGAGGGATGTTAATTTAATTTAATGGGAAGGGAAACGAGAGCGAAAGGAAAAATCGATTCGATCGATTTCTCTCTTTCTCGAGATATAATACAATATAAACTCGACCCGTTCCTTCCTTCCTCCCTTTCTTCCTCCCTTTCTTTCTTTCTTTCTTTCTTTCGAGTACAATTGGTTTTTTTAAAAGAGATAACCGCGGAACGAGATCGAGGACACGCACTCGAGGAGGGGTCCGCCTCTTCTTCGTGGCGGCGCGCGGCCGGGCGACGACGGGAAGGAAGAGGGAAAGGACGGAGGAGAGGAGAAGAAAAGGAGCGGGCGAAAGAAAGGATCGAGCGGTGGGAGCTGTTGGATGTAACCAACAAAGAAGAAGTGTCGAGAAGGGCAACGATTCTTCCACAATACAGCTCTGATAAACGAGGCGACATTGTCCGTCCCCGTCTTTCCTCGCTCTCTCGCCTACTCGCCTTTTCATCCCCCCTCTCCTCCCTCCTGCAACTGGGTCACCGAGTCGTCCGCTTTTCCACCAATTCTCTCCTTCCTTTTTTCTTGTCTCGTCGTCATCCTCTCTTGTCCTCTCGAGAGTATGAAAATGTGTCTTCGAAATAAGACAGTGACGTATCGATACATCCGGTTGATTTCTCGAATGAGAGAGGATGGTTAGAATTGGCGAGTCCAGGTTTTAAGGCGGATTTAAGGCGAGGAGGCACGCGGAGAATGCGCAGGACACGCCAGCCAGCCAGCCAGCCAGCCAGCCACCGAGGAGACGGTTCAAAGCTGCAATTTATGTTTAAACTGGGGCTGGCAGTTCGTTAACGAGGAACGAACCCGCCACGGCTCTTTACAACCGCGACGTGTATCTACGATCGCGCCTCTCTCGAATCGGGTGGACAGACGCTTCTCCTTCCCTCCTCCTTTCTTTTCTTCGCTTCATATTTCCGCTCGTTTAATATACCCTCGCGCGCATAAATAAATGCCTAATTGGTGGTGGGCCCTATTTGTTCCTCCACCGCCTTTTTTGCGAGTCCGGCGCCTCGGTGTTCGGTTTCGCTTCTCCTCCGCTCTTCCCTCCCCGTTTCCGCGAGTCTCTCCACTCTTTGAAAAAATTCTCCAAAATTCTCTCGTCCAAAAACTCGATTAATATCGGTAAATTTCAACAACGGTTACCAAACACGGGTTTCCAATCCCGTTTAATCCCACCTCGAGAACGACGTAAAAGCTCATCTCGTGTTCGTGTATGCTAATTACGAAATTTATAAGAGGAGAAAAAAAAAAAAATACAGAATACATGATCGATCCTAGGCAGACGATAGCTAGACTCTTCTACAACTCTCTCGTATAACTTAATTTTCGTTTCGTTACGAGTCTCTCGAAAACGCGTAAACATCTCTCGTTCCTCGGGATCGGAGCGATCGGGGGAAAAATTATGGCTTATGGACGAGAGGAAAGGCGAGAGAGGAGGGCTTATCGAAGACGTCAGTCTGATTAATGGCGCGTATTTCGCCCGATCGAGGCGAAACCCGAAAATTATTAATTTCGATACCGGGGTACGTTGACCTCGACGAATACCTACCCTCCCCTCTCCTATATATATATATATATATATACCCGATGATTTTTATTTCTCGATACCGCGAGAGAGTGAGAGAGTGAGAGAGAGAGGGGTCAATGCATTATTCATGCACGATTTCGTTTCGTCATTTGTCCACGATCACGCGTATAGCGTGGTTTTGTCGTAAAAAAATTTCGACTCGATCGAGGTGACGTACAGTTATGCACGAATCTCTTCCTCGAACAGTATTTCCAACTCTAGCGTTGGCTAGAACGTGTAGAACAGAACGCGAAAAATGTATTTATCTTATCCGTTTCGAATAAATACGAGATATGCGTAATAGATATGCGATGTAAAGTTCTCCCTCCCTTTCTCTTTCCAAAAATTCCACGGATTTTGTTACACGAATCCAGGTACTCCAAGGTTGTCCAATCGTTACACCTCAAGTTGAGTCAAAATTTCTTGCTTTAAATCTTTGTTACTATTTCAACAGCCTCGATTTCCTAATGCACGAGATTTCTTCATTAAAAAAAGGACGCTTTTCCGATCGAAGTAACTCGAATTCGGATGATGACAAGTTACACGATCGTGAAAAAGAGAGGAGGGGAAGGAAACTTGTTTGCGCTGATGTACGAGATACGATTGCTCGTTTCACGAGGAAAGGAAAGGAACGAAAATATATAGTTAATTATTCAATCTGGAGATGTACGGATGATCGTATCGCATACGAATTCTGGTAACCCGCCAGTGAACAGGCTCGACAATATGATCCGCCAGAGCGTGGCAATAAAGGAACGTTTAATAACGTCTCTCCTCCTCGTCTTTATTAACTTTAGACGGGTATAATATTCTTTATACAGGGCCTACGAAATTCGTTACACACGTATCAACGAAAGAAGGAGGGAACGAATCTTGGCTGTTGGTTCTCGAACGGAATAGACGGGGTGTTTTTTGCCACCCCGTCCGTGATCTCGTCGTGCCGGAATTCTCGTAAAATAATTAAGAGAGGCCGGTAGCCGGCGGCGACGATGGGTCGTAAAACGGGCGTTAAAAAAACCTCCTCCTCCTCCTCCTCTCCTTTCCTCCATCCGCCCACCGAGATCTTCCGTGGAGCGAAATCGGTTGCAGGGAAAATTGGTGATCGACGAGACGAGGAGGAAGCGTGGCCGAGGTTTAGATCGGGAGAAAAGGATGTTTCCCTGGGAGGCGAGGAATCCTTAAAATGCCACGCACAGGCGGAGGGAAAAGTGAGCGAGGGCAAATGGGGTCTCCTTGTTGTCGTATCGGGAACGGCGAGGAGCAAACGTGCGAGGAAGCGAGAACGTATGTAAATACGGGCGGGAGGTGGGAGAGAGAGAGACGGAGAGCCACGGCAATTAATTATGTATACGTCTATAAAACGAAGGCTCGCGCTTTCGAGTCCATAAAGGATGTCAGCGTGGCGGAGGAGAGGGACGAAGGAAGGAGGGAGGTGTTACGTTTATGCATCGCGTTGCTATTTGACGGACCAATTATCCCGATACATCCCCCCTCCCCCGATATATTCCCCCGTTAAAATCGAGAAAAATAATTAGCCCGCGCGCACACGTCCGCCGGTGTGTCACGGTCGTTGGAGTGGATAATTCGGTGGCTAGTTTTCGCGCTTAATTTTCACGCGAGGATGAAACTTGAATTGGATCTGCGAGAGAAAAAAAACGGGATAAAATAAGAAGATCGAACGGGTAATAAGAAAGTGCATCGAAAATGCAATCGAGAACGAAGGAATTTCTCCCTTTTATCGCCTCTTTTTTTTCCCTCCCCCCAATGTTGAAAAAGAGAAAAAGAAAATTGGCCGAGCTTTCGTCGAGCGATTAGAGTTTAAGTAAAAGTGCGAAGGCGATGGGATACAAGTGATAATTTTTTTATCGTTATTTGTATCTTGTTGTTATGCAAAAAACGTTTCAACGTCGAGTACGTAACGCTCGTTGGTGGATATCATCGAGGATAAAAAGTTTTTTTTTCTCTTTTTCCCCCTCCCTCCCTCTCTCTCTCTCTCTCTCTCTCTCATTTTTATCTTTATTATCCAGCGAAATTCGACAAAGGTCCAGCGCGGCGGGATGGGGGGACGCGGCGAGTTACGTAATCGCACGAATAAAATTCCAATTCTATACGGACAGCTGTGTTATATAAGAGACGCCTCTTGTTAGACCGTCCCCAGAAACGTTGAGATCGTTGCCTCGTGTTATAGGATAGATGGACGGGCGTACTGGAGTCGACTCGTAAACCGGGCTGTCCGGGTATCCCGCGGCGCGCGGACGGCGAAGGAACGAGTTTGGTGACACGACGAGAAGAAGAAGGCCCATCCTTCCCTCCCTCTCTCTCTTCCCTTCCTCGCGAAATTTTCGAAGGAAAGCTACGCGTTATTAACAGCGAGTTACTATTTCGCGAGCGGAAACGGTTTAGAAACGATTTCTCGAGAGGCGGCTCGTTAAGAAGAAGAAGGGCACATCGTATCCTTGAACAACCTTCCCTCGTCCTTTTGCACGTATTTGGTCGTGGGTTCGCGTATCTCGGCACATTATATCGGGGAAATAAGCGGTCGCGGAGGCGTAGGATCTTCGATCTTCTCCTCTTTGTATCTCGTGAAACGCGTATCTCGCTCCTCTCCTTTGGGACCCCCTATTCCAGTTCTCGCCGAAACCGGGAGAGAGCGCATCCGCGCGCATTTATCCCTCTCAAAAATTACATCTTCTCCCGCGGAACAGGGGAGAGAGGATACCTTTTTCCGTGCGGATATTTTCACCTCGAGCGAATATCGCTACTCTCTCTCTCTCTTCCCTATCTCGAGACATTATATCTAGGAAATAAGCGTTCGCGAGAAGGCGAACATTGGGTGCCGTACTCCCGAGAAGTAGATCTTCGATCTGCACACTCTCTCTCTCTCTGTCTCTACGTACGAAACTAACGTAACTCGAGGTACGTATCTTTCCACGGAGAGAGAGAGAGAGAGAGGAGGACGGTAGCGAGTCCCTTAAGGTTTCGCTTTTATCTCGGATCGGGCATTGTCGCTCGCGCCGGTTGACAGTGGCCAAGGAGGGCTACTGGCCGAGAGAGAGAGGGAGGGAGAGGGAGAGAGAGAGAAGGACGAGAGGGCCCACAAGAGCTCGAGAAGCGCGCACCGGAGAGAGATCCGCTTCGAGATCGAAGATCCACGGACGGGAGAAGACAACCACGACCACGAGCACGACGACTGGGACGACGATCTTCCTACCGGTGGACACGGGGATCACGAGAAGAGTCTTGCTGCTTCTGCTTCTGCTTCTGCTGGTGAGGCTGGCTACCACATCGCCTCGCGATCGAGCAACGATCGAAACCCCTCGAACGACGCCGCCCGTCACTTGTCCCTCCGTAGGACAAGTTGCGTCCACCAGATTCTACAATTACTCCCAGCCTTTCTGCGAACTTACTTCGCGCTCCTTCCTCTCTCTCTCTCGCTTCTCCTCCTTACGGAAGAATTAATTATCCGGCTTCCTTTTTTCCTCCCGCTTCGATTCCTCGGACTTCCTTCGATTCGAGATCCCGTTGCGATCACGTTGTATCTCTTGGACTGGAAATGAATCCCGAAAGACGCGAGAGAGATAACGTAACGAGCATACACGGAGTTGAAGAGGAAATACATCGCCGTGGGTAGAGAGATCGAGGCGTAGATGGGGAGGAGGGGGGGTGGGATGGATGGAGCAGGACGCGCGGTGGCAAGATCGAACGTCGTCGTACGACAGGAGGGGGAGGAGGTGGACGTGTAGCCGCGATCGAGCCACGATCTCACGACCGTCAAAACGCCGTCACGCGTCTTCCCCGTTCTTCGACCACTCGCATTCGCCCCGTTCCGCGATTACATTCCCCGTACGATCCGATTCTCTCTCTCTCTCTTTCTATATATATATATTCCGTGCTGCTCCGTCATCCATCATTCCACGCGTCTTGGCCGCGTTTTCGTTTCATCCTTTCTTTTTTTTTTTTTCCTTTCTTCCTTCCTCTCCTTTTTCACTTTTTACGAAAAACGGCGAGGGGAACGAGGTGCGGTAATATCATCGCGGATCGCCGATTTCGACGAGGTTGCACGAGGATTGTAAATAACGCGCGCGAGGTAGGCACGGCCGGGTGCGGGAATAGGTTAACCTTCGCGATGAAAGAGAGAGAGAAGGAGAGAGAGAGAGAGAGAGAGTATCGAGTAGGCGCGGAGCGCGTCGAGGGTCTGGAGGAGTCTCTGAGGACATCCAATCCATGATTTCCGGTTTACCCGTCGTCGCATAAATTCCCCGAGTGAATGGGAATCGGTCGCCGGTTCGGATGGCCGTATTCGCGATACGACGCCACTTGGAAGAGGATCGGAATGGGCGAAAGGTGGCGCGTCAAATGCCGAATAACATACTAACCGGGTGTCCCACACTGCTAACCTGTCGTAGGTGTTCCGTTACCGAACTTCTCCCTACACGTATACATATATATATATATATATATATTTCTCTCGACAGATGTATCGGCGCGCTACGTGACACCGGTTTCCTCGCGCCGCTATATTTGCGAAATCGTGGCGCGTTACACCCGATCCAAAAAAAAAAAGGAAAAAAGGAAAAAAGGAAAAAGAGGAAGGAAGGAAGGAGAAAGAAAAACTTGTCCCGCAGCCCGACTCGATGCTCGTGAAACGATCCGTGGCAGTGGAATAAATTGTCGGTGAATCGGAGTACGCGCTGTGTACGCGATGTCGGACGAGGCTTTAATCGGGGGACCGACTTGGCCAAGGTTGGCAACAATAGGGAACGATATCGTTCCCCCCTTTCAGCTACGTGCATACGTACTTTACGTATCCAGAGAGAGAGGAAGAGAGAAGTCGACTCGTTCCAGATGAAAAAAAGCAACTTTTGACAAGCGCTCGCGATACCCCCTCGACCATCCTCCTTTCCCTCCTCCTCCTCCTCCTCTCTCTCTCTCTCTACCCGAGGTTTCGATCGTATCGTTACGGCGGAGGGTACCACCCCGCGACGTCATGAAACCTGGTTCGTTTTGGTTTCCCGGGATCGTATATTGCGAATTTAGTGGGGAGCCAGGACCCTCGGAACGATCGGTTGCCTCGTAGCTGGATCGCTGCCCGATCCTTGCGCTCCTCTCCCCCTATCTCTCCGATCCTTCCTCCTCGTCTTTTTCCACGCGTACATACATACGCAGCGCGTGTATCGAACCTCCGCGCTGCTTGTTTTTATCGACACGAATGCCAGTTTATGACGTCCCGTCACTCGGCCACGGCTACGACCTCTTCCCCCTCCCCCTCCCTCTCTTCCCCTTTCCGTCTATCCTTCCACTCTCTCTACTCG
Source organism: Apis mellifera (assembly GCF_003254395.2). Classification (NCBI taxonomy): domain Eukaryota; kingdom Metazoa; phylum Arthropoda; class Insecta; order Hymenoptera; family Apidae; genus Apis; species Apis mellifera. Next base: position 9,688,814 of record NC_037647.1, on the reverse strand, counting down.
ACGGTGGAATGGAACACGGGCGAAAACGCGTGTCCCCGGTTCCTAGGTCCACCCACGCGCCTCAACAGAGATAAGATCTCGCGGATAAGCGGAGGACCCTTGGAAATTATCTGAATTATCTTGGGGGATAAAGAAAGATTCGATGAGCGGTGGATTTCCAGCGCGTAATTTGCACGGGGGATAAACAAGTTGTTTGGAAGTTTATATCGAGAGGGGAGGGAGAGAAATTCTTCTGAGAATTTACGGAAATTTACTTTTTTTTTGTTTATCGCATGAAAGATTGTGGAAATTTCGTCTCGATGCACAGATTACTGGATCCCAGAACGGAATCGAAATAGTGCGAATCTCAAAGATAACCCATCGAAGAAATATTCAACGATTCTGAAGGAAAAGCTCGACCCGAGGTTAGGTCGGGTCGAGGGATAAACGGTACTCGCGTTTCCTTTCGTCCGTGGAAATAATCCGGGAGAATCGATAACGAAAAAAATTAATAATAACGCGTTAATAACAATAATTCTCGACAGTTCCCATAATTAAAGAGGAGAGGAAAAAGAGGAAGAAACACTCGAGGCGTCATTCCATCTACCGCGGATAATAATCTCTTCATGCGAACACTCGCCTTGTTCGTAATTGCCGTGTTATTCAATTTTTCCGGAAAACACGGAAAAACGCGTTAAATATCTCTTATCTCCTATCGTATACATATATATATATATATTACTGTTCGAAACGAAGAGGAGTGGATCGAAAGATTTCTTTTCTTCTTCTTCTTTCCTCGCATCGACGCATCGAAACACGAGGCGACGTAAAACAGCGCGAGCTGCGACTCAATCCTGAAGCCAAGTGGTAAGGCTTTTTTTTTTTCAGGCGAGCGAAAAACCGGCACCTCTTTAATCGAACCTGTCCTCTAGCCTCGTCGATCCGTTAACGACGCTCCTCCCGATCGCGGCGCGTTGCATTAACTAGACGCGGCCGTAGACGCTCGGGATAAACGTCTAGCGCAATTACAGGTGTTACGAGTTCGGTCACAGACGGCCTCTGTAATTACGTTATCTCTCTTACTCCCCGGCAAGGAGGGGGGGGAGAGAAAGAGAGAGTAGGAGGAGGACAGCCGTGTGTTACGATTATCACAGCGGTTTCGCCTTGGAAATTCTCGCGATAAATAATCCGCGTATTATTATTATTATTATTATTATTACTACTACGATATCGAAAGTATCGTCTCGTCGTTGTTCCCCATCTAGGATATCGAGGAGGGAGAAGACCGCGCGAGGACCACTTTTCCACGAAGACGAGCCGCGATCGAGAGATCGATCCGACTCTCTCGATGCTAATGAGAAATTATGACCGATGATCGAGATGATCTCCTCCCCTTTCCCCTTCCCTTTCCATCCCTCCCCTCAAGGATGGGAGGAGGAGGAAACGCGACACGTTGGAATTTCTCCCCGCGGAGAATTCGAGAAAGCGCGGTTGTCGGCGGCAGTGTTGTGTCGATCGAAAGATGGAGGAGGGGGAGGAGGAGGAGGAGGAATCGAGAGAGTCGATCGAATTTCCGAGTCCCGTCACGCGAGATCGTGCGCTTGCGCGCTCTCTCCCTTCGTCTCCTTTTTTTCCTCCTTCTCCTTTTTTTCTTCTCCCTCGAATCCGACGATCGGTCGCTCGACGATCGTGCGTAACGGAAGCGCGGAATGGGAATTTTCCGCGGGTCGCGCCTTTCCCCGGCAAGGGGAATCGGACTCGGATTATTTTTCCATCGTCGTGGTTGAAAACCGCGGTGGCGGCGTGGTGGCAGTGGTGGTGGTGGTGGTGGTAATAAGCGGTAGTGGTGGGACGAGAAGAGGAGGGAGGGGGGGGGAGAGGGAAAGATAAGGCTGGGAATAATAAAATGGCTGCGGGGTGATCTCGCGTCGATGGACAGGCAGGTACGCGGGCCGAGGTAAGGTGGAATTATCGCGATGTCTCTTGATCGATGCGATTGTCGTTAGACGTTGCTAGAGAAAGAACCGGTATTCGATCGAGGCGGAGTAGCGACGGGTACGAGCGTGGCTCGAACCCGATGGAACAAGAACGGGAGGAGGGATCGTTCGCTTGCCATTCTCGGCTCAGTTATCCTTTCCCTTATCTTCCCCCCTGATCGGGGACCGTTTCCTTTTTTTTACTCGTTAACGAACGCGGTTCTACTCGAGAGAAGTTATTTCGCGCGCGCGCGCGCGCGCACTCCCAACACGCGTGTGAAACGAGGATTTAGAAATTACGGCAGATACGAGCCGGATATTGCGCTCCGTTTCCCGCGAGCGATACCGTAACACCGCCAGTCCACTCCACGCCAATTACTTTACTCGAATGCCAAACTATCTGAAATCTAGACGAGGGGAATCGGTGGATCGCGTTTCGCTAGCCGAACGAACGAACGGACGGACGGACGAATCGACACCCTTCGGATCGAGTCTAGAGGCGATCGAGGCTAGACTTTGAACGATCCGTAGCGTCGTTCGCTGTTCATAATACCGGTCGACTCGGTTGCGTAAGCGATCGATTGGCTGGCAAACGGGTACGTATCGACTCGGTTGTATCGACGCTTATAGCCGATCGAAACCGATTATAAACCGATCCTTGTTCGCGCCGAGGGGCGAATCCCGCGTGAAAAGGACGAAAAGGATTTTCCATTTCGAAAACCAGGTTCGAAAATTTCGTTTCGAATAGGCTCGCGAATAGGCGCCAGGTATCGGCAATGAGTCGCGACACGCGGCGCAAACAAATTATCCGTTATTGGCAACGATCGATCGAATCGAAGTCCTTTAACGGGAGCCCGGCTGGGGACGGGGAGCGAAGGGAGAGGGGGGGGGGAGATCGTCTGGATTTTATCGCGCCGGTTGTCGATCGATCTAACGATCGGTAATCGGTGATCGACGTGGACATGGACATCGACGTCGAGTCTAGCATAGTAGCCATGGCGACGAATCTGCCGCAGAAAGCGCGCGATTGGTTTTCGCGGCACGATCTGACCTAAAACCGAGCGAGCTCCGCTCGGTTAGACTCTCCTTCTCCTCCTCCTCCTCCTCCTCCAGTTTCTACCAACTGTGCCTTCCTTACCTCCTCGATAACCACCTCATCCTCCTTCTCCGCTGCCTCCACACCCCCTCCTCCTCGTCCACCTCGATGGCACCTCTCCTCGTTTCGCTGCCTTCTCGGCTCGTGCGTTTTTCCCCTGTCCCGGTTCTGCGCCGCCACCAGACGATCTTCCGAGCGGCGCGCGCGCCAGTGCCGGTTTCTTTGGGCGCTTAGAAAAACGTTGATTTCACTCGGTTGGAATGGTGACACGATGCGCGCACGTCGCGTTTACACGGCCGCCTCTCGTTCGTTTTCCTCCTCTTCGCTACCGCGCTTCGAGCGCATTGTACACCGCATACCTAAACCGAGTACATTATGCGCCGAGTAGCGTCGCGCCGTTTTACGGGGGCCGGCTCGCCACTTCGCTCGGAACGCATTTCTATTTTTACGAAGGGAAATCCTCGTATATCTGTGCCTTCCATCCCGATCCACGTATATACATATATATATGTATACGTGTATATACACGCGAATGATCGAGGCTGTCGTCTCGCTTTCGTGACACCGGCGAATCGCGACAATTTGTAATTGGCGCGCGAATTAACGTAACACGCGCGCTTATCCGGAACGTATCTGGGATCCGTGGACACCTAGACCAGGTTCCCTCGATATCGGGAAGGGAGCGGAAAAGGAGCGTTCCACGTCTGCGTAATCTATGGCGATCCAACTTTTCTCTCTCTCTCTCTCTCTCTCCACTCTTATCGCCGAGATCTCCCCGAGGCTCGTACACACCAGCGGAGGCTGAGCGCGCCGCGTTTGTGCCTCAAGTTCAACCAGATCTTGTCTCGTCCGTGGTGGTAGTACGCAATGCTCTCGCATAATGCGCTTCGTGCGGTGGAAGGGGCCTCGATGCGCCGGACACGACGGCCGACAAAGTGCCAACACCACCACCGTTTTGCTCCCGTTTCGGATTCCAAATTCAGCCCGCGTTGCGTAATCGAGACGCCTCTCGTAACGAGATCGATTTCTTTCCATCCGTTTGATTAGTCCTCGTGGAGGAAGGAGATCTTTCCCTCCACTCTCCTTATCGTTCCATCATCTGCCTAGACAAACTCAAGTATTCTAGTTTGCGAGAAGAATTATCGAAAAGTAAGAGACGAGGAAAATGATAATTATCGTAGATATTCTTAGCTAGGTTGAGGTTAAAGGAGAGCCAAAGTGAGTAAGTGTAAAGGGTTGGACTGTTGTCGAGGTATCCGGGGGCCCCTCACGGAGGGGAATGCGGTTATGATAATGCACCGGCCACCGTGCTACGCGTATACCGTATACCTCTCTCTCTCTCTCGGTCAACTCGCTCTTACCCCCCTCCACGCCGCCTCGTTCCATCTCCGTCCAACTCCGCCCGTACGAGTCGAACAACAACCTCCTCGTACCCTTCGAGCTCGCTCCGTAACGCACCCACTTATCCACACCGATAACCGATTTTGGCAAGCGAGCCCACAGTTTGCGCTCGCTCGCTCGCTCGCTCGCCTGCTCATATCGTATCACCCGTATCTCCCCGCGGATGGAAGAAAGTCGCTCGATTCCTCCTCCATTGTTCCTCGAAACTCCCCTCCCGCACCCGGTTTATCGCCACGCACAAGCGTTTCCGCGAATTTACAGGCCAATTGTTTTCTCCGCAACTTTACGGCAAACGCGTACCGCTGGAAAAAAAAAGAAAGAAAAAAGGAAAAAAAAAAGGCGGTTGTGTTATACGCACATAGCCTCGTTTCGACCGCCACGATTTTCCTTCCTTGGTTGGGTCTCCCCCTTTTTTTTTTTTTTTTTTTTAAAAAAGGATCGATTCTCGCGTATCGGCTCTGTGTCACCTCTTATCGGTTGTCGGGTCTCGGAAGAGAGACCGTGTATATATGTGTGTGTGTATGTGTGAAAAATCGCACACTGTGAGAGGTTATTGGAATCGGTGAAAGAGGAGGCAGCAGCCGCGTCAAAGAACATTTTCGCCTCGCGCTGCGGCGAACAATGGACGCCTTGGATTTTCACCTCGTGAAACGTGACTCGATGGAGGGGGGGAAGGGACTCGTTTCAATTGAAATATCCGCGGTTTTCTCTCTCTCTCTTTCCCTTCTCTTTTCGTACAACTTCTCGCAGCCCGGGGATAATCGAGGATATTAAATTATAATAGATTATCTCGATTCGAGGGAAGAGATTGTTCGAAAGATGGAAGGTTGGAAAAAAGGAGAATAATCTCGAGAACGCTTCAGGAATTAGTGTACGTTAGTTTCCTCTCGTTTCGGATTGCTCCACGATAAATTGTTTCCACTCCATTAAGCATTAACCGCGTCGAGGATCGGATTCGAGAAGCTTCTTTTTTCCCTCTCCTTCTCTCTCCCTCTCTCTCTGCACGAGTAATCGAGGTAGCGAATCGTCGGCGTATCCCCACGTTAAGATGTAAGACGAGCGCTACGAGAGCTCGGTATCGGTAGACAAAGCGGAAATACGGGAGGAATCCGTTTCGAGAGGGGGGCAAGCTCTCGTGGCCAACCCTCCTTTCTACCTGACCGATGGATAGGGAGGAGGGGAGGGCGGTTTTTAAATAATTCCACTATTTCCATGCATATTGCAGGAAACAATTACAACTGTAATTGCTAATAGAAGATTGGAGGCGAGAGAGGGCAGGTTTATCTCCGAGGTTTCAAACCTCTCTTCCTCTCTCCTCCTCCTCCCTTCTCTTTCCAATCTCGAACAACGTCTTAACAACGTTCGCAATAGTTACCGACGATCCACCACTCTTTCCTTATTCCTCTCTCTGTTGCAAATTTTCGAATCGCTGAAAATGCTCCCTTTTGGAAAATTCATCTTTCCCTCTCTTTCGATCTCAATCAATTTAATTTGACCACGCTATATATATATTTATATATGTGTAGGTATCATGCGTTTGGTCGAGGACGGAGATTCCCTGCTCGAAGGAGGGAGGAAGGGAGGGAGGATTCGTAGTCTCGATATAACGGGACTCGTCTCGATATCGCGGGGCAAAGACAGCGGGCAAGGAAGACCGCTCTTGCTTGTGTGGAGCGAAGAGAGAAAGGGAGAGGAAGAGAGAGAGAGAGAGAGAGAGAGAAGGATAGGGAGGGGAGTATCTGGAAGGGAAAAAATCAAGCAAATTGGTATGCAGCGCACAACAACCGGCGGGTGGAACGAAGGGGGAGTGAAGTTAGGCCAGCTAGGGGTTGCCGCTCCTAGAGGGTGGGATCAATACTCTCTCTTTCTCTCGTCCGCTCTCGCGCCAACTATAGCAACTGCACACAGGGATACGCGAACCTTTTTGCGTTTTTCTCCTCTATTTTCCTTCCTACACACATACACACACATATATATTTATATATATATATACACACCTGTTTTCCTTTTTCCTCGATGGTTCGTTACGCGCGCCTCGCAGCCAATCCCTCCCCCCGCGGGAGGAGGAACGAGCGGAAAGACGAGAGTTCTTCTCTCAGAGGCGAGAGAGTGACCCGAAGAGAAAGAGAGAGAGAGAGATCCCCTTCCCCTCGGATAAGATGGATCGCGGATTGTCGAGGTATGGAATCGGGATAATTAGATTACGCGGGAAACGTGTAAGCCGAATTTCGATTACGGCTTCGTTATTTATATTTCATACGCCCGTGGAAATCGAGCGAGACGAAAGGGGGGCGGCTTATTATTTTTCGAAATTAACGAGTAGTTGCGAGAAAAAAGAAGGGAAGAGAAACGTTTTCATTTAGGGGAGGCGAGATGAAATTAGCGCGAATTAACGGAGACGCGTAACTGGGAAGAGAGGGGGGGGCGATCGCGCCATCGCCACCCCTTTTCTCGCGCGCAATTTCGCGAGAAATTTCGTGCTAATACAATTACGATATTCAACGAAATATACCGGGATTAGCGTTGCCTCGAGGAGGACACCGCGACAGGGAGAAGAGAACTCGCCCTAATTCCAACCCCCTCCGCTCCGCTTTAACGAAAAGCCTAACTCATCGCCGTTAGATTTCTTCTTTCGACCGATTATTGATAGAAAAATTGATCCTTAAGATCATTTCGAAAGTGCGCAGATTCTTGATGCGCGAAGTTCGTTTCGAGAAGTTAAATTATCGCGCGTGGAAAGCGCGCACTCGTCGTTTGAAATTATCATCTAACGCGTACAACGACAGACAGCGTTCGGTTCGCCGTTTGGTTGACCCGGCGGGTCGTGGAAGAGGTGTCCAACCTTGGCACGAAAGAGAAAGAATCGGAAATCCTAACCCCTAGCCGTGAACTTTCGGCCGCGTATCGAGCGGCGCGAAAACGATTCGCATTGTTCGGCCGCCTGTATTATTTCCGTCATTGCCTTTTTCGTGAGCCGACTTCCGCCGATGGGGTCACACGGCAGGAAACAGCCAACCGAATATTTTCCCACTTGATTATTCCTTATGTTAATCGCGCTCGAGCTGGAATTTTACAAAAGGTCGTAAAACACGTCACAATTTCGTTTACGTCTCGATTTCTTTATTTATCCTTTCCTCCTCACCCCTTCTCCTCTCCCAGCCAATGGAATCGATGGAATCGCGTGCAACGGATCGATCGATCACCGTTCCTTCCGATTAACAGATAGATCGCTCGCGCCAAAGATGACTTTTTTCCTCTCCTAGCTGAATATACATATATATGTACATGTATTAATTCGACGCACAGCTTCAAACTTAACCGCCAGTTCCCTTTTCATTCTTCTTCCTTCCACCCGCCGCGACGGTTTAATAAACCCCGGTGACTTTCCTCCATGCGGCATTAACCCAGGACGTGACCGTCCGACCATTTGTTCCCGCTTTTCGTCCGTCTTCTTCCTTCCTTCCTTCCTTCCTTATCCTTGCCCGCGAAACTTTTCCTCCGCCTCCTCGTGGAAAATTCCATTCCGTTGTTTCCGAACACGGATTGCGGACACTTGGACCCCGAGAAAGGGACCTCCAACTCCGGATCTCCTCTTAACGATCCTCCTATCCCTCTCCAAGGATGGAGAGTGGAGGGGGGCATGCCGATCTCCAACTTGGAAACGATCCGTTATTTCATTTCGAACGCGGCCGATGAAAGAATCTTACGTAAATAAGTAAGCAAGCAAGTAAGCGGAAAAGTAAGAGCGCAAAGTGAAAATTGGGAACGAGGATAATATCCGAGGAAAATGGAAAGGAAAGTAAGAAAGGATGTAAGAGAGGACTTCTGGGGATGTAATACTTGGCGAAATGATTTTATTTTCTCTCTCTCTCTTCCCTTATTCTCCCCTCTCTTTTCTCTCGCTCCTTATCGAAACGAGATGATACGGAGGTGCACTTACTTTTACCCGAGGAGAGGAGGACTTTTCGTCTCTTCCTTCCTTCCTTCCTTCCTCTCCCGAGAGACTTTGATATTGCGTAACGCAATATGCATAATAAAGCAGAGATATTAGAGGTGGTGAAAAAAAGAAGAAGAAGAAGGAAAACCGATAGGTACACGTATGCAAAGCATTCCTCCTTTTTTTTTTTTCTTTCCTTTTTTCCTCTCTGCAGTCGATTACGATTAACGAGAACGCACGAACAGCAAGAGGTTGTACTCTCTGTTACGTGACTGGCTGACTGACGGTGTCGCGTTCCACGCGTATAAAGGATTATTAATTATTATATACTCGGCTCGCCGACTCGCTCGCCGCCACCATTAATGCCATTTCCAATGTTTCGCTTTGCATATCGGCAATCTTTGCGAAAGGATTAATTGAACGGGGAAACAATTAACGAAGGGGGAAACGACGATAAAGGATCGTGTATCGCCTAGGCGTATCGGGACCGTGAACATCGTTCTTCTCGTCATTCCTTACCGGAACTCGGGTTTAAAAACTCGAGTTTGCTCTCCTCGCGCTTGTGTATGCGTGTATACGTGTATATAGACACACGTGTACATATAAGTTTGTGCGAGCACGTGGTGATTTATCACCCGGCCTCGATTTTATCGGTCGTAACGGGCAAAAGTTCGGTGACAGGTACCACCGCAGCGACAGTTGGTATCCGGGCAATGGGGGAATGGGCAAGCCGTCAGGGATGCGAGAGAAAAAGGGAGAGGAGTGAAAAGTCGGTGGTTACGGTCTGAAACGCGTAATAAATAATAATAATTGCCGGTACGTGTTTGCACAATAAGGACCGCCGCTTAGGCTGCCGCATCGAGGCGTCGAAGGATGGTTCGTATAGAGCCCTGTGCGACTACCGTGCGCTCCGGCCACGTCGTCGTTAGAAAGAAAAGACGATCCTCTATGGCCAGATTAAAAGAGGCCGCGTCTTCCCTCGTTCCTTCTTCTTCTTCTTCTTCTTCTTCTTTCCTCCTCCTCCTCCTCTTTTGCGAGAACCTATCCTCGACCGGATTAAAAAGACAGAGAGAGAGAAAAGAAACCTTTTTTCGGATCACCTTCCTTTACTCTCTCTGTCGAAAGTACCTTCGAAAAAGTTGAGCTCGCTTCGAGGGAGAAAGGAAAAGTTTTTTTTATGTCACGATAAATGAATTAATAATGGTAATGGTAATAATAATAATAAACAGGAAGATATTACGAATAGAAATTTTCGCGGGAATATATATGTAAGACGATGGATGTGGGTCGTCGTGGATGGGTGGCCCCGTGTCGAGGGCAACTTAATATTTTATCTCATCGGTCGAATGGAGGAATTCATATATCCGCGCGGCCCCTTTTGTTGGCCATTTCCCTTCGTAATATTATAATATTCGCGGTCCGTATCCGGGGTAATGGAAAATTTTCAACTCGGATTTTCTTTCGAACCGTTCTTCGATCCTTCTTCTTCTTCTTCTTCTTCGGTGTGGACCGTGTCATCGATGTTGCTCAACCGCGAACAGTACCAAGTGGCAATAATTAAAAAGAAGTGAAAGAGCGGACGGGGACAGTGACGAAACACTTTTTCTCTCTCTTTTTTTTTTTTTTTCTTTTTTTTTTTACACATACTCGCACTTGCATAATTACTGGACAGAAGCCACACACGATCGTTCAACCATCGTTCGAACGTTCTTTTCCCACCTTTGTACGCTAATTGCGGAAAAATTTTAAACGAGAGATTCTTTTTTCTTCTTTTTTTTTTTTTTCTCTCCTTTTCTTTTCTCCGCGAATTATTACACGTAAAATGAGAAAAAAGATGGAAAGGCTTACCTCGTCTTAGACCTCGAAAGAGGCGACGCGAAAGTGGAGCATCGCGAAAATATTTTTGTCCCTTCTCTCTCTCTCTCTCTCTCGATTCCCATAAAAAATGTATGGAAAAATATATCCGCGGCCTAAAATTCCCCTGCGAACGACGACCAAACGAGGGAATTAAGGATGTCGAAGGGTGTTTGCGACTTCCATTCTTCCTGATATCCTTTCTCCCTCTCATTTTGAGAATAGGGACGGGCCGCCAGGCCGTAAAGATAAAAATACTTTACTGCGGTCATGCGGACCGGGTAAAAATTCGAAGCCGCCTCGTAAAAACGTGCCATAATTCATTTCCATATCGTGTATTGTTTTGCGTGTCGCGGCCTCATCTTCTCTCTCTCTCTCCTTTCTTTTTTCTTTCTCTCTCTCTTTTTTTCCCGTTTTTCTAATTTGGCCCAGATTGCAACGCTGAAAATCACACACTCTCGTCTCGAGATGGCGAGACGAACTCGAACATTCTCTCCCTCCCTCTCTCTCTCTCTCTTTCTCTTCTCCGTGGATTTTTTAACATTTTCCATTTATCACGTTGCGCTCGATTGTCTTCTCGATGACAAAGGATCGTGGCTCGCTCGGCAACCGCATTTTTCTCGCCTCGACTCCTCTCCTTCTATCCACTCTTTCTCCTCGGGTGGCTCTTTTTATTTTGCGGAACCACGTGCGTGCCGGCGCATAACTTTCAGGTGTCGTGTGGGCTTTATCGCGCAGACACCTGTCCTACTTACGCCTCGTTATTATCGCGCCTCCTTATCTCGCGCTTCCGTGAACCTTTTCGAGATGAGACGAGGCGAGTGCATCGTGCGCGTCCTTCGAAAACAATAGACTCCCTCCCGCCCATTTGCTGGAAAACATTTCGCCGCCGCGAAACCTTTCTAAAAAAATTACTCCTCCTCGAGCAAATATCTTTTCTTGCTTCAAACCTACGTCGAGAATTCGTTCCGATGATGAATAAAGAAAACATCCTCGAGCAGGATGAAACGGAGATCGGGCGATCTATCCGTCACGACGATCCCAATTACGGACGGAGGGTATGGAGAAAAAGTGAAGAACGAGGTAAGTCTTCATTCGATAGGATGCTTTTGAAGAACGCGCCATATATATATATACATACACGAAACAGCATTTAGTTAGGGCCGGTTATGGGATTTCGGGTTAGATTAGGGGTTATTAGGTGTCGGTGTCCCTGCTCTCCTCCGCCGCAACTCTCCCCCTCCTCCGCGCTGTTTAACTCCTCGTACGTGCGCGCGCGCGCGCGCTGTTTTCATTTCGACGTTTTTTTCGAGGCCCCTCCGGCCCCCCGGCGGCCGCGACGCAACGTGTTATTACGTGTCTGGCGGTCGAGCAGCCGTAGAAAGAGAGGCAGGGAGGAACGGATAAAACGGCGGAGAGAGAGGAGTGGCCGGCATCCAACCAACCCCCCGTATCCTGTGGGCCCCCGTATCCTGGCCCCCGGCCACGCTACCACCAGTGTCTCTCAATAAAAATTATCCAAATTGCCACACCGATTATCGAATTCCCTCCTCTCTCTCTTCACGATCTTTTCCTCGATCTTCTCGTTAGAGCTTTGACGATCCTCTCTATTCGATCGGAATCGCGAGTACGAAGGTGCACGAAGAGAGAGGAGTACGCAGGAGAGGAGGCGCGTCGGTCGTTTCGTGGCCGTAATGAACTTGGTCATCTCGGAAAACGAGTTAAAAGGAGGAGGGCGCGAGATGCTCCCGGCGAATCTTTATTATGCGAGGATGGGGTTGCGGGTCGTTATCTTATTCAATAGGTGCCCCCCTCTCGGCGAAGAGGGGCGCCGTTTCCAAGAAGCAGGCGTAGTTTCGGATAATGGACCGGCGAATTGGGATATAACGTGTCTTAAATTGTCTAATGGGTGACCGAAGGGTAGCTCCCTCTCTTCCTCTCTTTCTCTCAAGGTCGCTCCATTTTTTTCACGAATAGAGAGAAAAGGAAAGAATGGACGCGTTTCTTTCAGAAGAAGACGAATTTACTTTTCTGAAAAAATTCGAGGTTCCGCTCGGTTGGAAATCCAAGTGGGTGGAGAAGAGAGGTTTCTTTCCCTTCCCGTTGTGGCATCTTCTGGCAGATTTTCCTGGCGGAGAGGGAGGAGGGTTGATAGGGAGCGTGTCTGAGCGGCGGAAGATTGCCAGGCGAGGGGGAGGGTCGGAGGGAGAGAGGGAGGATCGATTTTTAAAGCAACCGCAATATTTGACAGCTACAGCCCAGGGCTGTGGTTTTGGCGCCACCTGTTTCCCGACCCTTCTTCGGCCTCCACCCACTCTCCTCTCTCTCTCTCTCTCTTCTCACGTACGTGCGTGAAGAGAAAGAGGGATCTCTACCGCTATCACTATGGGCGTCTGCGGTCCACGGGTAACTGCACCATGCCGGCAGACACGCCACCAATAAGTGAACATCGGTCGCGTTCAACACCCTCGCTTTGTTCCACCCTCCTCTCGTCAAACCTCTCGAAATCCATCCACGCTACATCCGTCGTCGTCCACCAACGATCCCTTCCCTCCGATTTTCCTCTTCCCTTTTCCTCTTCCTTCCCTCCGAAATATACGTTCGAATAATACGATGAAACGCGTTCGACGCGATGCGTGGAAGTATAGGAAAACGATGAGCGAGGAGGAGGAGGAAGGTCGACGACAGAGAGGAAGAAGAAGCGGGGGAAGGGGGACGCGTGAGAAGGAGGCACGAGTTGACAGTGGCGTGATGTATGTCGGAATGACCTCCGAGTCCGTGGGCGCGCGACCCCCCTGCGAATATATCGAGGCCTTTGGACGACATTACGGTGCTATACGCGCGGCGTGCCGCGGAGAGACATTGATTTATACCGGCAACTATCTCTGCCTCTTCCCTCCCAGAGAATCATCCCTTTTACCGAAATTATACCTCGAACGCGGCATCTTCCCTATCTTTCTGTTTAATAGAAAAGAAAAGACGTTTTTCGTCACTTTTCTCTACGAAGTGAAATCGTTTAATCCATTGCGTATATACATACGATCCTTGGGAAAAATATTCGTATCGAGCAATCTCGAAACGGTGGACGAAATAAACTTGGAGTCGAGAAGCAACGAGAATGGAGGAGGGGATCCTGGAGAATTCCGGGCGTCGTCGTCCCAGTCGATTTTGACGAAGCGTGGACATTATTTATTTTAACTCCGAGAGAAACAGAGAGAGGGAGGGGCGAAGGGATGGCACGGTACATTCTTACGAGGAGTCACGTAGTACGAAGGTAGCCGGAGGGTGTCGATGGAAGCCGATATATTGGCATACCTAGGGCAAAAAGAATTTCCAACGTATTCTCCTTCTTCCACCTTCTCCCTCACTCTCTCTCTCTCTTTCTGTTTCTCCTCTCTGAGGCTGGTCAGGCAAACTGATCGGTGCAGCAACGCTCAATTGTCGAGTGTCGAGGGTGTGATAGATGTCCTTCCGACTGCGGAATGTGGCACGGTCTCGAAGGAATGGCGGGTGACACGCGAGGGTCGGCTGGAGCAAAATCGCCGATTCGAGAAGATCGGAGTTGGAGACCGGTCTTTGGTCTAATTCGGCGAATCATTCGACTCGACGAACTTGTTGACAGGGAGAGAATTCATAAATCCGGAGCCGAGAGGAGGATGCCTGCGCGCCTCTCCTCGCGAGGAGGTCTCCGGGCGAGGAGGAAGAATGGATCGTGGAGTAGAGGAGAGGAAACGTAGTAGGGTGGCGCGTGAAGCGGCGTTCATCACGCACAATAGACAGTCGCGAGGAATAGAAATGCCCGGCCGCAGCCGTAAACTGGAAATATGTCAAAGATAATAAAACAATTAGCCATAAAACGTAACGACCCCCGTGTGTACCGTATATATCGGAGTCTCGCGGCGCGCGTACGGCTCTCGAGGAAAAGGGGAAGAGGTCAGTCTGGAACGACGGTGTGCGCCAAGTGGGAAAGAGAGAAAAAAAGGAAGAGAGAAAGAAAGGAAAAAAAGAAACTCGCGGAAAACAATGGAACGGCACGGGGATTCGACGATGGATTCAACTCGCGGTGACCGTGGTGCAGGAGAAACTTGCGTCTGTTTTTTCGCTTCCTCGACCAGCTTTTCTTTTTTCCTTCTTCCTTTTTTTCAGAGCAAGAAAAAAGGGGAAAGAAGGGAGGAGAGTTGTGGAAAGGATTGATTGAAAAATTCGCCGAAAACTTTTCGTTTCGTCGGAGGAAAAAAAGAAACAAAGAGGAGGAGGAGGAGGAAGGGATATATTTATCGTCCTCGTTGTTATTGTTATTGTTGTTATTATTGTTGTTGTTACTATTATTATTTACATAACGCAAAAATGGGGTGGAAATTAAACTTTCATTACAAGTTTTATATTTGCCATTCCCTTCCCGCTTGCAAACATTCTCGATATTTCCTCGTTTATCGTTTCCTTGCCTTGTTTATTTGCGTTGGCGGTTTTGTTTATTTACAACCGAATTGTTTGCCAAACTTTTCCAGAGCGCACCGAAATTTTCCCCATGTTTTCGCGTACACCGGTAGAGCGTATCTGTTTACGATCAATATAGCGCGGCTGGTACACGCGAGGAATTCGTTAACGACTCCACCCCCCTCCCCGGAAGCTGCAAAAAAAAGCCGTAGCAGCCGTAGTTTCGGTTCAAGGTCGGGGAGAGGGAGGAGACCATTCGAGAGACTCTCCTCGAAGGAAACACCGAGAGAGAAAGAAAGAAGAAAAAAAAAGAAAGAAAGAAAAGGGAGGGGATGAGACTCGAGGCAAGGGATGATAAATCATCGGTGGCGACGTGCGAGTATTTAAACGAAAGCGCGTCGATCGAGAAAGAAAAGGAAAAAGAAAGGACCCGTCAAATCAAAGAGATCGATACCCGATAATTATCGAAACGAGGAAAGGAGAAGTGGAGTTTGGAATCCTTGGATTAATTTCCCGCCCGGAGTAAAGTTCTTAGAGCGCGCATACTCGTCCGAGCATTCAAATGTCCTGTCAGTCAGATCGAATTCCTCGGGAGGAAAAAGGAGGCGGAGGGGAAAGGGATTTTCGTTTCTCGACTCGTCGAAATACGCTTGAAAGGAGGGGAAGAAGAAGGGGGCCGGCGCGTCTGCGAGGCTAGGTAATGAATTCGGAGATAAATGGACAGAGATACTACCGGTCAACAATACGTGGAACTCGTTTCCTTTCGTTTCCTTTCCTTTCCTTTCCGTTCCGCTTTATCGCGCGGAGAAAAAAGGGTGTAAAATCTTCTCCTCCGCCTCCCCTCGCCCCGAGAGATCGAAGCGAAAAAGTTGGGAGAGAATCGGCGTAGCGGTTGGAGGGAGAGAAGGAGCGAGAGAAAAACAGGAAGAGGCGAGGCGAACCGAAAGTTTGGGTCGCGTGCGACGCGTCAGTGGATGCAAATGATGTCCCGCGGAGGAAGGCAGGCAGGCGCATCGTCGTGTCGTCGCTGCATTAACACCGCGAGGCGCGCACAATGCTCGCCGCGTAATAAAGGTGAAAAGAGTGTGCGAGAGGAAGCGAAGGGTCCACGCGAGGGGTTGGGAGGGGGGGGGGGGGGAGAGCGAAACGTCGGGTTTCGCAATTCGATTCGTTTCCGGGGTCGCGGCTCGGAATAGAAGTTGCAAGCAACGACGCATCATTTCTCGTTTTAGCGCAGTTTTATGGCCTGCCTACGAGCTATCGCGCCTAGGTTTGACGGCCATGAATCTCCGCGTCGCCATCGATGTGGCTTTTCGACCGCGAGCTGTCAAGAATCGCGGCTGCCCGCCTCGCTTCGCCGGACGGAAAAACAGGAAACGTAGACATCTCTCTATCTCCCTCTCTCTCTCTAAACTACTGCCAGGGATGATGGACGGAAGGAGAGAAAAAGAGAGATAGAAGAATAAAAGGCGGTGAAAAAGGTTGGAAAAGTCGTAAAAATCGTAACGGGACGATTGACACGCGCCGTGACAAGCGTCTCGCGACCTTTGCGCGCGAGAATCGAACGAGTGGAGCGATAAGGTGGAAATTGACCACGAGCCGCGCATCGGTTAAAATTAGCTCGAGCCAAGGTTAAAGGATGTTAAAGCGGGGGAAAAGGAACGAGTTCCGGAAATTGGCGGCGGCGGCGGTGGTGGGTGGTTGGCATCGAGTTGGCCCCGCTTATCCTTATCGCATTCGCCTCGAGAAAAGGAGAGGAGGGGAGTTTTGTGACAAATTTCAGCCGGGCCGCTTAAGCGCATAAAACTCTGTCTTATCCCGGAATGGGAACGGTAGTTGCTCGTCGAGGATAAGAGGTCGAGGGGGGCTATATTTTCCATTTCGTTCCGGCAACGCTCCTGTCCCCCTTCCTGATTTTCCTCCCCGACCCCGAGTTTAGACTCGTAATACCCGTGCCGCTCTCTCGACCAGGAAGGATGGAGAAGGAGAAGGGGGGAGGGGGTTGTCCCTTCCTCGAGGAAGAAGGAACGAACGAGCAGTTCGGTAAAATGATTCTATTAATTTTTCCATCGGGAGCGGCACTCGTGCATGCCGCCCTACTTTCCAACGTCTCTCCTCCCCTCCTCTCTCTCTGGTCCCCCCTCTTCCGCCATCATCATCGTCGAAACGTCGAAAACGTCGGAGCTACGGGGGAATATAATACGATAAAGACGTTGCGGAATTTCGAAGGAGAAGAAATTCTTCTCCCCTCTCTTTCTCTCGATATAATTCTCGATCGAGTTTATAGAAGCTCGTCAGATCGCAGCAGCATCGCGACGATATCGCGAGAGACGACTCGGTTACTCGCTTACCGAGACGACGGTGGATCGGAGACGAGAGGTGAAAGCGAGAAACCAGGATCTCGAGATTATTTGCGTTTCCCTTGGAAACGCGTCGGTTGGAGATGCAGCAAAAAGCATCCTCCGCGCGAAAGAGGAGGCGAAAGTATGCGGGATGGGATGAAGGTAAACTAAACAGGCAGAGCGAGGCGCCACTCCGACCTCCCCCGACCCCGGACCATCCGTCACTCCGCGGAATCAATGTGGCAAGAAGGAAAAGGTCCGGGTCACGAGTCCGATCTCGAGTCTCTTACGATTCTCTGTGTGTGTGTGTGTGTCCCTTCCTCCCCTTTTCTTATTATCCTCGCTCGATGACCCCGCATTTCGAGATCGCTCTCCTCATTCCTCTTTTTCTCTCTCGATGGATAATAAACATCGAGTGTAATACAGGATATTTATATATATATATTTATGTTTAATTACGAGGATTTTCGATTAAAAATTTCTTCTTCTTCCTCCTCCTCTCTGAATTTTTCTCTTTCTCTTCTCGAAAACAGGGCGGCAATCTGCTTTCGCCCCGACGACGATTCTGCAACACGTCGTCCCATTCGTTGTATCGATGCGATGTTATTAGACGTTATTCTTTTCCCCTCCTCCCTCCTCTCGTTTCATTGTTTAACGACAGAGAGGGGAGGGAACAAAGAGGGGCTCGCAACTTTTTGCGCGCGTGGGCGCGCGACGCGAGGTTAGGCAAGCAAGCAAGCAAGCAAGCAAGCGGCCGCGAGTCATCGCCCTGCGCGCTCTCCCTCCTCCTCCCCCCTCCGCCGTATCGAGGTCGTGGCGAAAAGTTTTCGGAAATCTTCGCCCCTTTCCCCGAAAAACTTTTTCCTTTTACCGTCCATCGCTCTAATTTCCCGTCGAAAACGAGGAAAGGATTCGAAGGAGGAGGAGGAGGAGGAGGAGGGTGTGGCGAAACGGATCTCACGTTCCTCGAGCTCGGTCAGATTCGATAGCGTCCTACGCGTCCTCGAGATTCGCCCGGACACACCGTAGTCTTTCTTTCTTTCTTTTTTTTCTTTTCCCCTCCACCTCCTCCTCCACCTCTCTTCTGTCCGTAATCACGGTCTCCACGATTCCACGGCGTCATCGTGCTCGTGACCGATGCGTATACGAGGGAACGAGTGAATGGAAGGAGTGAATGGATGAGTTCTCGGGGTGAATGCATTCGAATTACGAGGCGACGAGTTCCCTCTCGCCCGCCAAGGGAACGAGAGAGAGAGAGAGAGAGAGTTGTGGAGTTCAGAGTCGGGTCAACGATGGTATTGTACCGGTACACCCACGATTGCATGTTTACAAATTGTCTAATCTTGCCGGCGAATCGGTACCAGGCCCACTTTTCGTGCCGGCGGATCGATCGACGAGAAAAAAGATGGACGACACCCACTTTCCTCGATCGCTTCGTTCTTTATTCTTCTTCCATTCCGCTGTTTCCATTTGCCGCTGTCGAAAAAAGTTTCGAGAGAAAGAGAGAGAGAGGGAGAGAGAATTTTCGAGGGTTGAAGGATGAGAAAGTGGCCTATCCTATGGTACGGACGGCGACGAAACCGCAAATTAAATTAGCGAGTTGCAGAACGAGTGGCGGGCGTGCAAGAAAGCGTGGCTGCCCGCTGTTTAACCCGGCTTAATTACCAATTAGCCAATAAAAAGCCACTGTACTCGGCCGAGCATTATGGCCGCCTCTTAAGAATTCGCGCTCTGGCGTGACGTATAGAAATATGGGCAATACGTCTTACGAGAAACGAGGTTGCGCAATTATATATAAAAAAAAAAAAAAAATTGGCAGAACAGAAAACGGACGCTCCGTTGAGAAATTGTAAATAAAAATTCTTATGCGCGAATACCGGATAAAAATCGAGACGAGGCGAGCGATTTCGAGATTAGAGAGAGAGAGAGAGAGGTATGATATGCGTAGCTAGTTTATGTAGTGAATTAACGTAAGGAATCGGTAATAAAGATATGAGAAATACAAGCAGTTTCTGATATTATTATTTTGATTCGCATCGTTATTATTATCCGTGGCGAGAAATGTTTCAGAGATGAAAGTTGTACGGTTTCGAGAGTGGCGTATTTTGGTGTTAATCGTTTCTTCGTAGATGGACGTGCGAAGAAGTTGCGAGGATCGAAATTGTTTTTTTAAATACATTTATGTACTTTTTTAAACACCGATTGATGCAGTTTGATATTTTCTGTAAGAAAATATTAACTGTTTGTTGGAAAATATTATTGGTTTAAAAGATATTCCATTATCTCGTAAACTAATAATTTTCTGACTCGTACGGTTAATACGTTTTTATAGAAAATGTTGAACTGCATCGATCGATGCGTTAAAAAACGTGCGATTATGTTTAAAAAAATAAAGTTGATCCTCGTAGCTTCTTCACGCGTCCACCTAGGAGAAATCTAGTAAGATCAGAGTATGCTTCTTTCGATACCATTCAACTTTTATTTAAAACATTTTTCTCTACGAGTAATAATAATGACGTAAATTAAAATTGTGATACTAAATAGCCTGTATATTCCATTATCTAATACTTATCGAAAGATAAGTGTGCAAAAGGTAAGTATAAAACAGGTAAGTATGTCAAATATTATACTTAGAATTAAGTAAAATGTTGAAAAAATGTTTATTTCCTGAAAAAATGGCAAATTAAAAAGGTAAGTATAAAGGTAAGTATAAAGGTAAGTACAAAAAAAGTAATTTTATAAAAATTTCACGTGCCACCACCTCATAGATTATATTCTCCTAATACAAAATCGAATTTCGGCTAAAAATTTTTGCTAGCCGAAAAATCAATTTTGTATTAGGAGAACATAAGTTGGTAGGAGGTCGTTCCAGGAATTTTTCTGAGAACTTTGACGAAATTTTGGCCGAAAATTCCACTTTGTATTAGGAGAACATAAGTTGATAGGAGGTCGTTCCAGGAATTTTTCTCGGAACTTTGCCGAAATTTTGGCCGAAAAATCCACTTTGTATTAGGAGAACATAAGTTAATAGGAGGTCGTTCCAGGAATTTTTCTCGGAACTTTGCCGAAATTTTGGCCGAAAAATCCACTTTGTATTAGGAGAACATAAGTTGATAGGAGGTCGTTCCAGGAATTTTTCTGAGAACTTTGCCGAAATTTTGGCCGAAAAATCCACTTTGTATTAGGAGAACATAAGTTGGTAGGAGGTCGTCCGAGGAATTTTTCTCGGAACTTTGCCGAAATTTTGGCCGAAAAATCCACTTTGTATTAGGAGAACATAAGTTGATAGGAGGTCGTTCGAGGGATTTTTCTCGGAACTTTGAAGAAATTTTGGCCGAAAAATCCACTTTGTATTAGGAGAAAATAAATTGATAGGAGGTCGTTCGAGGAATTTTTGTCGGAACTTTGCCGAAATTTTGGCCGAAAAATCCACTTTGTATTAGGAGAACATAAGTTGATAGGAGGTCGTTCCAGGAATTTTTCTGAGAACTTTGCCGAAATTTTGGCCGAAAAATCCACTTTGTATTAGGAGAACATAAGTTGGTAGGAGGTCGTTCGAGGAATTTTTCTCGAAACTTTGCCGAAATTTTGGCCGAAAAATCCACTTTGTATTAGGAGAACATAAGTTGATAGGAGGTCGTTCGAGGGATTTTTCTCGGAACTTTGAAGAAATTTTGGCCGAAAAATCCACTTTGTATTAGGAGAAAATAAATTGATAGGAGGTCGTTCGAGGAATTTTTGTCGGAACTTTGCCGAAATTTTGGCCGAAAAATCCACTTTGTATTAGGAGAACATAAGTTGATAGGAGGTCGTTCCAGGAATTTTTCTGAGAACTTTGCCGAAATTTTGGCCGAAAAATCCACTTTGTATTAGGAGAACATAAGTTGGTAGGAGGTCGTTCGAGGAATTTTTCTCGAAACTTTGCCGAAATTTTGGCCGAAAAATCCACTTTGTATTAGGAGAACATAAGTTGATAGGAGGTCGTTCGAGGGATTTTTCTCGGAACTTTGAAGAAATTTTGGCCGAAAAATCCACTTTGTATTAGGAGAAAATAAATTGATAGGAGGTCGTTCGAGGAATTTTTGTCGGAACTTTGCCGAAATTTTGGCCGAAAAATCCACTTTGTATTAGGAGAACATAAGTTGATAGGAGGTCGTTCCAGGAATTTTTCTGAGAACTTTGCCGAAATTTTGGCCGAAAAATCCACTTTGTATTAGGAGAACATAAGTTGGTAGGAGGTCGTTCGAGGAATTTTTCTCGAAACTTTGCCGAAATTTTGGCCGAAAAATCCACTTTGTATTAGGAGAACATAAGTTGATAGGAGGTCGTTCGAGGGATTTTTCTCGGAACTTTGAAGAAATTTTGGCCGAAAAATCCACTTTGTATTAGGAGAAAATAAATTGATAGGAGGTCGTTCGAGGAATTTTTGTCGGAACTTTGCCGAAATTTTGGCCGAAAAATCCACTTTGTATTAGGAGAACATAAGTTGATAGGAGGTCGTTCCAGGAATTTTTCTGAGAACTTTGCCGAAATTTTGGCCGAAAAATCCACTTTGTATTAGGAGAACATAAGTTGGTAGGAGGTCGTTCGAGGAATTTTTCTCGAAACTTTGCCGAAATTTTGGCCGAAAAATCCACTTTGTATTAGGAGAACATAAGTTGATAGGAGGTCGTTCGAGGGATTTTTCTCGGAACTTTGAAGAAATTTTGGCCGAAAATCCACTTTGTATTAGGAGAAAATAAATTGATAGGAGGTCGTTCGAGGAATTTTT
Source organism: Apis mellifera (assembly GCF_003254395.2). Taxonomy (NCBI): domain Eukaryota; kingdom Metazoa; phylum Arthropoda; class Insecta; order Hymenoptera; family Apidae; genus Apis; species Apis mellifera. The sequence goes on along the minus strand of NC_037647.1, from coordinate 9,667,021 downwards.
GTCGGAACTTTGCCGAAATTTTGGCCGAAAAATCCACTTTGTATTAGGAGAACATAAGTTGATAGGAGGTCGTTCCAGGAATTTTTCTCGAAACTTTGCCGAAATTTTGGCCGAAAAATCCACTTTGTATTAGGAGAACATAAGTTGATAGGAGGTCGTTCGAGGGATTTTTCTCGGAACTTTGAAGAAATTTTGGCCGAAAAATCCACTTTGTATTAGGAGAAAATAAATTGATAGGAGGTCGTTCGAGGAATTTTTGTCGGAACTTTGCCGAAATTTTGGCCGAAAAATCCACTTTGTATTAGGAGAACATAAGTTGATAGGAGGTCGTTCCAGGAATTTTTCTCGGAACTTTGTCGAAATTTTGGCCGAAAATTCCACTTTGTATTAGGAGAACATAAGTTGATAGGAGGTCGTTCCAGGAATTTTTCTAGGAACTTTGCCAAAATTTTGGCCGAAAAATCCACTTTGTATTAGGAGAACATAAGTTGATAGGAGGTCGTTCCAGGAATTTTTCTGAGAACTTTGCCGAAATTTTGGCCGAAAAATCCACTTTGTATTAGGAGAACATAAGTTGGTAGGAGGTCGTTCGAGGAATTTTTGTCGGAACTTTGCCGAAATTTTGGCCGAAAAATCCACTTTGTATTAGGAGAACATAAGTTGATAGGAGGTCGTTCGAGGGATTTTTCTCGGAACTTTGAAGAAATTTTGGCCGAAAAATCCACTTTGTATTAGGAGAAAATAAATTGATAGGAGGTCGTTCGAGGAATTTTTGTCGGAACTTTGCCGAAATTTTGGCCGAAAAATCCACTTTGTATTAGGAGAACATAAGTTGATAGGAGGTCGTTCCAGGAATTTTTCTGAGAACTTTGCCGAAATTTTGGCCGAAAAATCCACTTTGTATTAGGAGAACATAAGTTGGTAGGAGGTCGTTCGAGGAATTTTTCTCGAAACTTTGCCGAAATTTTGGCCGAAAAATCCACTTTGTATTAGGAGAACATAAGTTGATAGGAGGTCGTTCGAGGGATTTTTCTCGGAACTTTGAAGAAATTTTGGCCGAAAAATCCACTTTGTATTAGGAGAAAATAAATTGATAGGAGGTCGTTCGAGGAATTTTTGTCGGAACTTTGCCGAAATTTTGGCCGAAAAATCCACTTTGTATTAGGAGAACATAAGTTGATAGGAGGTCGTTCCAGGAATTTTTCTGAGAACTTTGCCGAAATTTTGGCCGAAAAATCCACTTTGTATTAGGAGAACATAAGTTGGTAGGAGGTCGTCCGAGGAATTTTTCTGAGAACTTTGCCGAAATTTTGGCCGAAAAATCCACTTTGTATTAGGAGAACATAAGTTGGTAGGAGGTCGTTCGAGGAATTTTTCTCGAAACTTTGCCGAAATTTTGGCCGAAAAATCCACTTGTATTAGGAGAACATAAGTTGATAGGAGGTCGTTCGAGGGATTTTTCTCGGAACTTTGAAGAAATTTTGGCCGAAAAATCCACTTTGTATTAGGAGAAAATAAATTGATAGGAGGTCGTTCGAGGAATTTTTGTCGGAACTTTGCCGAAATTTTGGCCGAAAAATCCACTTTGTATTAGGAGAACATAAGTTGATAGGAGGTCGTTCCAGGAATTTTTCTGAGAACTTTGCCGAAATTTTGGCCGAAAAATCCACTTTGTATTAGGAGAACATAAGTTGGTAGGAGGTCGTTCGAGGAATTTTTCTCGAAACTTTGCCGAAATTTTGGCCGAAAAATCCACTTTGTATTAGGAGAACATAAGTTGATAGGAGGTCGTTCGAGGGATTTTTCTCGGAACTTTGAAGAAATTTTGGCCGAAAAATCCACTTTGTATTAGGAGAAAATAAATTGATAGGAGGTCGTTCGAGGAATTTTTGTCGGAACTTTGCCGAAATTTTGGCCGAAAAATCCACTTTGTATTAGGAGAACATAAGTTGATAGGAGGTCGTTCCAGGAATTTTTCTGAGAACTTTGCCGAAATTTTGGCCGAAAAATCCACTTTGTATTAGGAGAACATAAGTTGGTAGGAGGTCGTTCGAGGAATTTTTCTCGAAACTTTGCCGAAATTTTGGCCGAAAAATCCACTTTGTATTAGGAGAACATAAGTTGGTAGGAGGTCGTTCGAGGAATTTTTCTCGAAACTTTGCCGAAATTTTGGCCGAAAAATCCACTTTGTATTAGGAGAACATAAGTTGATAGGAGGTCGTTCGAGGAATTTTTGTCGGAACTTTGCCGAAATTTTGGCCGAAAAATCCACTTTGTATTAGGAGAACATAAGTTGATAGGAGGTCGTTCCAGGAATTTTTCTCGAAACTTTGCCGAAATTTTGGCCGAAAAATCCACTTTGTATTAGGAGAACATAAGTTGATAGGAGGTCGTTCGAGGGATTTTTCTCGGAACTTTGAAGAAATTTTGGCCGAAAAATCCACTTTGTATTAGGAGAAAATAAATTGATAGGAGGTCGTTCGAGGAATTTTTGTCGGAACTTTGCCGAAATTTTGGCCGAAAAATCCACTTTGTATTAGGAGAACATAAGTTGATAGGAGGTCGTTCCAGGAATTTTTCTCGGAACTTTGTCGAAATTTTGGCCGAAAATTCCACTTTGTATTAGGAGAACATAAGTTGATAGGAGGTCGTTCCAGGAATTTTTCTAGGAACTTTGCCAAAATTTTGGCCGAAAAATCCATTTTGTATTAGGAGAACATAAGTTGGTAGGAGGTCGTTCTAAGAATTTTTCTCGAAACTTTGCCAAAATTTTGACCGAAAAATCGATTTTGTATTAGGAGAATATAAGTTGATAGGAGGTCGTACGAGGAATTTTTCCCAGAATTTTTAAGTAGCCCAAGGAATAGAAATTTTGATCGAAAATTCGACTTTGTATTAGGAGAATATAAGTTGATAGGAGGTCGTTCGAGGAATTTTTCCCAGAATTTTTAAATGGACCAAGGAATAGAAATTTTGGCCGAAAATTCGACTTTGTATTAGGAGAATATAAGTTGAAAGGAGGTCGTTCGAGGAATTTTTCTTTGGAGTTTCGTGGTTGACCAAGGAATAGAAATTTTGGCCAAAAATTCGACTTTGTATTAGGAGAACATGAGTTGTTAGGAGGTCGTTCGAGGAATTTTCCCAGAATTTTAAGTGGACCAAGGAATAGAAATTTTGGTCAAAAATTCGATTTTGTATTAGGAGAATATAAGTTGAAAGGAGGTCGTTCGAGGAATTTTTCTTTGGAATTTCGAATGGACGAAGGAATCGGAATTTTGGCTGAAAAATCCACTTTGTATTAGGAGAACATAAGTTGGTAGGAGGTCGTTGGGGGAATTTTTCTTTGGAATTTCGAAATTGACGAAGGAATCGGAATTTTGGCCGAAAATTCGATTTTGTATTAGGAGAATATAAGTTGATAGGAGGTCTTTCAAGGAATTTTTCTTTGGAATTTCGAAATGGACGAAGGAATCGGAATTTTGGCTGAAAAATCCACTTTGTATTAGGAGAACATAAGTTGGTAGGAGGTCGTTGGGGGAATTTTTCTTTGGAATTTCGAAATGGACGAAGGAATCGGAATTTTGGCTGAAAAATCCACTTTGTATTAGGAGAACATAAGTTGGTAGGAGGTCGTTGGGGGAATTTTTCTTTGGAATTTCGAAATTGACGAAGGAATCGGAATTTTGGCCGAAAAATCCACTTTGTATTAGGAGAACATAAGTTGATAGGAGGTCGTTTCAGGAATTTTTCTCGGAACTTTGCCGAAATTTTGGCCGAAAAATCCACTTTGTATTAGGAGAACATAAGTTGATAGGAGGTCGTTCGAGGAATTTTTGTCGGAACTTTGTCGAAATTTTGGCCGAAAATTCCACTTTGTATTAGGAGAACATAAGTTGATAGGAGGTCGTTCCAGGAATTTTTCTAGGAACTTTGCCAAAATTTTGACCGAAAAATCGATTTTGTATTAGGAGAATATAAGTTGATAGGAGGTCGTACGAGGAATTTTTCCCAGAATTTTTAAGTAGCCCAAGGAATAGAAATTTTGTTCGAAAATTCGACTTTGTATTAGGAGAATATAAGTTGATAGGAGGTCGTTCGAGGAATTTTTCCCAGAATTTTTAAATGGACCAAGGAATAGAAATTTTGGCCGAAAATTCGACTTTGTATTAGGAGAATATAAGTTGAAAGGAGGTCGTTCGAGGAATTTTTCTTTGGAGTTTCGTGGTTGACCAAGGAATAGAAATTTTGGCCAAAAATTCGACTTTGTATTAGGAGAACATGAGTTGTTAGGAGGTCGTTCGAGGAATTTTTCCCAGAATTTTTAAGTGGACCAAGGAATAGAAATTTTGGTCAAAAATTCGATTTTGTATTAGGAGAATATAAGTTGAAAGGAGGTCGTTCGAGGAATTTTTCTTTGGAATTTCGAAATGGACGAAGGAATCGGAATTTTGGCTGAAAAATCCACTTTGTATTAGGAGAACATAAGTTGGTAGGAGGTCGTTGGGGGAATTTTTCTTTGGAATTTCGAAATTGACGAAGGAATCGGAATTTTGGCCGAAAATTCGATTTTGTATTAGGAGAATATAAGTTGATAGGAGGTCTTTCAAGGAATTTTTCTTTGGAATTTCGAAATGGACGAAGGAATCGGAATTTTGGCTGAAAAATCCACTTTGTATTAGGAGAACATAAGTTGGTAGGAGGTCGTTGGGGGAATTTTTCTTTGGAATTTCGAAATGGACGAAGGAATCGGAATTTTGGCTGAAAAATCCACTTTGTATTAGGAGAACATAAGTTGGTAGGAGGTCGTTGGGGGAATTTTTCTTTGGAATTTCGAAATTGACGAAGGAATCGGAATTTTGGCCGAAAAATCCACTTTGTATTAGGAGAACATAAGTTGGTAGGAAGTCGTTCGAGGAATTTTTCTCGGGACTTTGCCGAAATTTTGGCCAAAAAATCAATTTTGTATTAGGAGAACATAAATTGGTAGGAGGTCGTTCGGGAAATTTTTCTTTGGAATTTCAAAATGGACCAAGGAATCGGAATTTTGGCCGAAAATTCCACATTGTATTAGGAGAACAGAAGTCGATAGGAGATCGTTCGAAAAATTTTTCCAAGAATTTTTCGATTGTAAGAGTTTTTGATCAAGTTACAAATTTTCGACTTTGTATTAGGAGAATATAAGTTGATAGGAGGTTCTTGGAAAAATTTTTCTAATTCCAATTTCAAGAATTTTATCTTATTTTATATATAATTTTATATACTTACCTATACTTACCTGAATACTTACCTGTCCCAATACTTACCTTTTGTAGCAGCCTTTTATTTCAATTTTTTAAAGTTTTTCAACAGTTTACTTAAATCTAAGGGATTGGGGAATATGAATAATAGGAATATAGGGGAACAGGAATGTACAGGAATGAGGAATATATATAATAATATAGGAATGTATAGGAATTGGGGAATATAATATAATAGGATAGGTATTGAGGAATATACGTAATAGACATAGAAATGTATAGGAATAGGGAATGAAGAATAGATAGAATAATAATATGGGAATATAGGAATTCAAGAATATAATACAAGCAGGAATGATATTAGGAGGAATATATGGAGGAATATATAATTGAGGAATATATGTAATGGGTAAGGAAATGTACAAGAATGTATAATAGAGGAATTGAAAGAATATAATAGGAATAGAAATAATATTAGGATTGAGGTAGGTATGTGATAGGTATAGAAATGTATAGGAATGAGGAATATATATAATAATAATATAGGAATATATAATGATTGGAATGATAGGAATGATAGGAATAACAATGATATTAGGAATGAGGAAATATAATGGATAAATGTTCAGGAATGAGGATTATATATCATAAGAATAATAGGAAATATAGGAAATGTATAGCAGTAGGAATACAAGGAGGTAACAGGAATATAGAAATATACAGGATCAAGGAATACAAGGAATGCACATGCGACACATAAACATATAAAATATACATACCATCCTTTTATTAGAACATTCTTCCTTATCCCACCATTCTCTGTCCCGGTTCACCTAGAACAAAATTAAATCGTTACAAAAGAAAAAAAAAATAACATAATTCTATCTACTTACGTAATATCGAAATAGCTGCTGCATTCCCCGTACATAGTCAACGATCACTTGGATTACTCGCGACAAAAGTTATAACTTCACGAGGATATGTACTACCTATCTTCGGATCGAGGGTGAAAAAAACATTTATCGCCGAAAGATTCGACGACGAAGCTTAGACACCCATGTCGCGCAGTGATACATAAAAAAGAATCGGGTACACGGAGAAGAAGGAGGAGGTGGAGGTGGAGGAGGAAGAAAGAAGGTGGAGACAAAACGACATAGAAACGTCTCTTCTCGCTCCTCGGGGGTCCTGATAATTGCCGGTGCTCTCCAACTGTTATTATTAAGCCGATATTTTACCGAGGGGACACACGTTCGCGCATATAATTTGCAAAAGCCTCTAATTATGGGTTAGCGGGTATATACACACGCGGGCAGACGATCGGACGAGGGAAGAAGTTGGAGCAGGAAGAATGGCGTTAGACGAGGCCGTGGAAAGGGCGAGGCACGCGGGCCCCACTCCACTCTCGATTCGCCTACGCGTCGGGGACTTTCCTTTCGTGCCTTATTATTATTATTATTATTATTACTAGACAGACGTCCCGTCCTCTCCCCGTCCTCGTCTCACTCGCTTCTCGAAACCGACCGCTTCGAAACGAAACCCACGATCGAGAGGCGATCCGAGAAACGATCGACCGACCACCGATGTGCCGATCGAGGGTGGCGACAAACGATCAGCGTCACCGTCACCGAAAAATCACGAGAGGAAATCGAGATCGATGTGAAAGAGCGGACGAGATAACTCGTCCTCTCGATTCGTCTCTTCGATCCAACACAAGGGACAACCCTCCTCCCTCCCTGCGCAGAGCTTATTGTACGCCCGTTTCGAACGTCGCGGGACACCGCGGCCGCAGCTATCTGCTATTTCTATCGATCGCGCGTTCTCGTGAGAGACACGTTATGCACGAATTATCACGGTGTCCCGGTGGTTATAATAAATGATTGTTCGAAACTTTGGTTTCGAGCTCTCTTCTCGATCAGAGAGAGAGAGAGGAAGGACGCGGAAAAAGAGCGAAGCAGGAGGGCGAAGCGGCGGTTACCTTGCGGCTCGTGTTTCTCATAACTTCGGACCCCGGCAGGGCCGAAGAAGAGGAGAGGAGCTTTTTGAGTGACGTGAGTATAATGACGCGCCTCCGCGCGGTGTATACACGCACGGGCAGAGGGAGGAGGGGGGGTGGGTTTGCCGCGCGTCTCTCGGTGTTAGCCTCGGGCCCATTCCCGCCCAGGGAGCAAGAGGTAGGAACCGTAAGGCGAGAGATAAGCTATCTCTCTGCGATTTAATCGCTCCCTCCACCGATCCTACCATTAGGCTAGAATGGAACGGGCTAAGAAGCGTGGTCCACGATCGATCGATCGATCGATCGATCGGTCCAAAATCGTACGCGCATCCTCCATCCTCGGCTTCGTACGCTTCACGATTCTCGTGATCCACGCTGGCCACCGTGATCGCCGCGATCAACGTCGATCATCGGCGACCAAAGAGAGAGAGGGAGAGAGAGGGAGAGGTGGTTCGCGCCGATGCTCGGGTGTTTATTTTGTTGTGGGCGGGTCGAGGGCTCGGGGTGGCTGGTCGGCCAGAAGAGAAGGAGCCGAGTTGCAAGTCACGAGTCAACAATAGTACAAATAATAACAAGCCCGTGGCGGAGGTCTTCCCTCTCCGCAGAGAGAGAGAAGAGTCGTCTTCGAGCGAGTCTAGGGGCTCGCCGTTAAGCCTCGTCCACAACGCGGCTCGAGGCGCACGGACTCGTCGTGACCGCCGGATCCCCGCGTTCCCGATCCCCCGCATTACGATCGCCTCGGCGGATTATCGAGCGGCGGATCGACGGGTGGATCGACGGGGCGCGGAGGAGTCGCGCGGGGCGGGGAGAGATCTCGGTGTGCGCGCGTCTTTATTGCGCCGTATTGCATTCCCATAAAGTCGAGCGGAGCCGGGAGCCGTAGGACCGTGAAAGCAACCGATGCTCGCTACTTTTGCCGCCGTTCCCTTGCCGCCCGGCTATCGTTCTTCTCTCCGTCGAGAGGTGCCCACCCACAACGCACGATCTCGGCCCCGGCCTCGCTACCGGTATTGAATCGGCCGCATTGTTTTTTCTCCGCGGTTGGATCTCACGAGAGGCGGGGGGGAGGATTATTATTTGCATCTCCTCCGCTTGCATCCGGGCCGAAGTCGGGTCGAAGGGATCCTCTCCCGATATCATCCTCCCGTTGCTCGCGCGGATTCTCGAGGGGACGAGCGCTCTCCCCTCCCTTTCTATAAAATGTTTTCACCGGAGGGTAATCGAATCGGCGGCTATTCTTCCCGTGCGTTTCCAGAGCGGAGGAAAAGGGAAAGATTCGGGCGGAAGAGGCAAGTGTAAAGGATAAGGTGGGAGGAGACGCGGTAGTCGGGCGCGTATCGACGCGTAATGGTAGCTAATACGAGCACGTAGATATAAGGGGGAGGGCCGTGCAAGAAGAAGGTTATATAGTTTATAGTGATTACATGGGGTCAGGTCCTGGCAATAAAGCATCGGACGGTGGTGGCCGTGGCTATATAAGAGCCGGAGTGGTGGCTACGTGGTTGTTCCATCTCTTTCTCTCTCTCTCTCTACTTCTCTTTCTCTCTTTGTCCGTTTCTTCTTCGTACGGAGGCTGTGGGACGCGGAGGGTCGCGCCTACGCGCGGGCGGAGCAAGAGAGCGAAGCGAGTTCGAGGAGCAAAAGGATATCGCAAGGGGGATACGTAGGGGCGACCGGTATACGAGAGCAAAAAGCGCGTGGCTGTGCGGCCATACGAGGAGGAGGAGGAGGGGGAGGAGGAGGAAAGATCGAGAGCGAGAGTGAAAAGGAAGGTTGCGGCGGTGGTTGCCGCGACGGACGGGTGGTCGGAGGAGGGAACGGAATAATAAGGAACGGCGAAGAACGAGAATGAGACGCGGCGAAGGCGAAGAGGAGAGAGAGAGAGAGAAGAGAAGAGCCGCAACACCGGGAGCCATCCTACTGGAATTTAAATAATAATTATAGTGTTTAATATCATACGCACGGGGCTCAGCCTCGAGTATACCTCTCCTTCTCTCTCTTTCCCTCTTTCTCTCTCCTCCCTCCCCCTCCTCTCTCCCGCTCCGATCTCGTCTGGTCTCGTCTCGTCTCGCCTCGTCCTCGTCTCTTCTTCCTCTTCTTGCAACTCGACAACCGGATACCCACCCGTTGGCTGCCGTTGCTTCGCTCGATCTTCTCTCTACCCGGTACGCTTCTTCCTCTTCTTCCCTTCGTTCTTTCCCCTCGCGTAGACACGTGCACACAACGTTCTCGTACAAACTGGCCAAGCCTCCACTCTGTAATAAAGTGTCCGCCGGATTGGAAACCGATCTCTCTCCTCTCTCTCTCTCTTTCGGTTTAAAGAACCGAATTTCACGTTTAAACGGTATCTCTCTTTCTCTCTCTCTCCTCCGGTTGAGATACGAGGTTAGACGCGAGGTTAGTCCTCGTTAACCGGGACGCTTCACCTTTGGCATCCGGTTATGGAGCGGGTCTAGAGATCCAATTTCGCGAGACGGGATCGATATACGGAGGTGGAGAATTAGCGTACGATTGGAAGTACGCGTCGGTCGAAGAATTGGAATCGGTTTAATTCGAGGGGAAGCGAGTGGAAAGGAAAGGAAAAGAGATTTGGCGGCCAAGTACCGATATGTGTTCGGCAATCACGGCGCTGTCGCTTTAAGACTGCAAATGCATTAGTCGTGTTCCACGTTTCTCTCCGGCACCGGGCACCAGGATCCCGGAAGGCGGAGTGGCTCTCCGGTACGCCGCAAAACGTTGCCATTATCGGCGGCCGAGGCGAGGTTTACGGCTGGCAGCGGGCTCAGGCGAGAGTCGCGGCGCGTCTCTCGCGCGCCACAATGCCCCCGCGTTGGTCTGTTATTGGTCTGCCACGAATGTATTAATAAAATTTATTGGCCGGCCGCCGAGCGCGCCGCGAACGTTAATGGATTTCGAGGTAGCGGCTACCCTCTCGCCGTAGGCAGACCGAACGACAGCAAATGAGCCACTCGAGACGGCTCTCTCGATGCCTCCTCGACCCCTCCCCTCCGCGCTTTAATAACGCGTTAAAAACTTGACTGGAATGATATTACCCGCTACGCTGCCTCGATCCTGGGACCGCCGCGCCGCGTGATCCGGAAGCGATTTGCTCCGTGAAATTCCTCTTCACGCCGTCCCGAGATTCGATGAATTTCGGATCGACGCGTGTTTTTACCGATTCTGTTCTCCCTCGTTCGTGGGAACAGAGGCTTCCTCTTCCTTCTCCCTCGCCACGAATAACCTGTTGTTCCTCGATCGAAAATTTAATCGTCAACAGAGAGGACGGTTGAATTGCGGAAAATTATCGGGGATCGGCGCGACTTTGCCGCGCGTAACGAGGAGAAGCGGAGGCGGTCGATAGGAGGTCGCGATACGAGCAGCAGTCGCTCGGAGATGGATCGTAACGTCCACCTGTCCCCCGCTCGGACGATAAAGACGTGGAAAGAGGAGGACTCGTTATCCTTATTAGGGGTGAAACGGAGGGGGAGGAGGGTGACGAGGAGGAGACACACGGCGGACAGATAATCCCGCTATTAGAGGCGGCCCCGAGAGATCGGAGGGGTGACGGCCGATAGATCGGGTCGGCCGGGGATCGGCGATGAACCCGCGAGCCAAGGTCGGGCAGAGGATGGCCGGGGTTGGCATCGAGTTTGTCACGATGGCAGGCCCCCCAATTTGTCGTAACAGCCTGCCCGCCCGCGTTTTTCCAACTCCTTATCCTAAGACCTCGACCCGCCCCCGTGTCGATCCTCCGCTTCCCTAACTGGACAAACTGAATCGCTGAATTAATTGACCGGTCGGGAAAAAGGGACGAGAATCCTACGATTTCGAATTCGATGGAATTCCTGCGCATCTCTCCTTCGCGCGAAAATTGATATCGACGCGTCTTTTTCTTCGTTCTCAACTCTCTGATTTGAACGATAATGAGAGAATACGAAGAGAGAGGAAATCGAATAAATTAAATCGCAACCGAGCGTTTCCTCCGTTTTTTCCAAAGGAGAGAGAGAGACCAGGACCAGGTGAACGACGATCGAACAATTTTTCGCGAGGACGAGAGACGATATAGAAAAAGATAGAGAGAAGAGAAAGGAGAAAAGAAGTCTCTGCGGGAGGGAGCGGCGGAGGCGGAGGAAGGAAGAGGAGGGAGAAACGGCAGCACGTACACCCCGGTGAGTTCGATTCCACGAGTTTAGTTGCGGGACGGGACAGGGCTGCCGCACGGTCACCGGTGATTAATGATCAGGCCAATCAGATATAGTTGGCCGCGGCCTGGCCGAAGCGAGACGCCGCTCCGATCGAACAGGGACGAAAAGGCCGGGAGAGGAGAACGGAGTACGAATATCGGTGGACGGGCAACGGTGGAAAAGGAGGGAAGCGAAGAGAGAGAGAAAGAGAGGGAGAGGGAGGGAGGGAGGAGGAAGGAGCGCACCGCGGTTGATATGTTGCGCTGTCACTGCGTTGTACCTGCGCCGGTGGGACGTTGCCGTTGCCTGGATTGTAATATCGTATTGTACTGTTTGTTGGCCCCGGTGTTCCACGACCGTCTGCGCGCTCGACAGCCTGTCCAAATACCGCCACCGATTCGACGTACGTACGTACGTACCGTTTCCAAACCCTCTCTCCCTCCCACTCTCCCTTTCCCTCTCTGTCCCCGGACGAATGCGCCTCTGGCCGGCCGCATTCCATGTTTACCGGTGTTACACGCGATAAGGACCACCCTCTCATACGGAACCGAGGAATATATTATCTCGTGCCAAGGGCCGGCAATAACGATACTTCCTCTTCCCTCTCTCTTTAACGAGTCGATAACCGAGAAACTCTCGATTCGATTCGATTCGATTTCGTTTTCTAATTCGAGTGAGGCGAGAGTGGAGATTATTCGAATCTCGTGAGGAAGGATTCTCGGTTGGCGACGTTGGCAACCGGTGGAATCGAGGAGGACGCGTCTTTCAGCTGCGCCTACCGAGAAAGCCTGTTGTGCCTCGGTTTCAGCAGCGTATAATCTCGCTTGGTTATTAATGGCTATGGTTTGGGAAACTGCTACCGGGCAGTTGCTTCCTCCGTACCTCCCTCCTCCTTCTTCTCCTCGTCCGTTCTTCCATCTCTTCTTCCTCTTCTTCTTTCTCCTCCTTTCCTTCTGCTCCCCTTCTGCCCTCCTCCTCCTCCCACTGTGCTCATCCTCCGTCGTCTCCTTCTGTAAAACTGCATTCCAAGCGTTGTCGAGGCTCGCCCCGGTCGCCTACCGAAAGACCGCGTCGCTTTAATTGCCCGTCTACGCCGTGTCGCTCCTCCACCGGACGTCCTCGTCGTTTCCCCGTCGTTTCTTTAGGAAACGGATCCGGTTAATTATCGACTCCCCGGCGGGAGGAAGGAGGAGGAGGAAGAGGAGAGTCTCCTCGCTCCTGGAGCGAAGGGAAAAGGCGAGAGGATCGATCGAAGAGGATCGAAGACTACGAGTGACGCGTTTCCAAAATCGATCGAGCGCGTCGGATCCGCTTTAATTGGGAAAGTCTGGGAGAGGAGATAGTACGGTCGCTCGTAAATCGGAGAGAGAGGAGCTCTCGAGGGGGGGCGAGAGAGATCGGACGAGTTGGATCGTCGATATAAAAGAGCGCGGGAAGTTCATTTAACAGGCCATAAAAAGGAGGGAGAGGAGGCGCGCTCTCCCGAGATGGATGTTTGCCAGAGGCCAACATCGGCTTGTATCCGCGGCCCCAAACCGGAAAGGGTGGCGGAGGATTTGGAATTGGGTGCTAGAACGACGCGGGCTATCGGCGATCGGGCTCCGGGGGTCGAATCCAAAAGGCTTATCTCGCGGAGGAAAGCTTAGCCGCTCGATCTCTCGGCCGGGGATCACCACCACCACCACGACCACGCACGTAGATGGAACATCGAGATCCTCTCTCCTACTCTCTTTGGAAGAGGATCTGTAATCTCCGACCCCGTCCTTCGCGACGTAACCTCGGAAAGCAGCGGCGGGCGCAGAATGGTTGGCGAGGATGACGCGCGTAGAACGCGTTTAGAACGGGCGCGAAACGATTAATTTTCCCCGATGGCGTTCCCGGGGGGGAGGAGGGGGGAAACGGGCCGATATAAAACTGGTAATAAACTGGATACAAAGGTAAAATCGGGACGAGATTAGTCATTCCCGGCAAGTTGCCTTTACCGACTCGGCCGGCGACTAACTGGCATTTTTCCCACCGCGTGTGAACGGTGCAGTCGTAATGCGTATCGAGGACTTGCGGTAAACGCTTTTCTCCGGTTGGAAAAAAAGGGGAAAAAAAGAAACGCGCCTCGAACGACGAATGGCCTTCCGCTAGCCATTGTCGGTGGTCATGCGTGGCTCGTAAACGCGCCATGCCGCCGCGCCGCGCCGCGCCGCGCCGCATGCCGTCCACGTTTTCTAATGCCGCGAGCTTCTATCTCGCGATGCCTGCCGACGAAACGCGCGCGTTTCACGGACGCGAAACCGACCGTTTCCATCCTCCCAACAGATGGAAAATCTTTTCTTTCCTTTCCTCGCTCGGGGGAAGGAGAGAGAGAGAGAGAGAGAGAGAGAGAGAGAGAGAGAGAGAGAGAGAGAGAGTGGGTTTGGAGATCGATCGAAAGCCGCGCGGTGTCGTGGCTAATGGGCCGCTACCTCTTACTACTTCGTTAGAGCGAAATCGAGGGGGATCGATACTTCCGCGTTGGAACTCGTTCCGCGGCGCGGATGGAAGGCGCCCGTTTCGCGGACGGAGGAGTCGTAAAGAAGAGGAGGAATCGCGGCCAGGAATCATCGCGTTGGAAAGCGGCATTCCACGTTCCGCTCGCGGGCCACCAGGCATTCCAGGCGTCCCTCGTCCCTCCGGCACGGCCACTTGCGTCCACAGATCGGCGTGCTATATGCCGAACCTCGACTACCGTCATTTTCCGCTTCGTACGCCCGCTGATCGACCGCCGCCGATTTTCCACGGACCACGGGACGCGATCAAGCGCCTCGGTAGCGGAGCGATCCCGCGAATATCCTCCTGCAAATTTTCGCCCTATATTCTTTTCCGCCACCCTTCGCTGAGTAACCTCCCCTCCCCTCCTCCCTGCTTTTACGACGCCCTGAGAGTCTCGCGAGCCTCGCGATCTCATGGTAACGGAGGGAGGGAGGGGGTGGCCGAAAGTAATCGTCCGTGAAGGGGAAAAAATCCTCCCCCTTCGGAATTTTACGTCCCGAATTGTTCTCGGTAAGCCGGGAATTCTCTTTTTCTCGAAGCGAAAACGTCAAAGATCCGGAAGAGAGGAAAGAAAGAAAGAAAGAAAGAAAGGGAAAAAAGGAGAAACGATATCGGCGTCGAAAATGTCGGCGTTCGAACGGTTTCGACGCGGTGTTTTTTTTTATTTTTTTTCTCCTCTCATCCTCCTTCCCCCTCGCGTCCGTCGAAAAACAACATGATGGAGATCCAGGTGCGACGATGTTTGCGTTAGCAAACCGTTTCCCGGGCGGACAGGCTTCGTTGCGGCCGGGCGACACTGATTGCCAATCAATATGCCCATCTCGCTGGAGTCTAATTCGGCAACAATGTTGATCAATCAGTACGCACACGGCCTGGCCGGGAAGGCCCCCCCACTCCCCCTCCCCCTCCGTTCCATTTCGCGTTTCGCCGTGTTCCGCTCGTCCAACGCAATCGCGCATCGAACAACGCGAACGAACGAACAACCGACCGTTCCGCACCGGACCGTGCACCGGGGTGCGGACGCTGCGGGGGAGGGGCGAGGAGGTAGGCTCTGCCCGCCCTCCCTCGCCCTCCCCCTGTCTCTCTCTCTCTCACTCTCTCTCGCTCCCGCGACTACCATCATTTCCGCTTCCGGTCGTACCATCGCTCGACCACCTACCATTTCAATTTCTTTGCCGAACACGTTCGATACCGAAGCGAATCCAAACACGGAACGGTGGGGGGGAATGGTACAAGGCCCCCGCGAATCGTTCCCAATTTATCTCCCCCCCTTTCCTCGTCTAGGGAGAAAAATAAGGTGGCCCGATTCCCGTCGTCGTAGTCGTCGTCGTCGAACGATCGACGTTCATCAGTTTACCCTATCCCCTCGGGTGGGACACGAACGGCCACGTATTTCCCTCTCTCGCAACGGGACGATACCCGACCATTCGTCCCTGATTGCGTCCCTGTTCGCGCGAAAAAGAGAGAGAGAGGGAGGGAGGGAGGGAGAGGAAATCGAATTTCGAGCTCCTCTCGGTTGATTACAATAGCGAGATCGAAAGATTGCAAATTGTTCAAAACATTGGGAATCGATAATCGAGCAGGAGGGGGAGGGAAAAGGGGAAAAGGGCCTGCCCTCCCCCACCCCCTTGCGGCCGCCGAGTGGCCCGTGGAAGATGTATACCGGCCGGAAGCCATAGCACCCGGAAAACATTACTGCCCCTCTAATTTCTTTACGATCACGATGCCATTGGTCACGCTCCCACTGTGCCGTGCGGTTTACGATCTCGAGCCTCGCGGTCCAAACGAGGGACTATTTTTTTCTTTTCCTCTCTCTCTTTCTTTCTCTCTACTCCTCTTCCTCTCCCAAAACGTAGTCCTCCAAGTGTTCTTCCACTCCTCGCGAGGCGAAACTCGTAAATAAAATCCTATCCTCGAACAACTTCTCCTAAATCCGATCGATCCGGGGAAAAGGAGAAAGAAAAGAAGGGAAAAAAAGATGAAATCCGCTCGCTGCGTTAACGGATACGGAACGAAGAGAAGAATACTCGGTGCTCGCGTGAGGGAGCGCGATACGCACGAGAGGAAAGAAATAGGTGGCCACGTACGCAGCGTACGATTTTACCGAGCGAAACAGAGGAGGAGAAGAAGAACGAGAAAGATAAAGAGAGAGAGGAGGAGAATCGTCGGTAGTAGCGAGAGTACGATTTCTCGGTGGTAGCGTGGCAGATAGGAGCGAGTGGCTCGAGGCACAATGAGCCTATCAGATTATATTTCTATTTTCGACACGCGGCCTATCGCGCAATCCCATCTCACCGGCGCGGCTACCGCGACGCTCTGCCGACACACAACGCAACAACACAACGGCGAGCCGAACGCGTTACGAAGCGAGAGAGAGAGAGTCGTGGAACACGAACGCGATGTAGCACGGCTCGCCACGGCACTAGGTAGAACCGCGCCACGCCGCGCCACGCCACGCTGAGCCGAGCTACGCGCCACGCCACGTTACGCCAGACCCTCCAGGCCTCTCTCTCTCTCTCTCTCTCTCCACGCGGTGATGCTGACTCGAATGTTCCAACGCAGCCACCACCGTCCTCCCTTGCTTCGTTGCACCTTTATCGAGCATACGTACGCGAGACGCTGTACTACACGTAGCGGCGTCGGCCTCGCGTCTGGCCGGCTGCCACCGTTTTCGCGAGACGCGCAAAACCGGTGCTCCTCCGCCCGTAACAATAGAGAGACCACGAGGAGCGGGCCACGGAGTGGATGGAACGCGCGTGCCTAACGTCGTTACTCCGCGCGGATGAATTTCCGCGCGGACACCGTCGTGCAACGATCGTGCACGCGAGATACGGCGGGTGAAATACGGGTGTACCGATCGTCGTTTCGTGGAATCTACGCTCCGCTTTCCTTCGCCGCTCACTTCGCCGCCCTCCTCCTCCTTCTCTCGCGCGAGGGAAAGGGCAGAGAGGAATCCGCTCGCGTGCAAAAATTCCACGAAGATTCCGATTATCGTCCGTTACGATATCGATTCGATCTCGAGGGGAACAAGGACAGAGAGAGAGAGAGTTTTGCTCGAGGATTTTCGGCTCGATTTCATTCTCGCAAAGGGATCGAGCGAGGCCGACTCGAACCGCTTTCCTTCCTTCGGGCGGTGCAGCTTCTTTCGCGATGGCTGCGCTTCTCTTCGTCTTGGAAGAGAGAGAGAGAGAGATGGTGGCTACTCTTGGTTTCCTCGAGACGAGCTCGAGTAGGCATCGCGAGGAAGAGGGTTGGCGAGGAAGAAGGGTCTCGTTCTTTGGAGGAAACGTCGGAGGCGAGACGCGTTTCGGCTCAACGGGGTGTTGTTCGCTCGGCTCGACTTGGCAGATGGGTGGCGAGGATAGCTGTCGCGGTTGGCGAGGCGAAAAAGGGAAAGGAGCGAGTTGGGGAAGGGAAGAAGGAAAAGCACGGGAGCGGTTATCACGACGCTTCGTCGCGACGTGTCCGCTGCCCTCGGCCGGGACGCGTGTGTGCACGCACGACACTGTAAAATTACCGCGTCAAAAACAATTACCTTACAGGCCAACAGTTCGCGCGGCCAACCCTGGACAATGAGGACGACCAAACCCGCCGAAATGTTTCGCCCTCCCGTCGTCTTCTCCTTCGACCCTTTCCTCCTCGAAAAAGAGCGCCTCGACTCGGTGTACGCCAAGTATGCCGACATTTCCCACGTTATTACAATTTCTTCGATCCACGGCGAAAAGAAGAAAAGGAAAATCGGATAACTCGTGGGAGGAGGAATAACACGTCCCTTCGATTTCTCGCGTTCGCGTTGGAAAAGTTGGAAAAGTTTACGACGTGGGCGTAGATCGAATGACAAGTCTCGAAAATGATCCGAATGAACGTTGGAATGGAATAAGAGCCGTAGCTGTGGTCGAAATCGGTGGCCGTGGATCGCGATAAAAGCGCGTTAACGAGAAGGTTAAACGGGAGCGCGGGTGGAAAACGTTGGAAAAAAGGCTCCCTTTCACGGTGTATCGTGTAATTATCCGGGGCGCGCGCGTCGGGAGGGGGGTGTCGGGGGGGGCGCGACGCGTCAAATATTCGCGAGATGGGCGGTGTGCAGGGTGCTCGATAATACGGACGATGTTGGCTCGCCCGTGGGGCGGAATGAACGGCGGGCCTGGCCCCGCCGAGCCAGGGGACGGGGACAGGGGATATCTAGCACCGTGGTGCACCGTTGTCGAGTGGAAAGGGGGGTCCAATCAATCAGCCGCAAATCAGTATGCACGGCACGTTCGCCTAATGCCGCCACTCTTTCATCATATTCATTTGATCGCAACCCCCTCGGCTTGTGCACGCAATCGTTAATGGCGCTGTTTAAAGATCGCTACCGATCGATGGAAACCAAGTCTCCCGAGCCTCCTCCTCCTCCTCCTCGTTTCTCCTGCAAAGAGGAATATTTTCACGCCTCCAACGACGAGGTCCAACGACGGGAAAAAGAACAGGTAGGCGGAAAGAAAAAGAGATCCTCGACGAGGGAAAGAGCGTTAAACAGATTACGCGACAACAGACGGCGCGTTGCCAGAAGGCGAATATATATATATATATACGCGCCTTTTGGCTCCGACTGGCGCGAGATCGAGATGGCAGCGTTCGGGCGGCGGCAAATACGTAATCCGGATTACGGTGGATCCGCTTAGCTTACCGGACACTTGCGTATCGTGGAACGATACGTGGCCGATACCGGTGACCCGTTTTACCTCTCCCCTCCCCGACTATCGTTATCCTTCCACGACTCTCCTCACGAGAACTTTTTAAGAGGATTGTCCCCCTCCTCCTCCCTTTCTTCCTAAGCCTCGATATTTTTAACGAGCGATTCTCTCCACTCGATCGCCTCCTTCCCCGTCCAGACGCGACGAGTCTCGAGACGAGGATAATAAGACGAGCGCGTGAAAACGGATGGACGAGGTTCGGTCGTTGAGACAACGAAACACGGTGGACGGAAGACTTCTGTACGCGCGTATATACGGTGGAACAGTTCGGTGGGCCGGCATTGAGGAGAGTCATCGAGGCGTAAGTCGCAGGAAGCGAATGGAAAACGAGCGAGGCGGGGGCGGGGGTAGGCTCCAATTTGAGCCGTGCCCACACCGCAAAAATGCTTCGGAAGGCTCTCTCCGGGCCTCGGTTCATTAAATGGAACCCAATAGCGGTTGTTTGCGTTGCCAGACAGCGAATCCACTCGCAAATTGAATGCCATATTGCATACGTTCCGGCTGTGCCCCCGGCCGTCTATACGGGCCGCCAGCTTCGGGGATTCGCCCGATAAATGACTCGCCTCGCCTATTATGCTCCCCAATTTACAGAAAATTAACGGATTTAATATCCTCCGTCTAACCCGGTGGGATAAAATAGACAACTCGCTATATATATATATATATATATATATATATATATATATGTATATACATCTTCTTCGATTTGAACGAAAGAGAAGAGAAAAGGAAAAACGTCGAAAAATATCGGACGTGGAAGAAGCGGAGGTGGACGGATATATCGCGGCGATACGGCGCGCAGTTAAAACACAATTACCCGGGGCACCCCCGTGCATCGACCCCCCGGACAGACCGCGGTCGTACCGCGCTGTCAAAATAGATAACGCTCGGGGTAAGTCACCCCCGAAGTTAAAACCCGTCCCTACACCGGCCGCCCGCTATACGTCCATTCACTTTGGGTTAACGTCGACAAAGGGTGCGCGACGAGGAGAATGGGGAGGGAGGGTGATTACGGGAGGACCACGATACGCTCGCGTTTCCCGTGTGGACCGAGTTTGGAAAGAGGGGGGAAGCGAGGACGACGACGGCGGCGACGACGACGACGACGGGTTGATATTGCCGCTGCGGGGGGTGCCGGTGACGTCACGGCTGATTAACATAAACGATTCGAACGAGCCAACGTCCCAACTTCGTGCCCGATTACTTTTAAACTCGTCGCGTTTGGACCCCCGTCCCTTCCTCTCCCTTTTCTTCTCTTTCTCGAATCGCAATCGCAATCGTTGCCTCGACACTAGTCCCCTTTAATTAATCGCACAAGGGAGGGAAATTCGAAACCTCGATTGATCGGCCGAGGAGGCTTCCAACGATTTACAACCACGTCGGAGAGGAGGAAGCTGCGGACACCGTTTCGCACACGCGTCGCCCGCGCAAATCGGCTCCCGCGTCCCATAAAAGTCGGATGCCGCCGTTAAACGATTCGACGCGCGCTCCTTGCGGATAAGAGCGCAATAGGACGGCCACCACGGTCGAGTGTAAACCCTACAAAGCCGATCGAAACCCGAATTTCGCACGGTTTACACCCGGCCGCACTGGTATTCCCCTCCTAGGAGATCGAGCGTCCTCCTAGGAAAGGAATTCGGGTTTGCAGAGGACTCCTCGAGATATCACGGTGAGGTTGATCCGGGAATCGTGTTACGAGGAACACGCGTACCGGGACTGTCGTATCGAGGCATCGCCGGGGATCCCATGCATTCCGCGATCTTGCATTACAATTGCTAATAAACGCCCTCCTCGGGCCCTCGTCCCTATCCCCCCACCGCTTCTCCTCCTTCCTTTCCCGCTTCCATCCGGATCCGCTCCTCCTCTCCTTTTTTTCCCACGCGTACGAGAGTGTACACACGTAATATTCGGAAGAAGGATCCTCGGGATCTCTACGACGTAACGACACGAGGGAGGGAAGAGGAGGAGAAGGAGGGGAACGAAGCGCAGCGGAGGGAAAACTTTGTCTCATTCATACCGTTGCATTCGAAAGCGGTAATTTATGCGCGCGTCGAAGTGAAACGGAATGCAAGCGAAAGAGAGAGAGAGAGCGAGGCAGACATGGAAGGGAGAGGGGAGTCGGAGAAAGGAAGAAGAAGAAGAAGAAGAAGAAGAAGGAACGAACGTCGCCATTATAATAGATACGTTAGCATGCAAACGCTGTCTTTTACGCGTTTAACAGCGTTCGGCCGGGCTGCGTTTTCCAAGCTCGCTTGCCTCGCCCCGCATGCCCCTCGTATCCCCGATAAACGTTCGCAGAGGATCGAGAGAATTTCGATCCGTCTCGAAAGGATTTTCCACGGAGGGAAAGGGGCACGAAGGATACGTCCCTGGGGCCCCGCGAGGTAAACGCTCGCCGCGGATCGGTCGATCGGTGGTCGATCGACCGACCGACCGACCGGTGTCGAGCGGGGTGTCGAGAGATGGGAGGGGGCACGGTAGCGACGACGAGGTCGGCGGCGGTGCCGGTAGTCGGATGCTCGGTGTTGTGCGTTGTGCAGGGGCGGGGAAGGGTAGAGAGGATCGGCTCTCGGCACTGGGAGGGGAGAGGCGCGGGATCGGGACGTTCGAGGGAACGGCGTGCCGCGGCAACGAGGGAGGGGCGGCGGTGGCAGGGGTGTAGCTACTTACCATACTCCCAGTATACCAAAGTCCCGCGGCCGACTCGCTCCGCGGCAGATAGCAGTCGTTGGCACACCGCCGCTTCTCACCGCCGCACGGGGAAACGGAGAAAGGAGGAGCGGGTCCCTCTCGCGAAAATGGCAGGAAATCGGCGCGCCGCGCGGCTCTCCCCACGTGTTCACGTCCTCTCCTACGGCCGCGTCGTCGTATCCGTATGTGCTTATCCGTACCGCAATTCGTGATTTCCATCGTCGAGTTCTCCAGACCGACCCACCGACCGACCGACCGACCGACCGACCGGATCAACATTCTCTCCCAACAGAGAGAGGGAGAGGGAGAGGGAGGGAAAGAGGGGGATGGGAGGGAAGGATAGGAAGGAGAGGGGGGAGAGAGAGAATGGAAGCAGCGGGAGGACCGAGGAACACGATCATCGGGAACAGGACCACGAGGAGAGGACGCGGTTCCGCGTTTCGTGCGGTTCCGGTCACGGCGGTCACGTGGTCGCCGATCTCCCTGCCCTCCCCCTGGCACGGCTTTCCCACCGAGGAGGGGGAGTCATCAACCGGAGGTTAGGTGGGGGCGGCGAAGGAAAGAAGCCCGACGAAGAGAGAGGGAAGGAGAGGGAAATATATATATATAGAGAGAGAGGGAGGGAGATAGCAAGGGCTGGAGAAGGAGGACGTCGATGGGAAGAGAGCTTCGCGTCGGCCGGACGAGCACGTGGATAAGGTAAGTCGACGACGATGTAAGAGGAACGATGCCTCGTTTTGCATCACTTTTCCGCTCCGATCCGATTATTGTGGTGGAGGGATGCGCGTGAATGGAGCGTGAGTGGTTTATGGAGGTGGGATCCGGGAAGCGATTCCATAAATCGCCGCGTCCACTCGACTCGGCGCGAAAATCGGTGCCAGAGGATCGCGGCTAATCTCGCGAATCGAAAAGAGAGACGTACGAGCGGGCGTGGATTAAAAGGATGGGGAGGAATATGCGAGCCAACCCGAGAGAGTGAATCGAGTCCGCGCTGTTTGATCGCGGGACGGCGAGCATCGTTGGCATCCTTCTCCACCTCGGCCACCCTTAAATCGTACGCTTGGCACGCGGGGGTAATTGGTCGTCGCTCGGCGTGCTTTATCGCTCCCGCCATCCGTTCCCGCCCGAGAAAGCGGCATTCCCCGTTCCAACCGGCCCGTTTAGAAGCGGTCCACGATTTTTCGCCACGTGCCGGCTGCTCGCCCGCCTCCTCCTTCTCCTTCTCTTCGCGTCTACACGAGAAAAATAATCCTCTCCCGGAGACGAAGAGCAAAGAAA
Organism: Apis mellifera; assembly: GCF_003254395.2. Classification (NCBI taxonomy): domain Eukaryota; kingdom Metazoa; phylum Arthropoda; class Insecta; order Hymenoptera; family Apidae; genus Apis; species Apis mellifera. Next base: position 9,644,379 of record NC_037647.1, on the reverse strand, counting down.
GTACGTGATACGTTTCGAGACGAGTGGAAATCGATCGGAAATTACGCGCGATCGATCCTATTTTCCCCGGCACACGTGCTCGCTCGGGAAACGATTTTAACGCAAAACCAATCGACGACACCCGGGGTGGAGGGCGGGGTGCGGGGTGGTATAACTTTATCCTCGCTTAATCGCCTTTTCGATAGGTACGAGCCGATCCCTTTGTTCAGACAATATCTCCACCCTGTCCCCGCTAATGTATGCACCGTGCTGTGTAGCCTCTCCCCCCTCGTTTCTCGCGCGATGACTCCGGGGCTCTCCGTAGTCGCTAACCCCCGCACCCGGCGAGGGAGACCCCGTGCGCTCGTTCGCCTTTATTGAATTTTGGGACCGTTCCAGTTGGAAGCGAGAGAATCTAAGCGGGAAGAGAGAGAGGAAAGGCGAGGAAAGGCGAGGAAAGGCGAGGTGGGCGGAGAGCTAGCCGGAATTAATTCTCCGCCCGGTGCATCGCTTTTTACGATATAACTGCGGTTTGTTAGTCGTTATTCACAGCCCGAATTGAATTTTCCCGTCTAGTCCGCGGGACGGATAGAAATAGCGCGGCAACGAATTCCACACTTTTCGAATTCCTATCTTCGAGGAGGTATATACCTCTCTCTCTCTCTTTCCTCTCTCCTCTTCCTCCTCGAAATAAAGAAGAAGATTTCGAGCCGATCGAGCGATCCACGAAACATACGCGAAGCATCTTTCAGAAGCTTCGTCCTCTCCTCGAGGAAGGGGAAGATCGGGTGGAAAGCCACGACTCGACCGCAAACTCGAAGGGGTCGGAGGCGAAGGAAAACGACGAGGCGAAGACGACGAGGAGGGACGAAGGGGATGGGCGGGTTGACAGGACACAATATTGCAATAACTTCAATTACGGCGACACGAGGACGTATCGCCGTGGGGCGAGCGTGCCGATTCTCCCTCGTCGCGGCTCCCCGTCCCATCCATTTGTATAGGCACGGTGACACAGACGTCGCGCGGTCGAATTGGCTGTCGGATACGGGAATGGGGCTACCTTTAAACAAGTGCTTCTTAATAAACCATTGACGCGCGAAACCACCCTCGAAAATTTGCCCCTTGGCGGTCTCTCGCCCGACCGACATCATCCGCCACCCTTCGCCGTCGTCGTAGTCGTCGTGGTCGTCGTCGTCGGGGGACGCGCCATCGGTTACTTCGTTAAACTCGAAAAGCCGGCCGGTTCTTCCGGTTCTACGAGCGGCGAAATCTAACGAAGCGTCGCCCCGTTTTTATTCCGCGGGCAATTTTTTTTGGAGCGGAGCCAACAAACTTCGCGCCTCTTCGCCTCTTCTTCGCAGGGTAGCGTTTCTGCTTTCCGTCCGCGAACCGTCCGCCATTAATACCCCGAAATTATTATTCCCGATGAATTAGCATAAAACGCGTTGGACGCGGGAGCGAACGCGGTTTCTTAACCGGAGAAAGGGAGCACGAAGCGTGAAGCGGGCGATGACTTATCGGGGAAGAGAGGAGTTTCCAACCGTGGAAAAATCGCGCAGACCGTTTTGCCCCGCGGGCTAAGGGTATTTCGATGGGGTGGGCAGGCACCCTCTTTTCGATCCACTCCAAATTTCGCTCGGCTAGCGCTTTTTTCTTCTCCTCTCTCTCTTTTTTTTAACATTTATTTGACAGCTGTCGGCCGCAACGCGCGCGCTCTCGCGTCTTCGCTTCGCGGGACCGCGCCACGGGAGAGAAACGCTCCGGGCGTTTCAACTTGAACGTTTCCTTTTTCTTTATATCTCAAAATTGAAATAGGAATCTCTTCATTTTTGTAAAATCGTTACGTGTCTCGTAATTCGTTTCGAGAGGAATTAGGAGACACAGCGTTTCGCGCGTTCCTCGAGAGTTTCGACACGCGTGCACCTCGTTAATGGCGGCGCGATAAAGCGATCGCGGAAGCGCGATTTGTAAAAAATTCGCTCGCGTAAACGTAAGGGCGAGGGCGTCACGCGAGAGCGAAACGAATCGACGATATCGCGTCGCCTCGGTTAATTGTCCGCGTTGCGGCAGTGCGTGGGCTCCGACTCTCTCTCTCTCTCTCTCTCTCTCTCTCACCCGTTTCGATCGTGTACGTGGGTCGCGAACGAACACGCGAAAAAATAACCGCGAAATTGCGCCGCGGCACGACAACTTTTCCACTTTTATTATCCAGACAAAACCCGATATCTTAATTCGAGGCACGGAATTACGCTTGGATCATCCTCGACGAAGATCGATTTTCGGGGACGAGGGGAAGGGGGAAGATCGAGAGATTCCTTCGCCTGGAGAGATCGAAGGAAGAAGAGGAGGAGGAGGAGGAAGAAGAGGAGGAAAAAAAAAAAAGTGAAAAGCAGGGAACGTGGCGCCCGAGCCTGAGAACTTCGTCAATTAGAGGGAACAATTAGTCGACGTAGCCGCGATCGAAGGCGATGGAGTTGGGAGTTCCGTACAGCTTCGCTGATAGGTAATAAGCAATAACGGATTAGCGGGCCTGTCGGCCTCTAGCGTCGTAGTACGTCCCCTGTCGGCTCGTTTGCACGGGAAACGTTTTCCAGGGAACGCGAGGGAGCCTTGTCGCCGTTACGTTGCGCAACATTTTTTTCGCCCCTCCGGGGGAAGGCATAAATCACATCGTCGGTCAGTGGAAATAATAACGACCGGTATATACGAGCGCGTAACGAGCACCGGTAACGAGTGACGAAATTGGACGATCGGCTCTCCAAGGTTTCTCGAGCCAACCTTTCTTTTAACTTTCCTCTTTCGAGAATTCGATAATCTTTCGTTTCGTTTCGAGGAAAAGTTTCGATTCGTGCGAGGATCGAAGATGATCGCTTTTCTTTTCTCGAGATCGAACGGCGTCTCGGCGAGGCGGCGTTCAATTATTATCGGCGCGGTGTCGCGCGTTTCCTGTCCCGAGGAAACACGCTCCCCACGGCATATAAAAATCGGCGAGAATGTCGGTGCACGGCCGAGCTCGGCTTACTTTCCCGCGCGCCGCGGCGCTCGTTTCGAATCCCGTTCCCATTCCCGTGGCCGATCGCGGCGCTCGTTTCGCCCGAAGAGAGGATTCCTTGGATCGGTGAGCGGCGGGCACCGGCGACCGGCTGGCCGCCGGTCCAAGAAAAACCGGCCTCGCTCTCGCGTACGTACGTGAGTTACGTGACGCCCGATCGGCTGTCGATTTATCGCGATCGTGCGCGCAAACCGGCGACCGGATGCGAGATTCGTTCCATTCGACCGCTGTGCGCCCGACGTTACGTGACGTGACGTGACGTGACGTGACGTGACGTGACGTGACGTGACGCGAGGCGACGTGACGAGACGAGACGCGACGCGACGCCGCGCCGTTTGCTCCCCTTTCCTTCTCTCTCTCTCTCTCTCTCTCTCTCTCTTCTCCCGAGAGATAATCTAATGAAATTTTGTTTGCTTGTTCGATGGAAGAAAGCAACGTGTCGGTTACGATTTCTACAATTTTCGTGTTTCCTGCGGACGTGCACTGTCGTTCCTCGTCCATTTTGCAAAGCGGACAATAAAGACGAAGGAGGTGGCCGGCCTGGCCGCCGCCCGGGGGCTGTGGATGGAAGCTCGAAAGGCGACCGTTCCCGAAGTCGTATCGCGAAAAAGAGAGGCACGCCGGCAATTTTCGGGACGGTCGCGAAATAATGATGATCTTTATCCCTAATGAAATTAGTCCTGCTCCTCCGGACCGCAGGAATAGACATCGTACCGTGAAATTACCGTAATAGGCGGCGAGCCCGTAGATCTCCGCTACACACGAACCCAACCTCTCTCTCTCTCTCTCTCTCTCTCTACCTCTCTTTTTCTTCTTACCTCTTCACCAAACCTATGCAACGTTTCTCGTGTATTTTGCCTCGATTTCGCGACGGTACGGCGTCGCCTCCGACCCGATCCATCCGGAGCTAACGCGGAACGATCCCCTCCTCCCCCCCCCCCAAACCCTATTTCACCGCAACGCCTAAATATAGTTCGCTTTTTTACCGGAATTTAAAATTACGGTCGTAAAGAAGCCGAGGGCAAATTAGACGAGAGAGATTCAACCCCTCGAGGGGTGTTCCTATTCTTCCTCCGAAACTGGGCGGAGGGAGGAGAGGTCGAAGGCAAAGCGAGTTGATTTTCCTTGACTCGAAGCGAGTAGGTAATTCTCCAAGTGGCGGCCGCGTTACGCGCTCGAGAAAAAACAGATTTCACTTGCACCTGCCCTCGCCTTGCACTCGCCTCCCCCCATTCCATTCTCTCTCTCTTCCCGTCGACGTCCCGTGGCTCCGTCCGAATCGTCAGGCACCCGCAGCCCCCTCCCCCCACACTTGGATCCCGGGCTCGTTCTGACGGAAACAATTGCTGCCCGGGGGCATCATTTACATCATAAGCAATCATAATGATCGAATTTTCGGCGAACGACGATGATCCAACGAGTGGAACGAGGGGAACCAATTCAGAAGTGGGTACCCACTTACACGACGCCGTACCGACTATGCTCGCGAGACAAAAAAGGAAGAAGGAGAGAGAGAGAGAGAGAGAGAGAGAGGGAGAATCACTCTTCTGACCCTCCCCCATCTCTCTTCGCTTCGTAGCTCGAGGCTACCTGTGTGTGCCCGAATCCTACGAATTGCCATCCGAAAATCTCTCTCTCTCTATCTATCTATCTTCTTTTCGAGGAGAGAGTCGCGTGGAAAGAAAGAAAAGAAGAGAAAAGGAGAAGGAAGGAAAAGAAAAAAGAAGAAATCAACGTCACGAAAATATTCGCTCGCGTTACTCGATCGAATCGGCCCAGGGTTACCGCTAGTTTTCCACTTCGGGTTTTACCAAAGACGACCAGAAGTCTGTTTTCGGCTCTGTCAACTATCTCCCTCTCTCTCTCTTTCTCCTTGTCTCTCTTCCTCTCTCCCTTCGTCCGTACATACGACTGGACCTATCAGTATGCGGACCACGAAACGTGGTCGAAGCCTCTTTCCCCTCGTCCCTCTCTCCGGCTCTCCTTCCTCCTCGTTCCAAGCTCGCCTCTCTCTTCCCTCCCACGATGTCCTTCTCCCTTGTCTCTCTCCTTCCCTCTCGCTCGCCATCCCTCGCGCGCCCATCGCAGCCTCTTCGTCGCTCCATCTTCCGCCCTCCCCCTCCCCTCTCCTTCCCCTCTCGCTCCGAGCAGTCCAAAGCGAAACGTAGGCTGTTTCGAAGAGAGTGTTTCCAGCGTAATACCGAAACGGTATTGATTGCACGGCCTGCCTAGCTTAGCCCGCCGCCACCACCGCCTATCCATCTATCTACCTATCTCTATAAACTCGCCTATTTTCCTATCCTCCTTGCCCGCAAAAATCGGGCAAAAATGCCGAATGAATTAAAAAAGGGAGAAAAGAATCGTGTTTTCGCGCCGATTTGTTCCCGCTCGTTACGCGATCGATCGAAAAATAGAAAGAGAGAGAGTTTGCTCCGGCGAGCCGTGACGGGGGTGGCGGAAATCGTAGCTGTCGTCCCGAGTCGAAATTGGCTCGAAGACCGTACTAAAGGGTAGTAACGACGTAACAATGACCTCGGTGGTGGAGGGTGGTCGGGTGACTCGAAGGACGGTGGGAACGGCAATTCCATCTCCGGAAGATGGGGTTGCCCTATCGTGCCTTGCCAGATAATTAGACCGGTAATCGGGAGAGTCGGTCGCTCGGTCGGTCGGTCTGTGATGCTCTCCAAATATCAACGTACTCCGCGAATTATTTAATATCAGAGTAAGTCTTGCCTTCATCTCATAGTTTTTCCAATAGGAGGAAGAACGAAGGAGCGTCTCTCTCTCTCATGGAGAATTTTTCGAGCAGAGGAGGAAGAAACGGTGATCTTTCTCGTCTCGAGAATTCCCATGAAAAGGGAAGGTTTTTCTCCCGTGCGTTTGGCGACATAACGAGGCGGATCGATTGCTCCTCGAGCATTAGCATTACAATGCCGTGGACACCCTCCTGCGTCACGACTGTGCCATTGATAGACGGTTGGAATTTCGGAGGAAAACGGGAAAAAGCGGGGAGCGGACGGGTGATGGGGGGGAGACAAGGAAAGCGACACGGTTAACGGTGACGAGTAACCGAGAGAGAGAGGGAGAGAGAGAAAGGGAGAGCACCAGCGGGCTTATTAGTCAGCAATGTGATCTATTTGCCCTGTACTGGCATAAAGAACCTACGTTATTGTGCCACTATGTTACGAAGAAGGGCGTTATTGCCCAATAGGGACCTCCAGTTAGCCCGTGCACCAGCAACCCGTGGCGACGTATGGCGTACGGTTATGGATATATCGCTCGTCCTTCCTCCTTCTCCACCCGACCCCCCGCGGCTCCCCGCTAATACGCCGGTAATTTTTTCTCCATTCCGGATATCGCTTTATTATTTCCTGCCTTCCTATCTCGCCGTTACCATTCGCCACTCGTCGAATCGGGGGAAAAGTTCATAAAATTCCGGAAGGAAACATCTCTCTCTCCTCCTCCCGCCAAGGAGGACCACGACCGCCTACGTTGTTTCTTGCATCGCGCTTTCGAAAACGTGAAAAGAAAGAGAAGGAGGTGAGGAAAGAAACACGGAGGGAGAAAGGATCGAAGCGTGCGTTCGACGCGAGCGCGAGTTTTTCACGCGTTTCGAATTTTAAAACGCGAGGAACAAAGGTGACGGTATCGACCACCTTACGCACTCCCTCCTCCTATCTGAAATCTACGAGGTAGGCAGGTCTACCTTACCTTCCTATCCTTCCAAGATGTATGCTGTATGCAGCTCTTTTGAAAAAAGAAAGGGAGGGAAGAAAGGAAGCGATCGCGAGAGGCAAGAACTCGTCGCGTACTTACTTCGTACGTAAGCGGTTTCATAATTGCCGAGGATAACGAGCTGCTCGAAGATTAAATAACGGCCGACCCGCTGCGCTCCCGGGAATGACACCTCGGCGGCTCACTATCGCGGCCCGGGGAAAAAACCGCGTTGCGACCGTTTCACCGATCCGCGGAGGAAGGGAGCTTGTAACGAGGAGCGCGGGCAACCGTTCGCGTCGTTACTTTCCATCGTCTCTCGCGGGAGATGCATTCCTCTATCCGAGATGACGGATAGTGTTTTGCCGCTACAATGTCGCGCGGCTTTTCTCCGCAACGAGAGAGAGAGAGAGAGAGAGACGGACCTCTCGCGAGGAATGCTCGCGATCTAGAATTCTCTATCCGAGCTAATTTCTTTATCGTCCATCGTCTTCGACCGCGTTTCTTTGTCGCGATCGAGGGGACAACAGGTTTCGAGAGACGGATAAATAACTAACGGCCGATGACTTTCGTCCGGCCAAATTGCTTTATCGTATCGGATCGGATAATTGGATTTCTACCGTTGGAGAATTAAAAAAGAGAGAGAGAGAGAGGGAGGGAGCAGACGGGTAGAACGGTGACAGGAGGATGGTAGGCACGGCCTCCATCCGCAACACTCCGTATTCCATTGTCGGTTTTGGCCGGTTCGGCCCATTGTTTAGCATCCCGCGGATTCATTCCCGCTCGTCTGACTCATGCGATCGGCTTCCGTCCGCGCGCGCCAACCGAATCGAACCAGCCAGCCATCCTCGAGCACGCACGCTCGTTTTGGCTTCGTTCGATTCTCTCGCGAGCGAGAGGATGTCGTCATCGGGCACCGGCCACGTGCCAACGTTTCGCAAACGTTCCTCGCAATTCGATTCGTGGAAACGGTGATGATTCGATTAATAATAATCGATTAATAATTCGGGATCGAGGAGGTAAAAATAAAGGAAAAGGGGCGAGGCGAGGTGAGGCCGCGATCGCGGACTTGGAGGACGGACGAGCGGCTCGCGAGGCAGCGAAACGCTTTCGGAAAATCCATAGCGTCGAGGAATATACGGGGTTCCAGCGTGGCGGAACACAATGGCGCGTTGTTAGAAAGGTAGGGCGATAAGAGAGAGAGCAGGAAGGAGGTCGGGTATGGCTCGAGAGAGGAGAGGAGAGGAGAGAGAGAAAGAGAGAAAGAGAGAGAGAGAGAGAGGCAGAGAGCTTGCGGCGTCGGTCCTTGCCCCGAGTACGTGCTTCGAGTGACAAAGCTTCCAGCATGAGACCGACCGACCGACCGACCAGAACGATACGGCGCATCAAGGTCCTCCACGATCGATAGACACGCTCGACTAAAATCTAGACTCTTCTCTCTCTCGCTCTTTCTCTCCTCTTATTCCTTTCTTGAGAAGAAGAAGAAGAAGAAAAGAAAACGATTCCAAGTTTTTCCTTTTGCCCGGTAAGTGCGTAGTAAAGCACGTACAGTAGAATACACGTTTTCAATTCGAAATCGAAGTCGAAGTCAATGGTAGAGTTATTGTCGTGGACGAGACAAAACGGTGGGATAAATTTATAGGACGAAAAGCCGTGGAAAATTCGACGTTTCGAAAATTCATCCGGATCGAAAACTTGGCCCGATTCGATTCGAAAATTTCCGATATCGCGATGGGATTGAGATCTCTTACGTACGTCCACGCGTATCTCGACGCGCATCTTTGGCTCGCGATCAAAACACGCGGTTCACGAACGAGCCTTCGACGATATTTTGACGATATTTTCTCCTCGACCGTTCACGATCGAACGTGGACCGTACATTGACGGATCACGAAGGGAGAGAGAGAGAGAGAGAGAGACGAGTTGCTACGTACGTAGGTGTCAGCAGATCCGTATCTGGCCCCCATCGTGGCCGCTGCTCGACACCGTGAAATCAAATTTGACAGATCGGCCCTACGCGCGCCCCTACGTGTGCCCCTTCTCCTCCTTCTCCTCCTCCTCCTCTTCCTCCTCCTCCCTTTCTCGTACATCTCGAGAGCGAACGAGAGAGAGAACGTTTCGTCGATTTAGACGAGAAGCGAGAGCGGTGGAAAATGGCGTTGCTCGCACCTACGGGGTGCCCCACGGGCACATCCAACAACCTCCCGCTCTTCCCGTATGGTGCCCCTTCTCCCTCCTCGTACGGGGCCGTACACCCCATTTTATACAATTCTCTTTTATCTGCCACTTCCCTGCCGCCGGTTACGCTCCCTCGGGGCGCGCAGTTCAAGCGGGCCTCCTTAGTTCCAAGCCGACACCTTTTTACAAATACATCGCACGACCTTCTGGCCCCTTCTTCCTCCCTTCTCTGTTGTAGTCGAGCTTTCACGCGCGCGTACAGCTCGACTCGACGACGACGAGTCGAGGAGCGCTCGATGATGATCGATTCGCAAAAAAGGAAGAGAAAAGAAGAGGAGAGAAAGGACACTTCTTCGCGCCTCTTGGAATTTTTCCTTTTTTTCTTTCTCTTTTTCCCCCAAACCCTCCTCGCGACATTTCGGCCAAGCACGTTCGATGTCCATCGGCGATGGACGAGACGAGACGAGACGGAATGGAACGAGGCCGATGCGATTACGCGTCGCCCCGTAACGAGTTTTTTTTTTTTCTTTCCTTCTCGCCTCGAATTCACGCCACCCCTCGTAATCTGGGCATCAAAGCGCGGCCGAGTCTCGGATGTGACGCGATCTTGATCGCGACACCCTCTTCGAAGAGAGGCCGAGCTCGTGTCGGGCGTTCGATCGGGCGACAGCTGCTGCCGCCCCGCATCGAAAACCAAATTATACGCTCAAAGGATCGAAGGAGATCTCTATTTAGATCTATATCTGCGGGGCCGTGATGCAACAAACTGCTATCCGGCCATCGTCTTCTTTGGTATGGCCGCGATAAAAAAAGGAACCGGCGCGACGACTATCTTGAATCGAACGCTCCGTGCGAACGGTGTCCGATTTCCTCGTTTAATCGCGTTTTCGTCCGCACCCTCGATCACCCAACATCTAATATTGTCTCTGTTTATCCGATCGATAACCTTGGACAACTGTTATAAAAAATATAACACGTTCGATGATATATTGTAAAATTCGCGACGATTCAAGGTTAGGTACGAATCTCGCGTTGTTTCGAAAGCGAAGAACTCGAGTAGCAGGAGTTCCTTGGAGAAAGAGGAGGAAACGTTGAAACGCATAAAATTGAAAAGTTTGACGGTTTACGGGAGTTTTAGATCGCAGTAAAGTCGCGCGTTACCTCTTCCATGGATCGTTATACTTTTCTCGCCGTTATTCGCAAGGGCTCTCTCTCTTTCTCTCTCTCTCTTTATCGTTCTCTCATCACCAAGGTCGCGTTTGTCGTCCCAACGACTTGTCCACCTTCTATCTACATTTACGAGATCCATTTTATCTGTGTTCATCGTTCCGTTCTCGAAAAGAGAAAGAAAGAGAGAAAAATTTCTTATCGCTTCGCTCGACAATTATTTCGACGTTTCCCCTCGAAGATCCTCCTCGATCGTCACGGATCGGATTTTCGGATCCTCGACTTATTCTTATCGACTGTTCTTCGACAAACGCGGAACCAATTCTTATCGCGATCCAATTATTTCGGCTCGGCTAATAACGGTAATCAAGCAAGGTGTGGATAGAGATGGAAAGGGAGGGCGCCTTATGAAAGAAGTTGTTCGGCATTCCAAGCTCATTGAACGGCCGCATTCCGCAGCCCTTGGGACGGATCCCCACGGAACGGTTAATTATATCCGTAGATTTTTGGCCAGAGCCGCCGAGGGTTAGAGGAGGGAGGGAGAAGGAGAGAAAAGTGAGCGGGGCCTAAGGGGTTACCGATGAACTTGGACTCGCTAATGAAGCCCGGTTCCCTCTCGGCCTAAACGAGTCATCGCCTCCGTTTCGGCTATATTTTATTGCGCGGCCAGCCCGCTTTATTATCGCCACTCGGCTACGCTTCCCTCTCCCCCCCCCTCTCTCTCTCTCTCTCACTCCTTCCCTCCTCGCGACGACTCCACCCCCTCTAGCAGCGTTGTTAGGCGTTTCTGGCTAGATCAACCCTTCCTCACGCCCGACTCAACCACCGATTCCCCGACCCTCGGAGAAAACAGTGACGCTCAACGAGCCGTTCCATCGCGCACGAATTCGCACGCGGGATATAAAAGGGTTGCGCGCGAGAACTGTCCGACTGTATACGCCAGCCAACGATCCGGCGATAAGCCCCCCTCGGTCTCTGCTCGACCAACCCTCTGCCTTTCGCCCGTCCACCACCGCTGCACCGTCGTCGTTGCGCCAGGGGCCGTAAATCCTTCGCTTTATTGACCTATATCGAACACCGCCGCGTATAAACACCGAATCGCCAAACAGATTTTTCCAAATATTCCTCTCTCTCTCTTCCCGAGCGAAACGAGGGACGAGTTTTCGACGAAAAATCCATCATTTTCCCTTTCTCTATTCCCCTCCCCCTCCCGCGAATCCTGACCAACAGAGAGAGAGAGGCGAGTGAGAACCGATGGCTTTTAACGGGACCAGCTTAAAACTATAATGCGCCCTAATCCGGCAATATCTCATGCTGTCTTGCGGGATTCGTCGCTCACGCGCAGTCGTTCCTATTTACTGGATCCTATATATATATATATATACATATATATACACACATCATTGGATCAACCCTTCGTCGAGTGACGGTTCACCCTTTCGACGACCCCGGACGTTCCATCATCCATTTAAGAAAATTAATACGCCTTTCCGAGAGAGGCGTTACCTCCCCCTCCCTCAAGAGTGTAACGAAAGAGAGACGCCGTATCGAGATTACCGGAGAGGGATATCGTGTAATAATCACCGCGTCGTCACGCGGAGCGGGTAATGAAAATCGCGAGGAGGGGACGTGTTAGCGGCGCATCGGCATCTGTTCGCGATGGAATTACGAGGTAACTTTGTCCCGGGGACGACTGGCGTTTCCTTGGGAGTGGAGTAAGGAGCTACTCCGAGGAGGAGCGTTCGAAGACGCGATGTAGCGAGATGGTAGCTTGGCAAGCTTATATATATATATATATATATATATATAGATGTGTATATATATAAGAGAGGGAGGCTTTGGATGGAGGTTAACACCAGGCGCGGCGGAGGGTGTGTGGAGCACGAGAGTGTGCATGATGGGTGAGGCTCCTCGGAGGCTTGAGTTTCCATTGGGGTTGGTTCTTGCGATATAAGCTCTCGCAGCCACAGAACCATACCACCCGTACCTCCCCCGTGGAAAGCCCGGCATCCCTCCACCCACCGTCCCTCTCTCTCTCTCTCTCTCTGGCCGCAGACCCCTACGAGACACACGGCATACCCACCACTATCGCCCACAGATAGCGGTGGTTCGGGTCGTCTCTCGGTGTGCTACGGGGTGTCGCGAGCCTCATACATATTCAGCGGATGCATCACCCTCTCCACCCGCTGCGAGTCCGCCGCCACCACCGCCGCCACCCCGGCCCCCTCCTCCCCCCGCCGACCTCCATCCAGTCGGTCATCTATTGACCCGCCATCCCCGAGGGCCTCGAAACGGCCGAGCGTGGACCAAACTTTGCCAGCTCACTCTCGCTAAACTCGAATTACAGAGCAGTTTTCGGGACCGATTGATGTTTAGGCGTTTTATCAAAACCGAGGAGCACCGACGCTGCCGCGAGACCGGCAGCGATCTCCAAAGTGTTTCTACGATCCTTTTATTTATATATACGTATGTATGTATGTGTGTGTGTGTATTTTTCGAAAAGAAATCGTTCGAACGCGTTGATGAGTCTTACGTAGCTATGCGTGTATATATATATATATATATATATATATATATATATATATATATATATATGGAAAATGGTAGAATCGAAGAAGAAGAAGAAGAAGAAGAAGAAAAAGAAGGAGGAGAGAAATTCGGAAGCGCCGGGGATAGAGTCGATGGTTTCGCGGCGAGGAGGAAGCGCGCGGACGGGCCGATGCACTGACATCCGACGCGACAGAACGGTTATTTACATAATAATCCGAGAGCTGTGGGAATAACACGTAATTGATATAAATATGCCGGAGCGATGACGGCACCGACAGACGCACGGCAGACTGTGGCCGCTGGCCAGCCTATGGTATCCATGGACTGGCTCCGCATAACTTAGCATAAATAATAAATAATATTGTGAACACGTGCCAGCGTTAACGCGCGTGCGTCATTAATACTCTCCTCCTGTATACACTTAGGCGGCTGTATATATATATATACCACCAGTCCGTGCCAACAGTTTTACCATCCACTCCGTTCATTCCTCCGTTTATTCCCTTCCCAGGATAAACTGGATCGAGAGAGAGAGAGAGCGTAATCTCGTCCCGAAACGGGCGCCGATATTTTCTGTATTTCCTATCCCGTCAAGAAATTCGTCGAATTCGCAAAGAAAATCGCGAAATCCTCTTCTTCCCTCTCCCCTTCTTTCGAGAGATCGTATTTCGATCTCGCCGAATCGGGCCGTGAATCGCATTCCTTCCACGCTTATTGCCCGTTCCCGGTAATAATTAACCCCACGGTTCCACGATTCGTGGTCCACTCGAGAAAGAGATCGGAGAGCGCAGCCGCGCGGAGACACCGCGCACTACCTGGCCTGGCCTGGCCTGGCCTGGCCTCGCCTGGCCTGGCCAGGACGGGACGAATCGGCGGCGGTGCCGTTTCGGGGAAAGGGGAAGCGAGCCGGCTACCACACCCCGACAACATCTTAATTCGCGATAAAGGGTATTAGGACTGGAAACGGACACCCGGCTGGCCGGCAACTGGAACTGGAACTCGAACTCGTCTCCGGATAGGAGATAGGTACGAGACACGCAGGTCCCTTCCTCTCTCTCTCTTTCTCTCCCTCCCTCCCCCCCCCCCGCCTCTCCTCGTTCCACGTATCCACGCAGCAGCGACAAGATTAGCATCGCTATTCGGTTACACGCGAAACGGACACGCGGCCCCACGGCTACCGTGCGAGTCGACGCGCTTTCTTTCTGAAAAAGAAAGGGAGCGTCTCGTAAAAAAATCGAAACCCCTTCGAGTATTTTCTCTCGTCGCGAAAAAAAAGTCGCTTCGCTCCATCCCTCCTCTTGAGAAATATATATACGCGTGGAAATTCTCCGAAATGACGGCGAGAACGGTGAAAAAGCTCGCGCGATCCGGGGAAATTTATCGCGGTATCGTAACGTCGCATCCTGGAGAGAGGGAAGGGGTTGAAAGTGGCGATCCTCGCGATTCTCCCAGCCAGCCGGGCAGTTTGGCAGCGAAGAAGCCCATCGGTTGGTGTCAGCCTGTAATATATACGTCGTGCCCCCACCCCCTCCCCGTAGCAAGTAAGGGGGATTCCGCGACGCGCGTGGCGCGGCTTTCGTTGGCCGCCGTCACGTCGTAAATAATCGTCGGCCAACGCTTCTCGCGCGCTGGGGGTAGCGGTAAACGTTCGATAAACGATCCAAATCCGTTTACGGGAATGCGTAATGCCCGTCGCGAAGAACCATCGTCCATAAATGTTTTCGACTTATGTCTGTACGCGCGACTGATGGGCCTCGAGAATTTCTCGAGCCAGATTCGATTCACTTGGCTCTGTCGATTATTTTACGCGCAACGATAAATAAAGCGAATATCCATTTTCGTGGAATATCGGGTAGTCGAGGGAGGGAGAACAGGTGGAGTTGGCAGCGTAGTTACGAAGTTAACACCCGAGGTTAATCGGGAGGGATAGGAGTTGAAGGAGGAGAAGAAAGCAGCCGAAAGAAAGGAGAAAAAAGAAAAGGGAAGGTGTCCGGTGCACCTCGGTATTCGCTCGGTTATTTGATTAAGCGAGAGGGGTGGGGGAGGAGGAGGAGGAGAGAGCGAGCTTGGCTCGTAGTTGGCTCGTTCAATTTCCCAAGGTGCTCAATTTCCATCGTGGTCTCTTTTGCGCCGCGCGAATATATCTACGACGGGCGATCGTCTGGACGGTGGAGAAAATTGCAGGAGCGGCGATTGCAATTTATCCGCGAATACCTCGGAGGAGGCGATGATCCATGAGTGGCCCGAAGGAAGAAGTAATCCGGCCGGCAATCAAGAAGCGAGCCATCTTCGATCGGGCGCGCGGCGGAGAGGGCGCGGAGAGCGTGGCGGTCCGCGCGGACAGGTTTATCAATGCATATTGGAAACAAGTTGGCCGTTAAAGAAAGAGTTCGCAGCGAGCTGCACGCAAAAGGAAGGCTGCCATCCGAGGATTCGGCCCGTCCTGATCGACTTCTTCTTCTCCTTCTCCTTCTCCTTCCTTCTCCTCTTCGTCTTCTTCTTCTTCTTCTTCTTCTTCTTCTCTCGCGCACACCACCCGCTCTTCTCCCTCCGGTACGCCCTCTACTTCGGTCTCTCCGGTCTTCTTGGCGCGCTGCACTCCCTGAAATATGCCGCGCGTTGTGAGTTAGTTTAATATGCAAATGGCCGGGGAGATAACGGGTCGATCCGTGAAGAGTGGAGAGACGGCTAAGTCGTGATTCCGGTAGCCGTGTCTTCTCAACCCTCCGCGTCGTTCCTCTCCCTTCTCTCTCTCTCCCTCTCCCCCTCTTTCTCTCGGTTTTTTGCTCCGTCGCCCGGTCGACGGTCGAGGATCCGTGCACCGGCGAGAGAAGAGAGGAGGAAGGGAAGAAGAGAGGAAGCGTGGAACGGTTGCGCTCGGCGAATTGAGAGATAAGGGGGCCCACGCTTAACCCCTACGGACGGCCAGGGACGCATCGTTCGTGGTCGATCGCCACCGCTTCTTAAAAGCGCATCCGCCTTAATGGATCGCTTCGCCCATTGGTAAACACGCCACGGTGGTCTCTATGAGGAATTCGCGTACGGGATCTGGCGAGGATCTGGAAATTTATCGCGCGTCTCCGACCGCTTAATCCCGTAATGGGCCGAGAAGGGCGTATCGAGGTTTCTCTCCGAGCTTTCTCCACGGTTACGTGGTCCGTGTCTCTCGGCGTGGAGCACGATCGTCGGATGGAAGGTGGAGAATCGATCGACCTCGTCCTCGGTCGGTCGGTCGGTCGGTCTGTTTTTCGAGAGGAGCAGAAGAAGAAGAAAAAAAGGAGGAGGAGGAGGAGGAACCGTAACGTAGTCATGGCCACACGGTGGTATTCGTGGCCTCGGTGTTGGTCGGTGTGTCGAGGTGTGTAGGAGGCTCGAGGGGGGTCCGAAGGGGGTTAGTAGCTAAGGTAGGTAAGCGCTTCATTAGGCCGCGAGAGCTCCCTAATTACACACGGCCTCATTAGCGGCTTCCACTCCCCTCGACCTGTCTCGCCGCTCCTCTCAGGGTACTAGCATCGTGTCTATAGACGCGTACACCCTGCCTGCGGTGCCTCTTCGTCCTCGCTCCTATCTCTCCGTGTTCGTGGATGCTCGAGGGGAGAGCGAAGGGGCGGGGGAGGGCGAGCGTCGAACGACGGATAGACGAACGGATAGAGAGACAAATGGAGGAGAGAGAGAGAGAGAGAGAGGCGGGTAGAGAGCTCGAGGGAGCCACAACGCCGTGTTCGTCGCCGCAACGAGGTTCCCGACAACCGGCTGCGTTTCTGCGTTCTGTCTAAACGTGCCAGCAAACCGCCAAATGCCACCTGATCGTTCTCCCGAACACGGTGAAATTACACCCGATCCCCCGCCTCCTTCCAATTATCCTTCCGATCCATTTTTCTCCTTTTTCTCATTCCCTCCTCTTCCTACACACACACACACAAGCGAAGAATTATCTTCGACGACGCACCAACGAATCTTCCTTCGTTTTTCCGTCTCTCGGATATTTTTTTTCCTCTCTCGTTTCCTTTTTGGAAAGAAAAGAACGAGGGAGTCGCGGAAAAGTTCAAGCCTCGGATTTTCCCCTCCCGTTAAAGGTATCGCGGCGGCGAGATCCTCGCGTGACTTAATTGGAAAGGGTGTGGACGCCGCGAGAACCGGTGCTTAACGAGCAAACTTATAGCCCCCGCGAAGCAATTCGTATCAATTAACCGTTTCGGTGCACGCGGTGGCGCGGGTTCGGCTCGAAAAAATGCGACGCGCGCCGCTCCCAATGGTATCTCGAGTCCCGCTAACAGGCCGCTCATTATTTATGCATTTGAAACGAGCGTGGCACGAGCGTGGACGCCAACCCTTTCCTTCCACGAGAGAGGGGGAGATCGAAAATAGCCGTCGAGAGTCCACCACCCTTTTCTCTGGTGCAAACGAGACGGGGAGAGAGAGGCAAAACCCTTCTCTTTTTGAACGTCGCTTAAGAAACGATCGTTCGATTCCTCGTCGTCGTCGTCGATAACAAAGGAGAAAAAGAGAGGAGGAGAATTCGGCAAATTCTTCCGGTAGAAGGGTAGATCGATCGACTCGTGTCCCGAGTTAATTCGACGTTCTCTTGACACGCCCCACACCCCTGCAAAAATTAACAGCGCCCCGCCGCTTCGATCCATTATCGCGGATTAAAACTCGGAATTGCGCGAAACACGGGGGAGGGAGGCCACGTCGCTTCGAATTAAATCGTTGTCAATCGTTGTCAGCGCTGTCTTTTACCGAAAGTGGACGGCGCGTGTCCAAATTTAAAATCACGTGATTAACGTTGTTTAAACGCGGTGGCCCGTGCGACCCCGTTCGAAATTTCCCCGAAATTTTCCGAAAATTCCAGGAATCGAGGGGAGGGGAACGGAGGCAAAAAGGTACGCGGCGCTGCGATGACGACGAAGGACGGAAAAATGGAGGAGAGTGGAGCGGGAGGGACGAATTCGAGGAAGGAGGAACGGCGGGAGGAGGGGGACGACGAGGTTGGCGATGGTCGGGCCGATCCGGTTGATTGATGCGCGTCGTCTGTCGGTCTGTCGGTCGGTTGCGCGGTCGGTCGGGGTTGAATGCAGTCGCGGGCCTCCGCGGCGCTTGGCCGGGCCGGAAACGGTCCATCACGTGACCACGTGACCACGTGACGGTCTGCCCTTTGTTCCACGCGATCATTAGTCTGTCAATATGCCCAAACGACGCTCGGCTTGTACGCCCCTCGCATGTATGTATACGTATCTACCTGCACAATGCGTCCATTGTCTTCCACGCGCGCGTATTATACACCCCCATTATGCACGTGGACGCGTGCGTGCTCGGTTGCCTGGCTGGCTGGCTGGCTGGCTGGTTGACTGGCTGGTCGGCCGGCCAACCGTTCGTTCGGTTCCCTGCCTCGATGCCTGTCCGATGCCTCCGCGAGATCCGCGTCTCTCGATTCTCTCCGACCGTCATCGATCGATCGCGCTCGTTAACGCGATCGCGCCGACCAGACTGCGAGAGGCCGCGTTCTCAATTAATGGCTCGCCCGCCGATTCAACTGTGTACATACAACGGGGAGGAGGAGGAGTGGGGAGTGGAAAGAAAGGAACGGAGGAAGAAGCAGATTTCTTCCATCACTTTCCATCTCTCCTCGATGTAGGAGGAATTTTTCTTTCTTTTTTTCTTCTTTTTCTCTCCGTGGAAAACGCAAACACGGGTGGGGGCGAGAGATCGGAAGGATGAAATCGCGTTACGGGTTCATTGGATAATCCACGGGTGTTAACGCGTCGTCTCGTCGTCGTGCGCTCGTTCCTCTTTCTCCGTTTCCACCCTCCCTGCATTTCGTCGCCGAGATCTTCCGATGATCCCGGAAGGCACCCCATCCGCGAGAAGAGCGGCGAGGCCGGGCAACGGCGCCGCGCTAAATCCAGATATATGATGCGAGCAGCCGTGACATGCAAATCTGGTCAAAGCCCGACGCCATTACGTTTTCAAATCTTTAAAGTGTGTTTAGACAGCAGTCGACGGCCTCGGAGATGGAGCAGGATATCCTCGAATATCGAGCCATCCCTCTCTTTTTCTCTCGAGCAGAACAATTCCAAGAAGGAGAAGAAGAAGGAGAAGGGAAATTTCTCTCTGCTCGGCGATAACGCGATCGATGGAAAAGAAAGAAAGAAAGAAAGGAAGGGCTGGAAACTCGATCGACGATAATCGTAAAGAGTAGCACTACGGGAGTTCGTGGAAGTCGTGGACGGTTCCCGGAGCGGATCGGCAGGGCAAAGGGAGACGCGTGGCAGCAACCGCGTAACCGTGGATCCGTGGAAACGCGGGGCGCGATCGTTCGACGTGGACGATCGATCGGAACCCGAGACGAGTTTTTGCCCCCCTCGATGTCGACGCGACGTCCGAGTTTATTTCGTTCGACTTTCGATTCGTGCGGCCGCGCAGGGCGGTCCGCGCAACCTACTTCGCGTTTTATATACACCGGGGGACCAATTAACGGGGGCGGAGGGCAAAAAGGGGACCGCGTTCGAGGGTGGTCGACACCACAACTCGATCCTCCTCGAAGGAGAAGAGGGAGGATGGAAAAGTCGAGGCGCCGCGAAATCCGAATTCGAGGATTGCCTCCTCGAAGTTTCGAGATCTCTCCTTCTTGGAGAAGAGAGAGAGGGAGAGAGAAGAACTGGTCGGTTCGAAAGTCTGATAAGAAGGGGCTCTCCGGCGTGCTCTCCGGTCTGGTCCGCCCGGCTCCTTTTTGCTCGATCCGATCCCACGAGCGAACCACACTGGCGGACGTTCGATCGCCGTCCCGTCTCTCTCTCTCTCTTCTGCCGCGTGGTCGTGAAAGGCTGCCAATCGCGGGACGATCGGGGACAAAGAGACGAAACACGCTCGTTTCGCGGTATTCCGTTTCTTGCCGTGGTCCGCCGCGAGCCTGTGCCTGCCCTTTCGCAGCCGCGCACCGCAGCGGCACGCCCGCGTTAACGCGCCGATCTCGTTAACGCACCGAAAGTGAACCGACCTCTCCTCCTCCTCTTCCCGACCGGATCGATCGAAGAAAAGCTCGGCGAGGAGGAAAAGAAGCGAGCCGAGCAATTAACGGCTTCCTCGATATCGATGATCCTCGGATCGATCGATGGAACCGTGGCCCGCGCCGCGGGGGAAGAGACGAGGGTGGGAAGAAACGATGGGAGGACGGTGAAATTCCTTTACGTCCGATACCGAGAGAGGGCGGCGAGGTTTCTGTTTCTGCGCCGCATGAAATAATAATAAATACGCGGCGGTGGTGGTATTGCGCGGCTAAACTGATTCGTAAGCGTGGAAGCCGCTCGGAACAATGGGCGCGGGACGACCGGGAACGACCGCCGACACACAATGGGGGGACCGAGTCGGCGGTCTGACCTCCGACCTCCGCCTCTGCACCACCGCATTCGTATTCGGATTCGTCCGCCCCGATTGTGTGCTAATGCCTCGCCTCGGTGTCCGCTACCGAACCTCGCGACACCCTCCTCCCTCCTCCCTCTTTATACACACTCTCTCTTTATACACACACCGGTAGCGGCGAACAGCAGCACGATCTTTTCGTCGTCCCGATCCTCGCGGGCCGCGTACGCGGAGGAGGGGGAGGGGGAGATCCGCGCGAAACCGCGGGAGAGGTCGGGGAGAGAATAAACCGGGTTTCCGGTGGCCTTGCACCCGAATTTCAAACTTTCCCCGTTAACCGGCGGCGCGGGAGGGGGCGCGGCGGAAGGGGGGTCAAGGTGGCAGGGGCCAGGGATGGAACGAAGGTCAGTGTCTGCATAAAACCGCGCGAGAGGCAGGAGAGGCTACAGGCTGTCGGTTCGCCGAGAACGAGCCGCCGAGGCGTTTGCTATGCGGGCTGCGCAGCCCGTGGCTACGTGCCCTGCCTCACGAGCCACGACTCAAATTCAACTCAAACTCTCCCCGCTTTCTGCATCTGCTGGTCCGCTTTCCCTCGCTCGTTCGCTCGTTCGTACGTTCGTACGTTCGCTCGCAACTCGCGAGACCTGCGCTTTTTAACTTCCGCCGACCATCCTCCTCCTCCTCCCCCCTCTTCCCCCGTTGGATCGTCTTACCGTGTTTGCCGCGTGGCCAAAGATCCTCTCCGATTAATTCCGGGATGATCGCGCCGCGAATTTCAATGCCCGTCTCGATTCGCTTCTCCGCGATTTTTGTAATCTCGACGAGAAGTTTAGTCGTAGCAGTCGTATGGTGGTGGTGGTATCGGTTATTCTGTTCGAAGTAAAAATCGTTCCTCGTGTTTTTCACTCTGTTTCTCTCTCTCTTCTTCCCCTCGTTTCGCATCGACGAAATCGTCGTACGACGCGTGATCGACGTCGGGAAACACGACGAGCGAATCACACTCCCCCGTTTCGAACGGGTTAATTCCACCACGGTTGCTACATCAACCCCCAACGCGATAATTAAACCGAAATAAAAATCCTGGCCATCCGTGTCGTTCGATCCGACCACCCTCTCTCCAATTCCCCGTCTCTCCCTTGTTTTCTCCCCTGTCAACCGTGTTTCGCGCCGTGTTTAATAACAATAATAATAATAACTCCGTCCCCTCGCTAGATTTTTTTCGCTCGTCTCGATGCATCTCGATCTGGAGAACTTGCCGGTCCGTTTTCTCGGGCGGAAGGATCGATTCTCGGCCTGTGCGCGACCGTGGAAAGCGTTTCCCCGACGACGTTACCGGCTGCGGGGCACTTAACCTCGGTTTCGTAGCGCGATAACGGCAGGATCAGCTGACTAGCAAAACTGACCTAATTATTATGCATTTATTCGCGCGTATTCAAATGCGCCGAGCGGCGGTGGCCGTTCTCTCTCTCTCTCTCTATCCCCCTCCGCATTCGTCCCTTTCGCTCTCCTTCGCATCGAACGGCGTACCTCGCACGCTCGCTCGCTTCTCTCACGCACTCCAAGAACGTGTACGCGTTTGCCGACACTTTGACTCTTTTCTCTCTCCCTTTTTTTTCCAAGTCCATTTTTCTTCTTCTCTTCCGTGGATGGCGGTTTCGAAATCCTGGTTTTCGAATTGGAATTTCGATCGGGCGAGAGGATCGATATTCGAGAGCGCAGCGCAGTTGGAATTTAGAATCGTTTAGAACGATCGATTATGCGAACGAGATATATTGCGCGCGATCGCCGATTGCAAAATCGATCGGCGCGTGCAGTGGCAGCGTTTAACGTTCAAGGACGGAATCGCGGAAGCAAAAAAACCCGCGACTTACGCAATCCGCCACGGATTTCTCTTCGTATCGCTCTTTGTCCATCCTTCTTTTTTTTTTCTTCCTTCTCCACCGTTACATATCATCCGCGTGCTTCTTTTTTCTCCTTTTTTTTTCCCCTCCGACGTAAATTCCTCCCTCCTCCTCCTCCTCCTCCTTCGAGTCGAAGTCACCTTGCCCGCTCGCAACGCGACGGAAAACGTAAACGTAAACTTTGCCGCTCGCCCTCCTTTTCCCCTCGCCGACTTTCGTTTCAACTTCTTCACCCGTTGAACACTCGAATCCAACCGCGATCATCTCCACCCCTTCTCATCGTGGAAAAACGAAATATTCGAGAACGAGGCCCGACAGATGTCGCGCGATCGCCGCATTCTATCGCCAATTCCTTCGACGTTCCGTTCGCTTCTGTGAATGTCCGCGATCGAAACGAGAGGAGAAACGAGGAGGAGGAGGAGGACGAAACACGGGACAGTTAAATGCCGCGGGTTTCCAAAAAGGAGGAAAGAAAAGGAAAGAAAGAGGGGAAAAATTGAAAGAAGGAATCGAAGGGAGGAGAAAAAATAGGACGAGAAGGAAGCGAGGACAGGGCGGCGTGCACCAGTCGGTCTTTCGGTCGGTCGGTCGATGGTTCGCGTTTAGCGTGCGTGAAACACGACTCTGCTACGCGTGTAGCATGCACGCGCTCTCTCGAGGCGACGCGGAGAGCGCAACGGCCGCGCCGCGGCACGCTGTGTACACACGTACGCGCTTGTCCGGGGTTGAGGGTGGAGGAGGGCGTCTCGGCGCCATGCTGATTTGCATGCGCCGCCATGACGGCCGCCGCCGCTCGAGCGGGGGTTGCGCGACGCTCGGTGCGGAGGGTTCGGAGGGTAAGCATCGATCGCTTTCTCCTGTCCACCCTCTCCTCGCCCCCTCCTCTCGCCCCTCCGCCACCCGCGCCCCTCGACGCCACGCGTCATCCGCACGTTTCACCTTCCCTCTCTCTCTCTTCCCCCGTCCTCCTCCTCCTCCTCCTCCTCCCCCGTGTCTCCGCGATTTTCCTCGCTTCCTTCTCTCTATCCGTCACGGTGTTATCTTTCCCTCCTGCTCCCGCGTCCGCGTCGCGGCCTTTTTTTCCTTTCCCTCGACGACCAACGCGACGTCTGAAAACAACGAGCCATCGTCTCGCATCTCTCTCTCCTTCTTTTTCTCCCATCTCGTAAGGTTTCGTTCATCTCGCTCTCTCGTTCGTCAAAGCGATCCTCTCGTTCGTTCGATTCGATCGGACGAAGGATGGGGAAAGAAAAGCGATTTCCGTGGGAATTATGGAGATAACGCGCGAGAGATAACGCGGGAAATGCGAGTCTATTCACCGCTGTGCGGTCGAGAGGGCGAGAGGGCGCAAGGGGTAGGTGGTCGGAGCGGGGGTCGGTGGCACTGTTTGTTTTCGTTGGGCCACATAGCGTGATACGTTTGCTTAATGCGCCACGTCCGTCGTCCTTTCCTCCGCCGCAACCACTCTGTAGAACCGTCGTCCGCCCCGTCGTCGGGGCGGGGGGGTGGGTGGCGACGATCGTTGCGGTGAAATCTACCAGGCGGTAAATCATCGCGCGTAAATTCTCGCTTTTTACCGATCTCTCTCTTTCCCTCTTCCGCCACGCTTTTCGACCCGCGTCGCATTTTCTCCTTCCTTTATTTCCTTCTTTTCTCTCCTCGATTCCTCTCTCGCGCGAAGAAACAGAAGAGGAAGAGGAAAGCTTTTCATTACGTTTTTCTTGTATCCCTTTCGAAACGTGGGATACTCAATCGCGAGGGAGGGAGAAAAAAAGGGAGGAAAAGAGAAAGAAATGGACGGCGGAGCGAAGAGGCGGTCCGAATGAATCGCGATCGCTAATGGTTCCAGTAGGCCGTGCCGGCAACAGGATAATTGG
This sequence comes from Apis mellifera, assembly GCF_003254395.2. NCBI lineage: Eukaryota > Metazoa > Arthropoda > Insecta > Hymenoptera > Apidae > Apis > Apis mellifera. The sequence goes on along the minus strand of NC_037647.1, from coordinate 9,620,602 downwards.
CCGTTTCGTTTCGTTTAAAGTCGGGCGATGACGCTCGATGACAGCAATTTGCCGCGTCTCTCTCGCGGGGAAAAAGAATTCCCTCCCTCCCCTCGAGGAGGAGGGAAATCGCGAGAGGAGGAGGGAGGAGGGATTCGTCGAAAGCAACGAGCGCTCGATCGCGAGCGCTGGTAAACAAACCGGGGAACCGGATTCTTCGTGAGAGTGAAACACGCGCGGGGATTCGCGCGCTTTCCTGCTATCTCGTATATACTCGAAGGAAGGATCGAGTGGAGGAGGAAAAAGCTCGCTGTGAACGAGAGAGACGAAGAAAGAAAGGGAAAGAGAGAGAGAGAGAGAGAGAGAGAGTACGGGTTAGTACGAAGTATACAGGGCGAACGGCGTGGACCCCTTGGATGGTTGCCTCATGAAAGATGCATAAGACGACTCACCGGGGGCGCGATAAAGAGTCGACAACAGACAGACCGACAGTCACCCCTGTGCACCTCCCTAATACCCCCGATGCAATACACTACCACCCTGCGCGGAGGAATATACCGGGATGCCGCATCCACCTACCGCAGGGGGGTGGCTCCCACTATCAATTAATTATAATCTAGATTGATGGATCCGATCCACGTCCGTATCGGAGATTAGTCCCGGTTCCGCGTCCTCCTCGCGGACGAACAATCGTTCCACGCGTTTCAAACCCGCCCCCCTCTTCGTGTTTCTTCTGCTTTTCGTGTATGTATCCTCGTTGGAAAGAAGGAAGAATGGAAGGAAGGAAGGAAGGAAGGAAGGAGGGAGGGAGGGAGGGCGAATAATAGACGCGTGGCGGGAAGAGGAGGACGAAGCGTCGAGGCGCGTTTGCGAGGTCTGTGGGCTAATGGCATGCAAGCGAGCGGTGGCGATGGTGGCAGACTCCCGTCCCGTCGCGGTCGGTCGATAGGAATTAGCATTTTTATGGGTCTATCCCGCTTACGTGCTACGGTGCCCCGAGCCACCTAGATTCTTCGCCATTGTTCACGCACGCCTGCTACGCGCCGTGCTAAAAACCTACGGTCAAACGGTTCCGAGTTTCTCCGCGTGTCGTTCACCTCGCTCGCTCGCTCTTCCTTCTCTTCCTTCCTTCCTTCCTTCCTTCGAAATGCGCGCCAACGCGTTCAACGCGGGCAACGATTACACTTTTGCACTGGCGAAACGAGAGAGGAAGAGAAAGAGAGAGAGTGGAAAAAGCTCGATAATAAATCGATCGTGGCGAGGCGCACCGGCTACCTCAGCCTACTACTCCGAGCCCGCTTCCTGCCCGCCGATCGAGATCGCCGATGAAAAAACTTGCACCTCGTATACGAGGATCGACTTCTTTGGCAAATCGGTCCGATCGTCGACTAATTGGCGATCGTGCAGTATGACTGACCTTTCCGTGGCGCGTCGTGAAAAACGGCCGCCTCGAACGAACGGCGCGCCACCCCCTCGCCCCCTCGCCTCCCCGACTCTCTTCCAATTTCGTCGCCGCTCGCGACGCTCGACCGTGTTTTCACGGCGTCACGGTGAAAGAGGTGAAAGAGAGGTCGGTGAAATTCCAACTTTCCCTCCGACTAATCGCGCAACTGGCTTCAAGGTCGATCCAAAGGAGACCCTTCTTCCCAACGAGGAGGGCAGAGGAGGAGGAGGAGGAAGAGGAAGAGGAGCGAAGACGCGCGCGTAAAGAGCGAACACGGCCTATGGGGTGTTTAGTGCGTATTACCGAGGAAAGGCGGCCATGGGGGTTGGCAGGCAGGGAGGGAGGCAGGCAGGGAGGCAGAGCGGGGTGGAAGAGAGCGAGGAAGAGGAAGACGCGGGTCGGGTGGGAGGGAGAGAGGATGGTGGCTGTCGAAGGGCCGCCGGAGGGTCTTCTGGCGAGAGGCGCCTGCGCGTTTCCATGGACACCGTGTATATACGCCCCCTCTTCCGCGAAAAGAAGGGTATATATCCCATTCCAACGCACCGGTCCCCCCTTCAGTCACTCCATCTCGTTCTGTCACCGTTCGTTCTCCGCGCCCTGCTGCCCACTTTCGACTCCTCCGCGCCCGGAATCCTCTGCCCCTTTCTCTTTCTTTTTCCCCTTTGTCTCTTCCCTCCCCTCCCTCACCCTCTCCCTCTCCCTCTCTCTCTCTCTCCTCACATCACGAAATCTCGTATACGCGTATCCCAACGACGATGCCGCGATCGAGATACGCGTCGTCGACGTATCGCGGTGGCTTTTCGCCGCGTATCGAGCATTTCGCCATCGACTTTTCAACGCGCCGCTTCTTCCCTCTCGTTTTTTTCGCTCGCTGACCCAATTAAACCGCAACTTTGACGCTACGCTACGCTACGCTCGCGTTTTTCATCGTATCCGATGGGAAGGAGGAGGAAAAAGGAGGATCGACGACGACGACGACGACGACGACGACGACGAGGACGTCCGTGCGACGATGCGCCGATTCATTTGAATAATATTCGTGTAGCTCGGGCGAGGAGCCGCGTCCCCGCCGTTTTTCGGCCCGATTCCGTCCTCGTAAAAACATCACGGAGCCACGGCCGTTTCTGTTCAAACAAAACCACCTTGTCCGCCACGGCGTTTTTTCGACTTTACATTCAGGTCCATGTTTTGTTCGGCTCGACTCTCGACGACGGACGGACGGGCGGACGGGCGGACGTGAGACGAGGACAGGTAGAAAAAGTTCCCCTCGGTGCAGCCAAAGTCCGGGAGAGGGCACCGGATGGAACGACGCGACCGCCTACTTGGACCACGGGACACGCTCCGTTACGCGCGCACGCACTCGCTCACGCACACCTAGAATTCCACGAGAGGCGAGCGTGTCCTCGTTGCATGCGCGGCACGAGTGCTTTTAAATATATCACGCGTCGTGGCAGCCGGACGAAACCGGGCGAGGATCGCCGCGGCGGCTAGGCCTCTGCCTACCCTGCTATCTCCTATACCTGGGAAACTATTCGGTGAGAAAGGAGAAATTTGGATATTCGCCAGGGAAACGTTTGACGCGCCAGGGAATCGAGCTCGTCGCCACAACCGCGTCTGTTGCGTACGTACGCAACGACGTTTCGATCGGCTCCGCTTCCGACCGGAGCGTAGCCCCGGAAACGAACGGCGAATGGAAATGGCGCGCGAGCTGCGAACGCTTAGAATTTCTGTTGCGCAACAACCTGTTTTACGAGCCGCGGTTATCCCACGCGATTCGTGTCGTCGCGCGTGGGTTACGGCATTGACCGGCCCCTGCTCCGTTTACGACCAACTTAACCGATCGGAATACGGAAGGTATTCGTATCTGGCAACGATTCCATCCGATCCACGCTCGAGATTCCTCCTTCATCGTCGCCCCCGTTTTCCCGTCTCGGCTCTAAACGGAGATCCGTCAATTCGCCAAGGCTTCGAGTCTCGCTCGCTTGGCACGCTTGAAAGATAACGCGCGCCGATTCGTCAAACGCATCTCGCGAGAGGAAAGGGGAGGAAATTTCGTTCCCTTAAGGATGGAACAGAGAGAAACGGTGGTTTTACGATTTTTCCATCGGGACGTAACCGGGTGGCACGCGACACCGATATCGATAATAAAGTCCTTTACGCGGCAACTAACCGCTCGCCTGTTCGAGGGTTCCAACCACCACCACCACCGGCCGCGTTTACTATCATCGTTACGGCCGCTCGCGCGCATAAATCGCTTTACGATCCGTCGCTAAAAACGGATTTCATGCGAAAGTGGATGGCCTGCCGCAGCCGACCGCAACCGGCGATCCCGCGGAACCGGCTTGGCCCGCGCCCACCGATCTTCCACTCTCTCTCTCTCTCTCCCTTTTCCATCCTAACTTGTTGCTCCAACGTCGAAACGCAAAAGCTACGCAAATAGGAGGAGGCGCCCTTCTTCTCTCGCCCCGATTTCGCGATTTCGGAATTCCCTTCCCTCTCCAAGGAAGAAAAGAGTGTAAACGAGCGGTCGAGGAAGGAAGGGGAGGGTTGGACACGAGCTGGAAACTAGGAGGAGACGAGATGATGGATGGACGGTCGGTCCCTCTCCAGCAACGGTTGTCGGCCGGGTTGGCTGCGTCGTCCCGACGCTCACGACGATGCTGACGCTAATGAGCGAAATATGAGGCGCCACCCTCCCCTTCCCCTCTCCCGCCCCTCCTTCCCTCCTCCCTCGCCAGGTATCGATTGTCGTCGCGCCCCGCGTTCTCCGGAAAGAATAAGAAGGAGGAAGGGAGGAGGAAGGGGAACGAACGAAAACAGGACGATCTATCCGGCTGATTACTCTCTCCCTCCCCTCCCCTCCGCGGAGATACCGTATCCTCCTGTGCCGGAAGCGGGTCCGACGACACGTATCCGCCGCCAAGTCTTTGCGAAAGTTTGCGGCTCGCTTTCCATTCGATTTCTCGTCGCGAACCAACGCGAAAGTTTATCGATCGAGATTCGACCCTTCCACCCTGAAAACCCTATGCCTTGTATATATATATATATATACATCGTAGGTTAGGAGGAGGATTCGTGGATTTCGGGAGGAGAAAAAAAACGTGATTTCGTCGAACGTAGGGGAGGAGGGAAGGAAAAGTGATATTAACGATCGTGTTTCGCCGCGAGACAACGTTAGACGACAACGTTAGCAGTCCCTTTCCACCACTACCTCGACCGGCTTCGTGTCTTTGGATGTTTCACACTCGTTTTTACCGGGTCGAGGAGACTCGTCCTCCTCCGCCCGTCCAACGGAGAGAGGGGACCCGTTTAATTTCATTTCACCGGCACCGCCCCTCTCGTGTGCTCTCCACCCGAGACGCCGCGAAAAAGGAGCCCGAGGTCCACGTTTTACGAGCTCCCTCTTCCCCGCTCTATATTCCTCTCCACACCGTTCCAGATACCATTTTCTCGATCGCGTACGATCGCGAGAGATCGTCTAAATATATATACACCAGGATCAGTTCGTTTCGAGAGAGAGAGAGATTCGTAAATTTCCAAGCATCTCTTCGAGATGGAATTCGATTCAATTTTTGAGGAACCAAAAAGATAGCCACGTTTCCTCTTTGTCGTTGTATCGGTCTTATTTTCTTTTTCCTTTTTCTTTTTTTTTTCGTTAACGATCGCGTTTCGCCGTCACGCCTCTCGAGCAGAGAGAGAGAGAGAGAGGTTTTTGCGCGACGCTCTCCTTCTCCCCCCTTCTCCCTCGAGAGGAGAAACTGGCTCGTTAGAAATTACCGCGCGGCCCATCCCTCTTCCCGTTAATGAAAGTCTCGGCCTCTCCGCGGCCAAGATTATTCGCGGTTTTTGCCCGCGTCTTGAGCAGGCTTCCCCTCCCTCCCTCCCTCCTCCTTCGAGGGAAGGTGGGAGGGTCGAGATCGCGAAATCCAACGCTGGAATCAGCGGCGGTAGAAGGGGGCGGAAGAAGGGAGGGAAGCGATTAATTTGGCAAATCATCGCGTCGCGGTGTAAACAGGGTGGTTTCGATCTATCTTCTCGCCGAGAAGGGAAGAAGAGGGAGAAGGAGGGCTTGGCCGAGAGTGAAAGGGAATCGAAGGATTCTCTCCGCTCCGCTTCCGCGAGGGTGGATATCAAAGGAAGGAGGAGGAGGAGGAGGGGAGAAAGAAGAAGACGAGGACGACGACGACGACGACGAGGGATATCAATCCCCCGGAGAGGTCCCTTCCCACCTCCCTCCTTCCCTCCCTCCCTCCCCTCCCCTCCCCTCCCCTCCCCGCACATCCATAGCACACAGATCCAACGTATTCGCAGTTCTCAGCCGCGAAATCCTCCAGCTCGAATTTATCGCCGTCGTAACCAAACGCCTCCTTCCTTCGTGCACACAACTCCTACTCCGTCCAATCTTCTCGTCGCTCTTCGTCGAAACGACGACGACGACTACGACGACGACGGATTCCGCGACGAGTGAGAAACCATCGGATCATCCACCGGGATCATCCCTTCCGGCGAGCGTGTCTGCCTTTAAGGGTCTCTACTCGCTTTTACGAGCGTAGTTTCGACGAACCCGTTTTCAACGGTTGCTTCAAGGGAGGAACAGGGGAGGGATGAGGGTTAAAAGGAAGGAAGGGGTGGGGGGAAAAATAGATAGGCGAGAAATGTCTTTTCCTTGGACCAAGTCGATGAACCGTGGAACGCGAGTCTTCTTTTTCTTCTTCTTCTTTTTTTCTCTCCTCTTCTTAAAACGAAGAATTCGAAGAGAATTCGATTCCTTTCCTTTCCCTAGAAGTTTGTCTAATTTCCTCGTCGAAAATATTACGGGGTTATCCTCCGATATATCGTGGACAAAAGGCGACGCGGAAATACGAAGGAGATCGCGGGAGCACCCCTCCCTTTCTCTTCTTCGGCACCATCGCCGTCTCCTCCACACCCCCCTGTTTCCGCGGATCTCTCTCTCTCTCTCTCTCTTTCTCCCCCCGGCCCATCCCCATCCATCCATCCACCAGCGCACCAGCACATCGCCAGCCTCGTCTTCTCTTTCTCTCGGAGCGACGGATAGGGGCTGCCTAAGGGGTGCGCCGGGGCCGCGGGGGTGGTTCTTTCCCTCCTGTGACGGAGGAGTTGAGAGTGCCGTTGAATATGCATGAGAGCTCCTATCCACCGTCCTAAAAACATCCGAGCAAAGCGGAGGAGAAGCGACCGATGGTCCGACCGACCGAGCCGGCTCCCGTCGCTCGCCAATCAATGTCCCCGACAGAGACCCGTCTCGCGAACGCTCCTCCGTCTCCTAACCAGCCTTCTCGATGCTCCGTGTCTTCTTCTGCTCGAGGAAAAAAACACAACGGCCCCCTCTCCCTCTCTGTTGGAAAAATACCACGCCTTGTTCGAGTCACGACGACGACGACGACGACGAGTCGATCCATCTTCCGGATCCATCGTCGCGTTCGTCATCTCGAGGATGAGAAGAGAAGAGAGGAAGAGACGACGACGACGGAGATGACGATCGAACGTCGACGCGACGTTTGCGCGCACGAATCCGATTCGGGACGGGTTCGGACGGGATCTCCGATCTCGACGCCGTCCGTCCACTCGGCTACGCAACCGCGCGTACGTAGCATATACGCAGCACGCTTAATGCATTCAAATGATATTCACTCGTGGCGCGGTGACGCGAGTGCTTTCGACAAATTAACGCCGCGTATCGAGTGGCTATCTGTCGTGTTCGTACCGGCCGACCGCGCGCCTCGAAGTAGCCTTCCACCCCGCCTTCGTCTTCCAACGCGTAATTGAACGGGGAGGGGGAGGGGGCGAAGCGATAAGATCCGGCCCGATTCGAGAATCGGATTCGCTCTCGTTCGTTCCGTCCCTCCCTCCCGCTACGATTTATACGAAAGAAAGAAAGAGAAGAAAAACAATATCTCCGTCTCGTAGTATCCAAGACTACGCGACAAGGCGACTAGTTTCTCTTAAAAAAATTTTTTCAGAAAAGATAGAGATGTACAACGAGAGCGGAGTACAACGATCGACGTACGAAGCTCTCAGGTTCAATTTCCAACGAGAAGAGGAGAGGAGAGGAGAGGAACGTGTGGCGGTGGGAAAAGTCGGTCGTTAAAAGTTTCGAGAAGAGAGAAAACTACGACTCGCCCGAACTTTGACTATTAATCCTATAAAGTTGGGGATCGGGAAAGGAGGCCAAGAGGGAGAAGGTTTTGTCGCCATCTCTCGGCGACGTTGGGAGGCGCGGTAGCCATTTTGTTTCTGGCGGTGGCCAGAAGGTCGCCGTGGTGTCGCGGCACACCCGCGCATGTCCATTGGTCCCTCCTACGTCGTCCTCGCGGCGGTGGCGGCACCGATTGCGGCGGCGGCGGCGGCGGCGGTGACGACGGCTTCTCGCTCTCTCGTCTCGCTCCACCGACGCCGCCGCTTCCTCCGCTGCGCGCCCTCCCCTCCTCCGCCCGCCGTCCCCCTGCTCCCCGCCGCTCGCCGCCGCTCGCCCAGGCCCCCACTATCTGGGCCCACCTTCCCTTTCGCGACCCTCCAACCACCTCGCCGCCCCGCGCCGCCTCGTCCAGGCACTCCGAAACCTCCGCTCCCCCGCACCACCGCCGCTTTCCTCCTCCGCCGCGACGACCTCCACCTCCCGCCTGCCGCTCCTCCCGCTCCTTCCCGCTCGTCGCGCGTCCGTGTCCGCGATATTATCACTCCGTTTTACTCGCGATTTATCGGCCTTTATCAACTGTACCGCCAGTGAACGAACGTCGTCGTCGTCGTCGTGGTTGTCGTCGACGTTGGCCGCGACCACCGATTCCTCGATTCCCGGGGAATCGTGGCGGGACCCGAATACGACGGGAGAGTAGTATTCGCCGTACCCTCGTAAATCAGCGCGGGTGGCTTATCGTTTCGTAGCCAAGGATCGTGGAACGTTTCTTGCCCGACTTCTCTCGAGCGAGAACCAGAACCGTTTCCCTCTTTCGCGCACACCATCGTCACTCTTCCCGCAGTCGTCGCCACGCTCCCTCCGTAAATCACCCTCGCGTCGTGAGAAAGCGGCTCGGCTAGACTCGGTTCGAATCAATCGGCAGAAAGAAAGAAAGAAAGAAAGGAAAAAGGCCGCGAAAGGTGGGCTGTTTGGAAAGATCCCGGTCGAAATTCGATCGATGGACGGATCGATGGACTGGCCTTTAAGAGGGAAAGTTTTAACGGTATACGTAGGCACATGCATACGTATATATACCGGGGAAACACGGCCGTATTTCGAGAACTCGAAATACGTAGGTAGTAGTAGTCGGTTGAGCGCGGTCTGCCAATCTCTATTCAACGCGCGCCGCGTTGCTGTCATAAATTAGAGAGTCGGGTCACGCGCGGCGAACTGGTGTATGGAGCGCGAATATTTACAAGTATTTACAAACTGCGATATCTTGCGGTATTACCGTCCACGGGGACCGGTCGCTCACGATAATTTAATATTTCCCGAATCGATCCACCCATCTACGCCTCTCCGTCCTCCACCGCTCCGTGATTTATATTTCGCGATGTTTCTCGATCCTCTCTGTATACGTGCGCACACACATATGTGTATATATATATATACTGAACCGCGGCGCGATACACGTGACCGTGGCCGACAGTCGAGAGGGCGCGTACGCGAGTAGCGAGCGCCAAGTAGCGGCCCTTCCCCTCCCCTCCCTCCCTCCCTCCCTCGCCCCGCGGCTAATTCGATCGGTTGCCACAGGTATCGCGCGGGTATCAATTTCAATCGAAGCGCGCGTTTCGTGCTTCGTGCTTCAAGCATTTGCCGGAATCGGCCGGTAATTTACGATCGCGATGAAACCGCGAAACTCTTCTCTCTCCGCGACTCCCACGGACTTCTACGACCAACTTCGCCGGCTCGATCGAACGTCAGATTGAACCTCCTCCTATTTCTCAGCGTGCGCATCCGCCCTATCTCGCATCTTATCGGCCTCCTATCCTACGCCCCTCTGCCTCCGCCTCTTCGGTTTCATTCCCACCGATCCGATCCGGAACCTTGCTCCTCGAAAAGGATTCGAAAATTCTCGATCGATACGAGGGGAAGGGAGGAGAAGAGGAGAGCAAGTACCTGTTGAAAGTAGCTCGATCGTTTTCGGATAACACGATCGATACGAGATTATCCATCGTTGATCCCCGACGGAGGATCTCGCGGTTTCTCTTCTTAGGTGGAGGAGGAGGAGGAGTGTATTCCATTTCCCGTCGTCATAGTGGTCGGTTTACATCCTGTCGGAGGGCGCGCTCGGAGGGAGCGTGGTGGTCGTGCTACAGGCAGAGGTCAGTGGCGCGTGTTGGTGGTCGTACACCGGTCGGCTGGTATATAGATCGGAGGCAGCGATGCACGGTAGAGTGGTTTCGAGGCGAGTGCAGCGGAGAGACTCACGGTGTTGCACGGTCTGGTGATTAGCGCCGCCCCCTGGGGACGGGAACCGCCAATCGGTGGACGGCGTCGCGACGCCCGCCGTCGTCGCGCGAACCAGCCGGGAGTCCCCCTGCACACAGGTCCGCACAATCGCGGATATAACGGATACCGTCGGGCAAAGCCACGACAAAAATCAATCACCCGCTGCTTCCTCCCTCTCCCTCCCCGCTCTTTCCTTTCTTCCTCCCTCCCTCCCTCCCTTTTCGCAGCTTTTCCTTCCACCTTCCTCGCCGTTGTACGCTCCAACTCTCCTCCCTCTCTCCTCTCCAAGTTTTTCCAGGGACGTTCGCACCCCCGAGATCGAGAGGGAGGCGACGTCCACCGCGGTGGTCGAACGACAGGACAGGGAAGGAAAGGATGACGAGAACGGGCGAGGTGCTCTTCCCACGTTCTCGCGCGCTCGTGAATCGATCTTGCCCGCCTCGATCCTCGTCCTCGTCCTCGCGGGGCAAGGACAAGCGAGATCTCGTCCGACCCAGCGGACTGACCGACGACCTACCTTGAATTTCATTCACGCGCGCGCACACGCGTGCGTGGGGAGGTCGCGTCGAGACGCTTACGCGGAATACGAAACGACGTTCCCACGTTGGATCGTGGCGCGGCAGGTTTGGATAGACCGAAAATGCGTACACTCTCTCCGACTGTGAGCGGCACGTACAGAGGTCCTCCTTTCTCTCTCTCTCTCTCTCTCTCTCTCTCCGTAGGGTTAACGATCCCCGTTCGCACGACTAATCGAAAATGGATTTTTTTTTCCCGCTCTCGCCGCGTGGGAGAGACGGAGGGCTCCCGTTACATCGGAGCGGCTTTTCCAGAGGAGCTAGTCAATTTCCTGCGAGTTTGCAGCGGCGAGCGTTTCGCTGCGCGGAAACGGGACGCGCCGGGACGCGCGGACGCGCGCAAGGCGGAGGGCGCGCAAAGTGCAGGCCGTGACTGAAAACATCCCATGCCGATAAAGATCTCCCGGCGATTAATTGGTACGACAGCGGCACACATTGGCGGTGCGTTAACGGGTAACGCGTACCCGTGTGTGCGCGCGTGTATGCACGAGGCCGCGCACGGGTGGTGGCGCGCCGTAACCGGGATATCGCGCGCGATATCTCCTTACGACGCCGGTCGACGACTTCCTTCGGTCTCGGTCTCGATGGTCTCTCGACCCGACCGAAAGAAAAGAAAAAAGAGGAGAAGAGAAGAAAAGGAAAGGAAAGGAAAGGAAAGGAAAAGCGAATGAGAAGGGGAGCGGGGAAAAGCGGGAGGGAGGAATGCGAGAGAGCGTTGGGAGCGCCGATAAAGAAGGGATCTCGAGGCTGCGGAGGCTCTCGGTTCCGGGGCAAGGTCCGCGGGGAAGCCGGGTGCCGGAAGTTGCCAAGGCAAGGCGCTGCTTGCCACCGCGAAAGCTCGAGACCCGGGCAAGCTGCAAGCTCGGCTGCAGGGATCTACTTGGCCTTCGCATCCCTCCCTGCTTCCCTCTCTTCCCCAAACTTTCTTTCCACGGAGCATGGCCAGCGATAACGTAGGGATCTCCAAGACGTTCCCGACGCGCTCTCTCTCAGGATCTCCTTATCCTGGGAATCCTAGCTATCCTCGGAAGAGAGCTTTGCTAACTTGGGTAACTTCGCATCCTGGAACGAGATTCGTTTCGAAGATCGAAGAGGAAGAGAAAAATGTTCGACTTGTTTTTTCCTCTCTCTTTCTTCTTTTTGGGAAGCCGACAGTAATCGATTCCCACGCAGGTTGAGGCGTTAACGGCCTCGGCCGTTAATCACTCCTCGCTCGTTTCGTCGCCGTCGTAGGTCTTCGGGGACGATAAAGCGCAGCTGCGCGGGGATCTCTCCGATTGCCACGCTCTTCGAGGTCAGCCTCGTCGCCCGTGGCACACGCCGGACATCGCTCGGTCCACCTGCTCCTTCTCGCAACCGTTTCACCTGCGCCCTTCCAAACGCTTCTTTCCCTCCTCTCTCTCTCTCTGTTTCTCGCGTGCGCTTCAACCCGATATCTCTCGATATTTCGCGGAGAGAGGAAGAAAGCTCGTCCCTCTCTCGCTACTCCGTCTTCCCATCTCGAAGAAGAAACGGAGGAAGAAATAATCGTCCGGTTGATCGCGAAACGAACTTTGCCAAGGGTTCCAAGGCAAGGGATACGAAGGCGGAACGATCGTTCCGCATCTCGAACGGGACGAGGATCGCAGTGCGGGAACACCTTGCGCGACAGGTGCCATCTCGCGTACACACGCGTGCACGCCTCGACACGGAGGAAGCCGGTGTCCGGCCGATCGGCTACCGCGTCCGGTAGACGGTATCTTTAGCCGCTTTAAAAAATATATGCGACCGGTATATAAGCACCGTGACCTCCCCGATACGATCTCAGGGACCCGTCCCCCCGTGCGTCGCACGCTTTTTTACGCGGCAAGGGTGGCACGAGCGGGAGAGGGGGGACCGTAACCGTCGCACGGCCCCCCGGAAAAATACCGAAACCGACTTATCCCATCGATAAGAGGATCTCTCCTTTCGAGCGCACGCGAGATCGAGTGGAAACGAAGACGATGTTTGAAGGAAAGAGAGAAAGGGATGGAAGGGATAGGATTTTCGGAAGAGGAGGACGGTTCTCGAAGGAGGAATAAAATCGCGACGTACCCGGCGCTCCTCTAATAATTCATTTTATGGAAATGCGGGGCGGAAAACGCGGACGAGGGAGGGAGCGGGCTGGGCACAGCATATTTTCGTAGAAATTTAGCGTGGCCGATTTCGGGCCAATAAATCAAACTGACCGGTCCGGGGATGAGTCCTCTACCGGATCTCCATATCGAGATTCTTTAGCATATAGAGTGCGGCTTGTGTAACCCCTCGGACTTTGCCAGGGAGCTGACGTTCGAACGAAGAGAGAGACGTTGCCGAGCGCCGTGGCGCCCTTCCATTCCGTCTTCCGCCACGGTCCACACACTGGAGCCCGCTCCGTTTTGTTTTACGAGCTCGCGCAAGAGGGGGTTGCTCGAGAAAAAGGAGGAGGGGGGGGAGGGGGAGGCGGCCGGTTGACTGAATAAAAATTACGGAATATGTTGCATATAAAGTAAGTGAAAAACAGACCGAGATGATGAATTACCACCGGGACCCGAGCGGGGGTGGCGAAGATAACGGCCAACGCCATCGATCACCAAAGCCCTGACCAGCAATGACGCGACCTCTTTTCTCCTCCCTTCCTCTCTCTCTCTCTGCCTTCTGACGAAAAAACCAAGGAGCCACGTACACTTAGGTGCCACGGATACACCCACCCACGCAAACGGGATATAACGCGAGAGAGGTGTAAAGGCGAGGTCTGAGCAAATCCAAAGTTGAACGAGAGAGAAACGTCGGCGCGTGGGACGAGGAGGAGGAGGAGGGAAGAAGCAGAAGACGAGGAAACGGTGAAGTGGAGCGAAAACGGTGGCGGAGAGATGGAAGGGGGGAGGAGAGAGAAGGCACGAGAGCGGTGCAAACAGGGGGATATAGGTAAGCAAGGGAGGAGAGCCGCTTTCGAGAGTAGCGCGAAATCTGCATTTCAGCCTTCCATCCTCCCGCGCGCGCGCGCGGCTTCCTGGAACCCCCGAGAGCTTTCGAAAACGGCTCTCGCAAACACTTGGCCGCGCGTAGTCGCGCGCGCGCGCGCCGCCAATCCAAAACCTTCGTCCCTCGCCCCCCGTCTCGTCACCTACTTTTGCTTTCCCGCGCCTCTATTTTCGTCCACGTTCTTGTTCGACGAATCAGCGATTCTTTCTTCGAAAAGAATGGAATGGAATGGAGCGGAAGAAGGGAGAAAAATAAGATTACGCGGTTAATTCTCGAGGAACTCGGGAGAGGAGGGGGAGGTCGGAGCTCTTTGCGGCGCGATGAAAAATCGTTTTCCGCGGGCGGGGAAGAGGCGCAAGAAGAGGCGAAGGCGACGGGTAATTAATCCGCGGTTTTTCCTCCGTCTAATTAGTTGGATTTATTCCGTTGGTTCCCCTTATCCTCCCGTGTGAGCGCGGTCTCGTCCTGGAGGCGGATGCGGCGGCGGCGGTCGGTCGGTCGGTCGGTCGGTCGGTCGGTCGGTCGCACCGACTCCACTTGGACGGGGTTGATGTATGGAAATGTATGCGGGGAGACGGAGGTTCGCATTTTTCCAGCCACGCTCCCTTCATTTCCACCCCCTCCACGCCTTCTCTAGGAGGGCTCGCTCTCCAACCACGAACCACCCCCTCCTCCTTCCCCCGCGTCGTGGCTTCTTTCGGCTCGTGGCCGTCAGCCCCGTCATCCCCCTTAATCACGCGTCTACTCGTTAAATTCGTGTCAGCCAGGCCGTGTTTCTCGCCAGGCCTCTGAATCGGGCCAAGATCCACAACTTGCTTAACCAACGATCCACCCTTCGTCTCTTCTCGCTCTCATTCTTTTCTTTTTTTTTTTTTTTTTCATCATCGCGATTCGAATCACGAACCCTCTCCCAAGGTCACCAATTTTAATTCCCTCGATCCGAAGGAATCGAAATCGAGACCCGCTTTTATAACGCTCTTATAACGAATTCTCGGCCCGTTTTATAATAACGCGGATCGCGCGGGGGCCAATTTTTGCTGCCGCTGTAATAATTAGCGGAAGTGTGTGATGCAACACCGATCGGCTCCGCTTTACACCGTTACGTGACCAAATTAATTTTTCATCCGATCCCGTCGAGTTTTAATTAAACGTCGCGTTTCGGATAAACGCGGAGGGAGGAGGGGGGCGAGGGAGGCTAGACGCGATGACGGGGCATTCTCGCTCCGAATAATGAGCGCTCGAGTACGTTTCCCGCACCGATTTCGATCGCGGGTGGACGGGAGGGTGAAACGCGTGGAGCAGGGACGCGTGACAAAACATTAATGTAAATGACAAGCGGCCGTCAAGAGAAAATTTCGGAATTTTCTCCCTCTCTCTCGCGATGGATAATATAACGATTGATAGATAAGGAATAAATCCTGGCAACGAATCAATTAATTTCCGCCTCGAACGAGTTCAATTACGACTTGGAATTTTTGCTCGTTACGAAAACTGTTAATGTCGAGACAGTTTCGTTTCAGGATAATTATAATTCGACGAATAATTTTTTAACCACGTTTGCTCTGCCACACGTGACACACGTGTGCGCAGAAATGGGATTGAAGATAATACCTCGGTCGGTTGAGGAGGAGGAGGAGGACCGTGGGAAATGGAAATAAAAGCGAGATACACAACGCTTTGGGCAATACTGAAAGTTGGCCGGCGTGAGACGGGCAACGAGGAGAGGAAGGAAAAACAATCGGCGCGAGTAGTCGGAGGAGAGTTGGAACGGATCACCGGAGCGGCAACACAAAAGAATCGCTCCAGCCGTGTTCGCTTCGTCCGATCTTCCTCCTCTTCTCCGCCCTTCGGAACCGCGCTTTTTCGATCGCGAGACACCCGCGACCCGACCTCGTAGCACGAGCTACGCTCGAAAAATTGCAAAACGTTTGGCCAACGGAAGAATAATAATACAAGTCGATAGATAAAACGCGATAAGTCCTCGTCCCCATGAATTATGCATCGGCACCGGTGTATACAGCGATAATTGCCGCGCTTCATTAAAACCAGATCACTCATTGTCAAGGCAAGAACGCGCGGCTTTACGAAGCCGTAAACGTCTCGTCACGAGCAGCTGATCGATATCGTTTTACCGGGAATCAGGATCGCTGTGTTTGTTGCGCGATCGAATCACGGTCACGATCACCACGCGTCGATCCAATCTCTCTGCCCGTCTCCGCGAAGAATTTTCACAATTATCCCATAAAACCTTTTCTTTCTTCGAAGAAAAGGAGGAAGGCTTCTGAAAAACGGTAAAGTTTCCTTCCCCCTAAGTGGAAGGGAAGATGCGCCGCCCGAGGGCAGATATATATATCTATACGTACATGAAAAAGAAAAAGGAAAAGAAGGAGTAAGAAAATCGCGCGGTGTAGAAGGTAGAGAGTCGGTACGGCACGGCCATGCCCGGCCACGTAGCTTGCTGGCAAAGTAGTAGGTACGTAATGGGTAGTAGCCGGTAGGTGGCAAGGCTGCGTGACGAGGCGATCGCGAACCGTGACTAAAATATTTAAAAATATGTATCTTTCTGGCCGGACTGCCGTCCAGTTCCAGTTCCAGTCCGGGACTCTAGCCGGAGAGACCGACCACCGCATGCCGCTTCCTCGTCCTCTCCACCCTCCCACCTTGCCACGCCACGTATTTATTTCGCGTTTCCTTCCTGCCGCGAGGGCTGCTGCTGCTGCCCCTTACCTGCTGCCTACGACCTCGCCTAAAGCCTCCCCCCCTTATCCCACCTTGAGAACGAAAAAGAAACGAATTTCTTCTTTTTTTTTTATTTATGTGATTAATTAGTCGAAAAAGAAAAGTGCTGTTTCTTCGATCGATCAGCGGAAAAATTAGAGGAAAGGAAACGAGATGCGTATATGAGGGATCGTTGTTCTCGAGGCGGAAAAGGAAGGAGGCGAGAGAATAGAAGGAGGAGGAGGAGGAGGAGATAGAGAGAGACGCGACAGCTGTCGCGATTCGCGCGTATCTCGGGCCGATTAGACGATGCCGCGCGGCAGGTGAGTTGCAACAACTGCAGGCTCGAGGTACAACTGCATCGAGTGGTCGAGTGCGCGGTTCACCGTACAGGATGACCTCAACGATCCGGGGCCCTCGCAGCCGGGTGCGAAATGCCGGCAAACGGTCGTGGCCGGGTCTGCGCGATGCATATTCATGATTCTTTTTTTCTCTCTCTCTCTTTCTTTTTTCTTCTTCTTCCTTTCTTTTTTTTTTTTTCCCCTGATCAGCCATCGCGGGAAAGAGGAAGTGGAAGTGAGTTCTGCCGGGCGCAACGCAGTTAAAGACAACCCGCAGGGCATCGCGACGCGACAGGGCGCATACTAATCGGCTCACCGATTTTTTTCGACACTTTCCTCCCGTCTTCCTTCCCTCCCTTCACCTTTCTCGGTGTCACTTTCCATCCTGTTCCACTCTCCCCCCCATTCTTATCGAGCCAAAGATCGATCGAGTAACGAATTATTCCCCTTCGACGATGATAACAAGCTGGAAACGTGAACGTTTGGTTTGGGTCAGGGACGAGACTTCCGGCGCAGCGGGAATTTCGTGTGAAACGTTAAACGGAAGAGGAGGAGGGGGAGGAGGACCACTAATGGGGCATTAAATAAAAATATTCATTGGACGGGGACGCGAGAGAGAAAGGGAGGGGGCGCGGCTTACAGTTTTATGGAGCTTAATTGTAAGCGAAACGCGACGTTACCGTTCCGCTCGGCATTAATTTAATTCTCATCGTCTCCTCCCCTCCACGCGCTCAAAGAGTTATGGTCGTTCGAGAAAAATCCCTCCTCCACGGAGGCGGCGAGGTTCGGGTGAAAAATTAACCGAGCTCTTTCGTTTTCCTTTTTTCCTTTTTCTCTCCCCTTCCCTCCCTCGTCTGCGAAACGTCTCTCGCTCCATCGAATTCTCACCCGTTTGAACGGCGTTCCAAGTAACGCGCCGCCTATTCCCCCGTCCTCCTAATTGCGAGCGCGGCGAAGATTTTTAAGCCGGTGTAGAAAGGGGTGCGAAGAGGAGGAGGAGGAGGAGGAGGAGGAGGAAGGAGCAGACCGTCTCCTCCGGTAGCGGTAGCAGTTAGCGCCAAAATAAAATAAGGACGGGACGAAATGAAAGGCAGGAAAAATAAGTCGACCCTTATCTCGTCCTCGTCCCGTTCCGTTTGCCCTATGCATATTCAGGAGGCACGTAGGGCTCTCCTTCCTCGTCCCTCCTTCTGCTCCAACCTGGCCCTCCCTTCGCCCTCCCCCCCCGACGCAACGTAAACTCCGCCAGGCATCCCCGGTTCTCGTGGTTGGTACCACAACCGAGTCTATACTTACCTTACGTCCGCCACCCGCTAATTTCTAGCCTTCCTTCTTTAATTGCACCGCCACGATAATAACACCGTGCACCACTGTGTGCGTACACACATATATATATATATAGCTCTCGAATACCTCGGCTATTCCGTCCGTTGAATAGGTGTACACGCCTGTGGCACCGTGTAACGAGGTAACACCAGCTCCTTACCCCTCGA
This sequence comes from Apis mellifera, assembly GCF_003254395.2. Lineage (NCBI taxonomy): Eukaryota > Metazoa > Arthropoda > Insecta > Hymenoptera > Apidae > Apis > Apis mellifera. The sequence goes on along the minus strand of NC_037647.1, from coordinate 9,602,642 downwards.
TAATCGTCGCGCCCCTCGTCGTTTCCCCGTTTTCGAGAAGAGACGGCGGCGGCTCGTCACACGCCGAAGTTCGCGTTGCCTTGACCCGATCGGGGCTGCGCACCGACTTAGCATTCGAATCGCGCGTATTTTAGCGCGTGGAATAAGGTCAGAGACGGACGTCGCTCCGTGGTTGGAAGAGGTCGCGCGTGGTCGATCGGCGAATCCCGCGCCCCGACACAATGGCGGCGGCCCATGCCTCTCGGAATGGAACGGAACGGAACGGAACGGAACGGAACGGGTTTGCATCGGCCGCCGGTCTTATCGCATTCTTATGACGCGCGTGACACTCGCCTACTTAGGGGGCCTTACCCGTCCACCCACGCACCTCCGTTTCCCCGTGGAAAACCGTCTCTCTCTCCTCCTTTGCCAACGATGGCTTCCTTCTCTTTGCCACTCTTTTTTTCCCATGAAAAATATATTTTGGGAATACAGAGTGTAGACGAACGAATACGTTTCTGCTTCGAACAGTCGAAGATATTAATAAGAAACTTTTATCCACGATTTCGATAAGCGTTTTCACGAGTCGATTCGTTGTTCGAATCATCAAAGATCGAAGGTAGCTTGAATCTTGGAAGGGAAGAGTTTTTCTTCGTCGAAAACAAAAGGAGCGATAAGATTATATTGTATATCGAAGACGAAGAAATTTTAGGCCAACTGTTCGAGCGTGTCGTCTCCTCTTAGAGAGAGAGAGAGAAATGGCGCGCGTGGCAGAGGATCCCGTTAGGCGCCGCGGCTCGGTCTAGATAAACAGACACGGTGAACACGGCCGTTGGAGAAGCGACGGGTCGAAAAGTTGGATCGTCGGGGTGTCTGGATACCGGGTCGATTAGGCGAGCGGAGAGATATCGAGGAAAGATGGGCGCGGCACGCGGCATTCCTCCTCGAAGAGGTCCGATGGCATTGTTCCATCGCGTCGCACCTCGATCACGCCTCTGTCACGTGGCCCACAATTCACGGGACGTGACTCCTTCACGGCTCCTCGCCCGTCCACCCAACAACGGCCGTCACACTTAAACCGTGACTGCCTCGATCGGCCGCTATTTATTCTCCCCACCGCCTTTTTTTCGCCTTGCCTAGCGAAAATCCGCCTTTCGACCGTGTCCGCCGTTCGCCGTCTACGTTTATACGTGCCGAATACGAACAACGAAATTTCATTTCGCCCGTACCGTAATGTCTCGTTTCGAAGAGGAAGGAGAGAAAAACGAACGAGAGGAACGTAGAAAAGAAAAAGGAAAGAAAAGATTCGTTTCGTCCAGATTATATATAATTTACCGTTATCGTTCCACCTCGAACCCTCTCGAAATCTATTATAACTGGTTGGTTAAATAAATTTTTCTGGCTATACGTGGCTCGATCGTGTCTCGAAGCGTGGCTCGTCGTTCGGCCGGCTCGCTCGCTCGCTCGCTCACCTGCCTCTCATTAGAAGTCTTATCGCTAATTAATCCCTACAGGAACGGCGTCACGGCTCTCGTGTCGTTGGTTGCCTCGCATTTCCTCCCTCCCTTCCCTCCCGCCACGGTGCCGTTTCTGCCTATTATGGTTATACTTCCTGAACCCGTCACCCCACGCTCGTCATCCTAGCATGGCGAGGCATCGTATCCCCGCTGCGTGCGGGAGAATCCGACGCGCAATCGCCGCTTCGAGTCGCGTGTTCCTCCTTCCGAAACGAACGTTCGGAAAGGGGGACGTACGATTACGGAACCCTCTCAGGGAGGGAGAAAGGAACAGTCATCTCGCGATAAATCTTTCGTCCACCCCTTCCTCATCTCTCGTTACATCCATCTCGATGGATTTGATGAAATTAATCGCGAAACGGAACGGAATGGAAAGGAATGAACTCTGGTCAATTAAAAGAAAGAAAATAGGAAAATAGTGGAATCATCGCGATTCCTCGACCTTCCTCCCCCGCATTGAGGATCGAGTCGAACGGCGACAACCTTTCCGTTATCCGGGGATCCCATCTCATCAGATTAACTCTTTTCCACGCCAATTAATAGACTTAACTAGTTTACGCCGCGGTTACGTAGCTCTCCACGCTAGGAGAGATATCCACGGAAGCGAAAGATAGCGATCGTTCGAACCGAAACGTTCCCTATCGATCTACGGTTAAACAAACAAATGAGCCTTCGTTTCTCTCTCTCTCTGTCTCGTTCGTTTTCAATCTTCGATACGATACGATACGATATCGGCGAGGCAATCGTTTGATTGCGCAATCATTCGATTCCCTCGTTACGGAATTACGTAAAGAATTACGCGAGGCGGATTCTTTCGCCCGCGACCATTTACCACAATAAAACATATTCGGTCAATGTGAGAAGGAGAAGCGGAAGGGTATCGTTAACGACAGCTGGCATAGGTCAGTATCATTATCTCGCTTCGAAGAGTGAAATCGATAGACGTACGAGGCATTAATAAACATGAAGAAGAAGAAGAAGAAGAACAAGAGGCGACCGCGCGGAACCCTCCAAAACACCGTTTCCATATTTTCCTCTCCCTTCCTTCCTTTCTTCCTTCGATCGGAGCCCACTTCCGCCCAAACGAGTTTTCCCTTCGTTTCCCTTCGTCGTGGAGAAGAAAAGAATCCGTAAAGCGAGTTTCTTAAATTCTCCACCTCCACCCCTTGTTTGTTGGAACAGGTGTTGAAGGGGAGAAGGGATGCTCGATCGGGCGCGTAACGCGAAAGCCGCGAGGGAGAGGAGAGGAGAGGAGAAGGTGAAGAAGAGGACGGTGTGCGCGTACACGCGCGCATCATCTACTCGCGGCATAGTGGGCGCGCGAGTAGAGCCGGCAACTTGTTAATTATTAATCAGCATGTTTAATTCATATTGCGCGCGCCAGCTGTTTGTTTCCTTGATGCGCGCTAAGGTCTTGTACTTACTCCACCGCTTAAACGTTACCGCAGGTAAGCATCGCCCGCTCTCCGGGTGTTTAGGAATTCTCTCTCTCCCCTCTCGCCTCTCTCTCTCTCTCTCCCACGCCTGCTCCACGTTGCGTCGGGGTATCCGCTACGTAACTCGCTTCTCGCCTCTCCTCCCCCCGGAGGAGGTGTGCATATGCACCACGCCGTGCGCATCGCGCAATCACAAGGTCGTCTCGTTGGCGAGCCTACGCGTGCAACGATTCCTCGCCGTGGAAGAGGAATCACGTCTCCCCTTTATTCTATTCCCGCTCCTTATATTCTCTTCTCTTCTCTTCTTTTTTTTTTCCGTTTCTCGTCGCCCGAACGGTTCTTTGTTTATGACACCCGTGTTAAAACGTTGCACGCTTACCGTCGTCGTCGCTCATAGCGGCTAAGCGTATTCTCGTCACACGGTATCGTAAAAAAAAGAAAGAGAGAGAAGGATATATAATCGCGGGGACTCGATATCCCCGACGTGACCAAGTAACACGTAACAGCTCCGATTATCCTCGCCATCCCCCTCCCCCTGTAGGCAACAAGGGTGTTTATGGGTTTATTATACGAGTCGAGGCGGATCGAGCCGATTCCGATACGAAAGTCCGCGAAAGTCAGTTCGCCGCATTCGGGGGATGATTCAGTGTCGTTGCGAGCGTCGTTGCGGGCTCGCGAGGCTTGGTCGTAAAGAAAAAAAAAAAAGAAAGAAAGGAGGAAAGGAAAAAAAATAAAGGAAAAAAATAGCCGCGCGAGTGAAAATAAATCTAACCCCGGGTCGGTCGGGGTCTCTCCCTTAACGCGGAGTAATAGAAACGAATGGCCGCGTGAGAGGGTGGAAAAGGGACCACGGGAATGGATACGACATCGGGATCTTACGTAATACACGGGATCTGTTTGAGAGAAGGAGGAGGAATCTCTTCTTCGATGGGCGGTCGTTTACCGAGATCGGTCCAAAGCGAGGCCAAACGTTTGACGAAATTTGAATCGCAAATTTTCTCACCGACAGAGAAAAGTATTTATATATATATATATACATACGTACAATGTATCAACTACTGTCCGTCTAATCGCTCGACTGTAACCTAGCCAACGTGTAAGAAGAAGAATTGGATCTTTGACGAGGAAAGGAACGGATACATCTTACGAGATACGAAGAAGGCACCCTCGACCGGGAGGGAAAATGTTATTGAAGGATCGAGCAAACGAAGGCGCTCGAGAATGCGAGCGGTTAGAAGAAAAAGATTGGGGGGAGGAGGGAGAAAAACGCGGAGGAGGTAGCAAGGTTGGTTCGAGGGAAAGAGAGAGGATAATGGGAGAGACGAGGGTAGGAGAGAAGCACGGTGGGTTTACCGCACCCTTAGCGCGGTCTGAGTTCATTGCGCGAGTCATCAGTATCCATAAGCGATGAGTTACCCCTGCTTCCCTCTCTCTCTCCTTCTCTCCGTTCGAGATGGAAGGAAGGAAGAGAGGAGGAGTGGATGGACGGATGAACGGAAGGAAGAAAGAGGGATGGCGGTGCGAGGGGTTGGTGGAGTCAGGGCAGCTGGTTCGGTTGTTCGAAACCGCTCTTCCTCTCCTCTCCTCTCTCCTCTCTCGTCGCAGCCGCCGGTCCAGGATGTTGCAACGAACGAACCAACGAACGAACGGAACGAACCAACGACGACGACGACGACCACGACGACGACGACGACGACGACGACGACTTGTACACGGGGAGAGAGAGAGAGAGAGAGAGGGAGAGAGGAAGGCCGAGGACGAACAGTGGCGGCGGTGGGTGGTTGATTTTCTTAGGTCAACGTATAATGAAGCCACCGCGGAAGAGACGGGAGAGAGAGAAGTGCACGGACATCCAACGTCCTAGACCAATCCCCGGCCTTCCTGGAGAACACCCCGCCGCGGGAGCGAGCCAACCGGCGACTTCACTTCCAGAAGGAGCCTTCTACCGGGAACCTTCCGAATCGAGCGGCTTTCGATACGGAGCCGCTCCTTCGAACTCCTCTCTCTCTCTCTTTCTCTCTTTGCAACACGCTCGCGGCCAAACTTAATAACGAATGGGTCGCCCGTGCACACGCTTCGACGATTGAATTAAACGAGTTGCTACGTCGTTCCTACCTTCCGCGCGGCCTCGAACACCGTGCAAGATCGAGGATGCGATCAAAATCTCACCGACTTTTTACAAACTTGCTTGTTTTCGCAACTCCTCGAGTATATTACACCAGATACACCAGATATATTAGATTAATAACCGTCGAGAGACGATTCCCCTCCCCCGTCTGTGGAGAAGAAACGATGGAAGATCGGAACGGTGGGTGGGATCGGAGGGGATGGTGGAAAAGGAATGGTCGAGGGGAAAGGGGCAGGTGGGCGATGAAAGTCGGCGGTTTCTCGAGGAGGGGCGAGATGGAAAAATTGCCTCGATGTAAAAACATGAGAATCGCTTCTCCAACGTCCACACTCGATAAAACGAGAACCCAACGGGAGAGATACGCTCGATCGTGCAGCGAAGCGTGCGGAGAGGAGATCGCTCGGCCGAGCACATTTACCAAAGACGATGCGGTCGCGTTGTGCAAACGAATGGAAAAAGAAGAAGACGAAGAAGAAGAGGAGGAGGAGGAGGAGGAAGATGCACAAGTAGAGGGAGAGGGTGGGCGTACGGAATCGAGTGGTCAGCTATCGAAACCTCCTTCTACCCGGGCTCTCACCCCCGTTCCACCCCCTCGGGGACTGGCTCCATCGGCCAATAATAAAAAATATACGATCCGTTGGCCCCCACACGAAAGCAACGGACCGGCACACCGACGAGACCGGTCTCGGCCGAATTATACTTCGAGGCTGCCTCTAAGTGATCGCATTTCCACATAGACGAGCTGGACCGATACGATATGAAAGACTGGTCGCTACTGTTATTGCCGCGTGGCCACTGTGAGGGGAGGGAAGGGGGTTGGGAAAAGGGCAGAGGCTCCGCGCCACGGGATGCCTCCTCCTTGCAACCGAAACCGAGGGTATCATCCAGCTGGATACTTTTCGGATTCTTTATGATCCCCCATCCCCCCCCTGGGTCCGGAAAATTCGCGAAAAAAAGAGCAGAGAGAGAGAGAGAAGGAAAGAGTCACGTATTTCCGACGATCGATCGATCCAATCCTCTCCGTTGCGAGAAGAGAAGAGAAACAATTTAACAACGATTAGTGGCAGCGATTATTTACGTCCCGGTAGTTTTTGGGAGGAAAGGCGATTAAGCCGCGAGAAGTGCGCGGTAATAATTAGAAAGATCTATCATCGCGCTCCCCTTGGACGCGCGCGAGATACGCGCGGCAAGGGCAAAAGTTAACGAAAGAAAGATGATCCATTCGTCATAATATAAAAATGGCCGTGACAGCGTTATCTGTGGCCATTTCCTGCAGCCGTACCCCGCTTCCTCGGTTCCCCGCTCTCACTTGTCACTATACCGGAGGTAATGATCATTACCAGGGGTTTCAACCCCCGCCAAGATACATATATATATATATATGAAACACGTGCGAAAGAGGAAGATCGCGAAGAAGAGTAGGGTGGGAAAGAGGGGTCGAAAAGTAAAAGACGGTGATATAGACTCGATTCTCGAGTTCTTCCTCTCTCTCTCCTACGCTTTCCTCTCTCACGCACACACACACACACACACACACACACACACACACTCTCTTCGACCCACCATCGGCATCAGCCATGGGTGGGACAAGATGGCCGCTGGTAGGCCACTTCTCCGGGGCCTGGCCTGGGTTTATGTGTCGTAATAAATGGTAATTTAAAACAGCGAGAACTAACAATTTCTTTCTTTATTTCTTCCCCGATGCTTCTTCGCGCTCAAGAGGCATCCAGGTCCACACCCACCCACTTCTCGCTCGCTTCAGACATACGTGGCTTCGACAGAGAAGAAGAAGAAGAAGAAGAAGAAGAAGAAGAAGAGGCTCGACGGAAGGGTAGTTTTCTCGGTAGGAGAGAGATCCTACCTCGCGAGGATCTCCCGCGCGGTGGAGGGCGAGGTGCAAGGGGGCTGGACGAGAAGACGGAAACCTACCTTCTTCTCGCCTTCTTCCCTCGCCGTATGCCAGCCAGTCAGCCATCCTACCCACGTAATATAAAGAGATATGTGCCACGGAATAGCATTACCATTAGGAGATATAGTTTAGCGAAGCCACCAGATGAAATGAGATACTGCGGCTGAATCATGCATGAAGCCAAGGTGCGATTCGCCGCAACCTTCTCCCCCCTCTACTCCTCTCACCCCGTATATACACCTACATCCGGACTATCATCCAAGGGGGGGAGGGCTATCCTTCGCTCGCCTTTTTCCTCCTCTCCTTTCATCATCCCCTCCTCCTTTCTCCTCGCTCCATTTTTCTTCCTCCCTTCCTCCTTTTATTTTTTTTCCTCTCGTTCTCGCGATTCACTCTCCTCCTCGATGATCGCAAGCCTCGATGAGAAAAGTGAATATGCCACGGTATTCAAATGGCAGCCGTGCGACACTTTATTAAACGCACTATTTGCATCGCCTACCCTTCCTTCGATCCGCACTTTTTTTACTTTTTTCCACACAGAGACTCTCCCTGAATCCCTCCACTGATTAAAAAATCGACAGAGAGAGAGAGAGGGAGAGGCACGCAAATTTCTTTTTTTATTTAATCGCGACGACGACGACGAGACGATGCTAGGAGGATCTATGAAAAGTAGATTACGAGTGACGCAACAGACTCGAGCGGCAAGCGTGTCGCGGGTCGACGAGGAAAGATATTGCGCGGAAGTGTTTGGGGTAGGTAGAGCACTGGTGACTGCTCGAGCAGCGCGTGCACACATTATGCTAATTTGTCTTTTAATCTCCGCGTCCTGCCACCAACGTTACACCCTTCTCTTTTCCCAAGCGGGGCGGCCAGACCCGTTCAGTTTCTCTCCGTCCGCTAGATTACAATCTGTGTAGATTGCGTGCTATTTACTCGGCAGGAACGCGCGGCTAATTTAACCTTTTTTTTTCTCTCTCCTTTTTCCTTTCCTTTCCTTTTTCTTTTTTTTTATAACGAGATTACGTTTCGTCCCGAAACGAACGTAACGATCTCGACGAATCTTTTTCTTCTCCCAATTATTCCTCGTCTCGATCGCGATCTATCCCGTGAAGGGAAGCAACTCGAGAAGGAATATAGAAGGAAGGAGGAGGACGAGGAAATAGAGGCGTGAAAATTACATTCGTCATCCGAGGTCGTCGAGATCGGGAGATGGATTTGGTTGTGCGCAGGCAAAAGGGCGGAAAGCTTGGGCAAAGAAAAGAATCCCGAATCAGGAGCGGAACGGAGTAGGCGGGAAAAGCAGGTGGTGGTGGCGACACCGGTGGTGGGAGCACTTATGCATTTATGCATTCATATTTCTGCTCTCGAGACGAGCCGTAAGAAATCGTCCTCGCCGCCTGTTCGCGCGGAGCGACAACGAGGCGCAGCGGAGGAAGAAGGCGGCTGCGAAGATGACGATGGCACCGAGCGAGCGAGGACGAGGAAGAGGGGAAAAAAGGCGGTGGGCGTAAAGTTGCTCCGGAATAATAATACAGACAGCTCGTGGCTGGAAAGAAGAAGAAAAAAAAAAAATCTGAATACATGAAACGTAATGACGAGTCGAGTGTCGCCTCCCCTCCGCCCTCTCCACGCCTTCCCTCCTCCGTACCCTTTCGAAATATACAATTTCCATCGTCCAACATTTCCAACATTTGGAACATTCTCGAAATCGTATATATATATATATATATATATATATATATATATATATATATATATATATAGGTAAGAATATCTTCCGTCACGATTCGGTTGAACCGTGAGAGAATAAACATTGTTTCGAATACTGATTCGAAAGATGATTCGAAGGAGAAAGTGCAAACGATACGAAACGATTACGATTAAGGATGTAAGTGGAGGAAACTACGCGAACGAAGGATACGAAGGAAGGAAGGAAGGAAGGAAGAAGGAAGGAAGGGCGCCGTCGTAGCCCGGGTACCCGTGGCTCCGCCTATCGGCGCGCCGCCTCGCGGTGGTGAATACATTTAGCCTGGTTAGTTTACAAATGAATACAGCGATTGAAGCAACTTATAATATCAATGTACCTCGGCCCGTCTCGCTCGCACGCCGGGCGCCACCCCTTGCCGCCATCTCACTTCCACCCACTCTCTCGCGGGGTTCCATACAGAATGGCCATATTAACTTGATAATTAGCTCGGTTATACGACTTGCAGATGAGGAAAGACTCGGGACGGACGTCGGCTACCCCTACCAGGAGTGGTGCCAGTGTTCCTTGCTCTGCTCCCTATGCTATGCTCGACTCGGCCCGGCTCCTCGTCGCTCGTAGGATGGATATAGAACCCTTAGTTCGTATTCCTCTCCCTGTCTGCCAGGAACCCCGGTGCGCTCTCTCTGCCCGTAACCTAACCTCCGTACGCGTTTCACGCGCCACGCGCTCCGTGTTCTTCTTCTCCTTTTCGTTCGCTCTCTCCACGCGGTTTCGTTCCACAGTGCGCGTTTCTCCTCGAGTTTCGACCCGAGGAGAGGAAGGAAACCCCGAGTGCTCTTCTCCACGCCGCCGAACGAAGGAAGGAAGGACCAGGAAGGTGGAACAGCTGCCTCGACCCGCTCGACGGAGAATCTAAAAATCGGTAAACAACTCCTTCCACCGCTCGCGATCTCGGTTACGTTGGTGCTACTCCCGGCTACTGTTGGTGGTACTGACAAGAAGGAAGCGAAGTTCGTTGTTGGTGATCACGTGAGGAGGGACCACGTGCTCGGTGCGGATCTCTCTCTCTCTCCCTCTTCTCTCTCTCTCTCTCTCCCTTCGTGCTGCTCTCTCTCTCCACCTCGGAGGTCTCAAGACATTGCAACAAGGCAACGAGGTAGGAGGTAGGTAGGTAGGTAGAAAGACGACGAATATCGTCGACGAATTCGGATCGTGAATCGTGGAAAGAAAGAATGCTCGATTCGAAGGTGGAAAATACGGGAAAGATCGGGAGCTAGGCGCGCGCGCGCGCGATGGCACGACGTCACGGTAGACGAAGCGAAGAAGCGGACGCCTAGGTGGCGCCTTGAGCGGTCAAAATGGCCGCGAAAGAGGAAGAGACGGAGAGGAAAAGAGGGGGGCGGGAGGGGAGGGGAAGGGGGAGAGAGGGGAAACGAGAAGGGACGGAAAGGGGGGAAAAGAGAGAGGCAGAGAGGAGCGAAAACATCGCGGCGCCGTCGCGGCGTCGCTTTTCGTCTCGTCCCGCGTTGTCTCGCCGCGAGGTATCTCCTCTTAGGTTAGCTCGAGCCTGGGCCGAGTGGAGCCGAGGCGAGCCGTGGTGGCCCCGTGTCCTCAAAGAGATCGCGCGAAGGCCTTCTCGTCTTAGCGCGGAGCGCGGATCAGGAATACAAAGTACTCGCTCCGTTGTGGCGCATTCCGGGAGATGACTGGCATTGAAAGCTGCCTTTGGGGCCGCGCCTGCTTGCCTACCTCTCCGTCTACGACCGGAATACAGAGGATGGCGGCCATATTAGGCCTCGCCGCCTCCTCCTTCCACCGCCTCCTCTCCTCACTCTCTCTCTCTCTCTCTTCAACGTCCACTCTTCTCCACATGTGCGAATCGCCAGGCCACGAGTGGCGTCTCTTCCTTTCCACTTTTCGCGCTAAACGCTCTCTCTCTCTCTCTCTCCCTCCGCATCCCTCGCGACGCGAACGTTTCTCTCCACGATCCATCGTCGCGACATCCATCGCCGAGAGCGCGAATTTCCATTCTCCCTTCCCCGGGAGGATACGCGATACGCGTGATCTTTCGTTCCGATATTACGACTAATCGCTACCTGTCGTCGCGCTGTCTGCTCGTTTCGTAGAATCGTAAATGATAGGTTCTAAGAGGGAGCACGGAGGGCTCGGTTGTGGATTTATCGCGAAGATGTCTGCCGATGCTCGACGCTCATCCACGGCGTCGCACCTGCGCGCCCATCAATCCTCTCTCGCGCGATCCCCTCCCTGCACCCGCCTCTCGTCCTCCTGGGTGGATAGGTGCAGGACGGTGCAACGATGATAATAATAATAACAACGATATCGGTGGCGAAATCGGGGCGAAAGGGAAGAGGCAAACGCGAGCGACGGAGACGAAGGAAGGTCGCACGGAGGCGGACCCCACTGTGCGCGACGCGCGTATATACGTGCCGTCACGTACGCGGCGAGGTTTTTACCGAAATAAAATCTAAATAAAGCGGCGGCTTCGTACACGCGGCGATACGCGGCGGCTGCCACAAATTGTGTTCCCATGAGCCTCGCTCGAGACCCGTGAGAGACTTCTCTCCCCTCTCCCCTCCCCTGTTTTATCGTCGCAGGGGCCGATAGACGAGCGAAGAAAACTCGGCGTGGAATCTCTCTCTCTCTCTCCCCTCGATTCGATCGAAAAGGAGAGGAGAAGAATCGCGGCGGAGAAGACGCGCCCCGTGACCCGCGTCCAAGATCCGTTTAAGAGGAGGACAATCGAGGCGAACGAAAGAAACGAACGAAGAAGATTATTGTCCGGCGATAAATTCGGCGGGCCAAAGTTATCGGGGCCAAGGGGGAGGCGTAGAGGGGGTGCGCGGTAACACCTGCCCGGTGTGGGTGCCACGCGGAGGGCAAAGAGGCCGACGAAAATAATGTATGCACCCCAGTACGCACAATGGAAACTCCAAGAGGCGAAGCCACCTGAGCCTGCAGGCGGACGCGGGAGCGTCATTCGAGCCGGCTGTTTGGTACTCACGCCTTCCATCGGTCGCTGTTGCTACCGACGCGCCTAACTACGACCCAGCCAAGACTAATTATTCCCGCAATTTTTCTTACACCATCCTACGAGGATCCTGCGATAATTGCGCGCGAATTATCTTCCTCTCCGTATCGTTCTTCGTACCTAAATTTCCAACGATTTCGCGCCTCTCTTTCCTCCCTTTTTTTCTTACAAAAATACGATTAATATAGCACCAGTTAATAACGGTCGCGGAATCGTAGCAGCGAGGAAGAGATGGAAAGAATCGTAGGATCGAGACGAGAGAGAGAGAGAGAGATACGTGGTCGGAGAGGAAGATTCGGATCCTGGCGAAGGACAAGCGAAGCGGATTGCGGGGGAAAGCGCAATAACTCGGGCTAAAAACGTAGTTATCGTTGGGCTTAGGCTGCCGTGATTATTTTCATTACGGTACGCGAGGCGATCGCTATCTACGGCTTCCCACTGTAGTCCGCGCGCCAGAACCGGGGCTTAGATTTCATGTTTTTTCTTAATGATTCGAGCAATTAGCCACGCTGAGTGCTCTGACTTCTCGTTCCACCTCGCTCCTTCTCCTTCTCCTCCTCCTCCTTCTTCTCCTCCTCCTACCTACCCCTCTTCCTTTTCGCTTCGTACCGCGCTCCCGTCCACGGTTTCCCGAACCTTAGCTAAGGGCGGAGGGAAAGAAAGGGAAAGGAAAGGAAACAACAATCGTGCCCTCGACTATTATTTTGTTTATTGCGCGCCGTCTCCCGCGACGGTTAATTAAAAAAAAAAAAGAAGAAGAAGAAGAAGAAATCGCGCGCCGGTTAACCGGATCGTAATCGCTCCGCTTCTGCTCTCCTTCCACGCTATGTTTATCGGCCAAACTTCCGCGGTCTCCCTATATCCTCGACCTTGGAAAAAAGAAGCGCATTTCCACGCCGCTTCGTGCCTTGCTCGAGAGCAATCATCGGGACGGCTAACGCGTTTTTCTTCTTCTTCTTCTTCTTCTTTTTTTATCCTTTTCATTTTCTTTTTTTTTCTCTCTCTCTTTTTTCTTTTTCGCCACGTAACCGTGAAAAGTATGGAAAAGGAACTGCGACGCGACTGAAGCCAAGGACGCGAAACAAGGACAAAAGAGGAGGTTCGGACGTATTTGCGCATTGTTATGTTAATGGGTGGGCAACAAGGTAACAATCGGCACGGGTACAATAGCGAAATCCTCGGTGAAAAGAGGAAGACGGGATTCCGTAAGGCTGAAAGTGGAGAACTGGAGAAGAAGAAGAAGAAGAAGAAGAAGGTAGAAGGGAGAGAGAAGAAGCCGAGAGAATCTCCACGAGAGAAGAGGCGTTATCGCATTATCGTATTGCGGCGCCTCGATGCCGGGGACTTGCTTTGCCCTTACGTAAATTCCTTCCGAACAAAGATTTATACCGATACAAGTAAGCTCGCGAAGCGGCTCAACAACTCTCTCTCTCTCTCTTCAACCCTCCTCGTCGAAATCTCGAACAGACGACGACGCGACGAATTCGTCTCTCTCTTTTCTAAAAACAATTTTCCTCTTCTTTCCTTCTATATCCATGCTTAGACCAATCTTCTCGAGAAGAAGAGGAGGAGGATTCGTGGGTCAGTGTTGTTCACCCGCGAACAACAATCGGAATGGCGAGTAATAAAAGAGGGAAAGAGGAGGGGGGTGCGAGTAGTTTTTCCAACGGATAATCGGTGCAGGGTCGAAACGCGCAGCCCTTATTGCTTGTGGAGGTCTAACGGAGGAGAAAGGAGGACGGAGGAGGACAGAGGAGGCGGCGGCGGCGGCGGCGGGTCATGGGTGGGTGGCGAATATGCAAATGTAATTGATATTACTTTTTAAATATTCCCCACTCCCCCCGGCGAAGCGGCCACCCGTCTGTTGTTCGTTCGCCTGCAGCAGAGGGTGCGCCAGCTTTATACACTCTTACTCTAAGTGCCTTTTACCCCCTGTGTCCCAGCCACCACCACCACCACCACCACCCCTTTTCTACGCGCGCCACGCTACCCTCCCCTTCACCTCCTCTTGCTGAACCAAGGTAATTAATAGGCTCCAAGAGATCTACTACTACGAGATCAGCACGGGATAAGCGGCTATCGTTACAAGTGGACCGTAACGAATTATCGCCGTTTGGAAAACGTTTCCTTCTTCTTCTCTCTCTCTCCGTTCTTCGCTTTCCTTTCAGGAAAGTTTCACGAACGAACGTCATCGCGACGAATTTATATCCGATTTTTCTTCTCGAATTCGTCAAACGCCAATCCCACTCGGAGGACAAACTGATCTAATTTCGGGGGGGAGGGTGGCGGTCGGCGGCAGAGTCGGGCGGATTACCATACATTAATTTGCGCACACCGGCCAATGAATTTATTAGTTAAATGCATCGCATTGCCGGATCGCTAATTACAATTTATGACGCAATAATAGACTGGCCGGATAATTGTCCGACAAAGCGTAAACGAGCGTACCTCGGATGGAAAACATCCAAGCGGATCATCGAGTCGGACTCGAGCCAAGGGGAGGAAAAAGAAGGCGGAGGCGAACCGATTCCGCCGTTTTTCGCCAGTTTCTTTCCAATTATTTAAGGGAGATTTATGGAGAGGACACGGTAGCCAGTCCCCATCCCCCGACACCGCTTTTTTTTACGGACGCGTGTGCGTTATATAAAGCAAGGTTTTGCACCCGTTTCGGCCACGGAGGAATTCCAACCGCTCGATGCGCCGCTAAATTAATGCTCGCTTTCTTACCCTCGATCCCTCGAACGCGTAATAATATCTCGAGAGATGAGACGTTTCGTGTCCAAGCGGCTTGAAATTTCCATCGTTTCGGGAAGAGAAATGGGAGAGAGAAGGGTGGGGGAGAGAAAGCACGTCGATCGCTGCTTTTCCCTCGCAATTTTCATCGAGCCGTTTTATTACGTAACGCGCGGGTATTTCGTTCGTGCAACGAAAACCGTTCCTCCGTCCTTCCATTATTGCCCGCTGTTCGATTCGCGATTTCCTTCGACACGCCAAAGGTTATTATATACGTATATTTATGTATACACGCGGAATGGCCTAGAGAAATATCGCGGTTAAACCGCAAAGACCTTTAAGAAAGGCTGCGTATTATATTACGAAATCCCCGCGAGAGTGTGTTATCGTGTCAGGTATAATAAAGCCGGCTGCGTACCAGTTTAACATCCATTCACGCAACCATAAAAATAATCGCCGTTTTTGCTTTTCATTTTCGCCACGAGAGAGAGCATATTCATTAAGATTTACGATACTACGAGACCGGGCGAATAATTAGCCGTGAATTCTCGTATATATATATACACACGACGCGAGTTACACGCGCGTAGATTCCCACCTAGATTCGTCCAAACGTCCGTCCAACCGTTCCTTTTTCTCGATCGTTCCAGCCTTCAAACCGATTATCCTCCGATCCTTGCCCTTGCCCCCTCGTCTCCGAGATTACTCCTCGCCGCGAAAACTCCTCTCTCTCTCTCTCTCTCCCTCTCTAAAAATCGCGCGTAACACAGCCAACGCAGGTATGAAATCCTTTTGTTATGTAAAAACGAAAACGGAATGCGTGCCTCTCTCATTAACGCGAGACAGGTGTATATACAGGAGGTTGAAAGCTACGGTCCCGGCCCCTCTTAGATTGAATAGTAAGCGATTTGCACGCGTTGAGAAGCGGCGCATAGGTATTCCCATTGCCGCCGGCTGCCGAGGCTGCTCGCTCTCTCGCTCTCTCGCTCTCTCGCCCGCTTCCAGGCAAAATGGTAACGATTGAATTCATCAACTGATGCAAATGTGAGAGCAACCGGTAGGCTAATCACCGCGATGCGCTTAATAACCGTGCGCTCGTGCCCGACCTCCTTTTTCTCCTCCTCTTCTTTTCCTTTTTTTTTTTTTTTTTTACGCGCTTAATGACGCGCGGTAAGAGCTGCCGCCCCGACTTCGACCTCAGTCGACGGGGGGAGGGGGGAGAGGATCGGATCTGCAAAATCGAAAGTATTATATACACCGTGTAATAATATTATACAGTCAGGCGGGCTCGTTTGATCAACGAGCTGGATCCCCTTGCATTCTCCTCTCTTCTCTCCTCCTTCCTTCCTTCCCTCCTTCTCGTCCCAGGCGAGAGTACGTATCGCGCGAGCGGTTATCGCGGTGGGCGCGAAGGTTCGAAAGGGAGGAGTGCGTAGGAGGGACGCGTGTCGCGTAAGCGACGCCCGACGGACGCCATCGCCACCGCCATCCTTTCCTTCCACCGCTCCCGGGTAATTATCGGGCTTCCTGTCGCTCCGCTTCAAAATGGTGGATTATCCTCCCTCGCGTGAAAAACGGCTTCCTTTCGGAGAGAAATATTGGAGCCAATTGTTTATTATACACCCTTTCGCTCGAACATCATTCGAAAGAAGAAACCCGATCTCGACGAAATATCGGAATCGGTCGAGACGAGGGATTCGACGATTCACTTTTCGGTGAAATTGGAGAGGAAAGAGGAGAGAAAAGGGGGAGGAGGATTGGAGAGTGGGAGAGGAAACGTATAGGTCGTGCAGGCATCGACGCGGCGTAGGCAGTTGCGTGCCGCGAGTAATTACCGGGTTCCCCGTGGTAACGCACCAGCGATGGCGGATCCCCCTGAATCCTGCAGGCCTACAGGCATTCGGCCGGCCGTTCGGCCGACGACACGGCCACGGTGTTTCCCGTCACACCGGTGGTTTCAACGCCAATTAAACACCCGCTTGTCAAGGAGACGTTGTTCGGGGGGAAGGGAGGGGAAATCACCGACGTATTCGTATTCTCCCGGCCCGATTCGATGTCGCACGCGATCCCCTTTTTCTCTCTCCCTCTTCCTCCCTGTGTATTTCTCGTCTCGTCTCACCTCTCTTATCTCTCCTCGGAATTTCGAGGAGGAATAGTTTCTCTCTCTCTCTATTTCTCTCCTCTCCTCGAAGGAAATGGCGACCTCGCTCGCTCGGCGATTAAAAATAAACGCGGTGCGTGCGCTGGGAAAATTAAAATTCTCTCCCGGCCTAAACGCCGAGTTTGACAAATGCGCCCCTTTTTCGCGTGAGGATATTAAATATATATATATATATATATAGATATTTAAGGTAGGCACGCAGTGGTGCGTATCGCGTCGAATCGCCACGCAGCGCGGCGTGTTCCTTTCGCGGGGGGAAAAAGGAGAGGAAAAAGGTAAGGGGAAAAATTGCGGATGCATCTAGGTCGGGACTGAAGAATGAGCGATAGCGAGAACGCTGTACACCGCGCGTGGCCCTCGATAAGAGGTGAAAACGGGACGCGGTCACGCCAGTGCGTTCGAAAAAAAAAAAAGGAAAGAAAAGCCGATTCCTTTTTCTCCACTTTCCACACCGTCCTGTCTTCGAAAAGAGAAACCTTGGTTCTCGTCGAAACCTTGAGAAAATTATTATTATTATTATTATTCCGGTTTATCGGTCGGTTTAACGCGCGTTTAAATGCGTGTCAATCAACGTCAACGTGACGGGCGGCCGAGGACTCGGCCGTCGCCGAGTCCGATTCGGGAAAAGTGGTCGTTCGAAAAAAAAAAAAAAAAAAAAACGTTGGTTAGTTATCTAAAACGTTAAAAATCGAAAATGTCGGTTGATACTGTCAAACCGCAATATATTTTCCGGTCTGATAACGTGAGATACCGTGGTAATCAGGCCGTTGGAAGCGTTTCTGAAACGCGCGATAAGAATTAGAGCGTCATTGGCGGAATGGAACGAAAGGAAGGAAGGAAGGAAGGAAGGAAGGATGGATGACGGGCGCGCGACGAAACAGGGACGAGGAGAGCGAAAGAGTTTGGAGACGCGAGAAATGGAGGAACCCGTTCCGATAAATTAGCTAGGAGGGCGAAGGGGAACCCTTCCCTGCCCCGGCAATCAGCCCCCCGTGGCTTCGGTAACGACGGTTCAACGCCAGTTTTAATCACGTCCCGGTCACGGGGGGGATGTTCCTCCCTATCACCCATGGGGCCATTTCATTCCAACCATCGTTCGCGCCCGATCCTCCCACCTGCTTTATTACCTATCCCGCCTTCTTATCTAAATGGTCGCTCGTCGCTTATTGCGCATTGCGCTTTTTTTTCCCCCCGTCCTTTCCCACAAATTCCGCCGAATTGTGCCGGATTTTTACCTTGGACCCTTTTTAACGGAATATCAACACACGTCGCATTGGAAATATCTCGTTTACATTGCGTTTCTTCGACATGAGAAGGCAGGAAGAAATTCTCGACTACGAGACCAGATATAATTGGAAATATATAAAGATCGTCGAAATGAGACCGTTGCGCGAAGGAGAATCTGCTTCCATTGAAGCATTATTCATGATGCATAAGTTTGTTGACTAATAGTTGATCAATTTTTATTCGTACAATAAATAATAGTTCAGATGAACTTTATAAAGTATATACGCGTGATATACTTCTTTTTAAGAACGTGTCGATTTAAAACGGATACCGAAACGGAAGAATGCTAATCTATGGTAGATAATCGTTTCCTTCCTTATTACTATCGGAATACGTTTACGATTCGAATTCGCACGCTTCGATAATAAATCTCGAGAGCAACGCGTGCGATTGTCGATCTATTAATCCGCATCGGGCGAAATTAAATGAACCCGTTTTCCATCCGCTTTTCACGATTATCTTTTACGAGGACCATCGTTCGACACGAAATACGACACAAATCGATCCTTCCCCGAAACGACACGAATATCCTGGAACGATTCCAAAGAACGAGAAGAATCGGTAATCGATTATTAATATTGTTTACTGGACAATGAAAACGATAAATAAAAATTCTCGGAACGATATGAATATCCTGAAAAGATTCCAAAGACCGAGGAGAGTAATCGATTATTAATATTATTTACTAGACAGTGAAAACGATAAATAAAAATACTTAGCTAAACGAATATATTTGATCATACGTAATTGCGCGTATCTGTTTAAATAACAAAACACTTAAAATATGCGTCTCGAGAAAAAATAAGTAGTGATATCGCAAAAGCACATTTCAATAAACTTAAAATTCCATAACAACATATTAAATCGCGAAGAAACCATCTGGGAAGATTTCGCGCGAACGCCTCTCGTTTAAATTACGTCGTTGCACGGTCGATACGAGAAGGGGAAGAATCGGTTCGAGGCTAGGATAGATGGATAGATGATACGCGGAGAAAACGCGAGGGATAGGGAAATCGTCGGGCGACGATTGGCGTTAAAAGTCTTGGCGCTATCTCTTTGGATAGGTCGATACTTTTTTTTTTTTTCCTTTTTTTCTTTGCACACGGCTGTTACTGTTACGTAAGAGGAAGGCCGAGCGACCGCTATCTCGGTGAATCGGTGTGTTCCGCGCGCTAATTACCCATCGTGGCTGGCAAATGGCTTCCGCGCGGGTTCGCCGCTCAGAAGCCGCTCCTCTCCTAGTGGACAACCGTGGAATTTTAACTACTAAAATCTAAATCGCCTGCCCGTGTTGTCGTAACGAAACTTTTCCATTTTCACCTGCGAGTCAACTTTCCCCCTCTCTCGCCTCCTTTTCTCACCTCTCCCGAAAGAGTTTGGGAGAAAACGTTTTTCTTTTCTTTTCTTTTCCACGTGAAAACTGACGCCAATCGATGCGCGAAATCTCGAAATCGACGCGCGCGAAAGCTGAACCGAAAATAAAAAGAGAGAGAGAGAGAGAAAGGAGCCGACGGGTATCGAGACGAGTTCTTCTTTCTTTCCTCGAAAGAAAAAACTGGCCCTCTTTCTTCTCTCGAAAGGGCAGCGAAAGGGAATGACAAAAAAAAAAGATTCAGTTCGCGAGAGCCGCGAGGATTTGGCAGGATTTACGCGCGCTCTCCTCACGAAAACGATATACATATATATAGTGCCGGCAGCGTCGTTCTTTATTAAACCCCGACTCCCCTTCTCGGCTTATCCCGGGAGAGGCCTTCTATCGCTTTAAAGCCAGCCAGTGATAAAATTAGACGGACAATTTCGTTGCAAGACTTTTGGCCGCAACGGCGGATCGGCGGACCGGTTGGCGACGGTTTAATTTCGGGGCGCTTCGCCCCCTCGAGCGATCCCCCGACCCCTCGGCTTTCGAAAGAAAGGGAGAACCCCCCCAATTTGACTTTTCCCTCTTCCTTCTCCCCCCTCGAAACTGGAAATCGGAAAAAGGAGAGATCACGCGTTGGGAATTCCGAAGCGTTTTGGCATCTCGCGCGATTCCGAGGCATTCCTCGGGATGGGATAGACGGCGATTCCCCCGTCGCCGATGAAGAAATCAAATGGAGCCGGACGAAAGTTAGCCGGCTCGCGTTCGCGCCACGCACAATTCCGCATAAACGGCGCGACTCGCCTGGTGTGCGCCTGGAATGGGAATACGTTAGACGGAGCATAGGACTTTCCCTGCCCGACGCGGGGATGATTAGATAACGCTAGGACGGAGAGAGAGAGAGAGAGAGAGAGGAGGCAGAATTCCCGTGGACGGGATTCGTGAATAAACCACGTCGCGTGCGCGCCGACTTAGAAACCGAATAAATCCTGTTTGGAAGGCTGTTTGGGCCCATGTTTGGGAGAGCGAGGCGAGCGAAGCCTCGCGAATCCGCGATCCACGTCGCCGAGTGCCAAGACGAAGAATGGTCGGCGGGGCGGGGCGGGGCGGGAGGCGCGCAAGAGACTCGGCTCTGCGCGAAGGATAAAGCGTGCATGCACGCACACGCGCACGTCGAATAATAATTAGGTATCGCCGGTGCTGATACGAGTTCCTTACAAATGACGTGTCAGGTGCAGCTGTTGCGCATCGTTCCGCAATGCGGGCTGTCTCCTCTCTCGGCTGGCCGGCTGCGCCGCCTCTCTCTCTCTCTCTCGTCTCTACCTTCTCCTCTCTCGTCACCTTTTCCTCTCGATCGCCACCTCGCTCCCCTATCCACGTACCTATCTACGTGCCCACGCTGTGGATAGGGGGTGGTGGTGGTGGTGGTGCTGGTGCTTGCATCGCGATCACCGACTCGCATGCGATCGCCCTCGCGTGCTACCCGTTCATTACCACCAACCAACCTCCTCTCTCTCTCTCCAGAGACCACTTTCCCATCCGTGTGTCGTCCGTTTCCCGCCAAAAATTCCGTCCAAATTCAAAGCGCAACAAGCATCTTCACTTCATTTGGGATCATCTGATCGTCGATCGGAAGAAACGGATCGCGTTCGATTAGATCGACGATTGTCGAGGAGGAGCGAGGGAAAGGGGGGCGTAAGGAGAGATGGCTGGTTACTTCCCACGGCTACTTCCTCGCCGTCACGAGGAACGAGACGAGGAATGAGACGACAATAAGCAGGCGAGAGTTTCGGTACCGTTCGAAATATCGCGAATAGGAGAAACAAGAAGAGGGGAGGAGAGAGAGAGAGAGAGGAGGTTATAGACGCTTCTAGCCTAGATCAAAACCCGTAATCACGAGGGGTAATAATACCCGATCACGGAAGATATTGCACATTTCCCCGGAATCACCGCTATCTTCCCAGAGAAGATGCCCCCGTCGGGGTTGTTCGGGAGGTCTTACTGTTCGCCGACATGCGATCCCAAAATCGTCCCGCATCTCGCTCTCCTTCCTTCCTTCCTTCCTTCCTTTCCTCGATCCAAAACAGCCGCTGGGCTCCTTCAGATATCTCTCTCTCTTTCTCCTCTTTTACCTACGCTTTCCTCCACACACCTTTTACTTCTCTTCCTTCGATCGAGAAAAGAGAGAGAGAAAGAAAGAGAGATTTCATCGATTCCTTTCCGCGCGATAGCGATCCTGTTCGAGGAAACGATACGATATCTCCCTTCCCTCCTCCCCTTGAATAGATAGAGAAGATAGGATTTCTTAGATCGCGGAGCTACGACTGTCCGACCGGGAAAAATAAAGTTATACAAAGGTTTGAAAGCGGCGCAACGCGTGGAATCCGACGCTCGTTTCCGTTTCGTTCGGATCGTACACTTAATCGTGGCCGGGGAGGAAGGCAGACGTTGAAAACGATGATAGGCATCGAATCGGGGAATGGGGGGAGGGCATCGAAGAAAAACGGGGGACGACGAGCGACGGACGACGGAGGCAAGGAGGAGGGGGGGAGGTAGGAGACGGGTTTAACGTAGCGAGGGCTTTTTTACACGGCCGTGGCCCGAACCGAGTTCGAGCCGATGGGCCCCTCGATGGAGAGGAAGAAAGAGAGAGAGAGAGAGAGGGGCCCTGTGGCGGAGGCGGTGGCCAAGGGCGGACGCGGCCAGGGGGAAGAAGAACGTCTCGAAGGGTGCCTCGAGCCAGCCGTACCATTAATCATCGGGGTAATTCCATAGATGGCTGTTGGCTGCTCCAAGGAGCGAGCGATGCATGCCAAACTCGCCTCGTGCCTTGCCTACCGAACAACCTGCGAAAACGACCGTGTTATCCGTCCTCCCTTCGAGCCTTCGAGTCGCGCAGCCTCCGCATCTGCGTTATCCTCCACGCGCGAAACCCTTCCTTTTCAAACAAACTCCCTGACACGATAATCGTCCACGCGGTGTCCGACGTTGTATAACGTTATACGTCGAATCGTTCGAGACTCGTTCCAACGCGTGGAAAGAAACTTAGCTGCACGAGTCGCTTTCGAGCGTGTTAAATTAATCGAAGGGAAGGGAATCGAGCGAAGGGCAAGGATCGAGGAATATTCGTTCCGGTCGGACGACGCCCATCCTCGTCCACGAGTCGTTTAATTAACACCGAGAGTTACACTTGGTTTCTCTTCCGTTCCCTATGTTTACAAGACCTATCTACCTAGGTAATTTGCCCTTCCTTCTCCCTCCTTCGATTAATAGGAGACGCGACGAGGCGAGAACGAGGCCTCGTGAACGCATGGAAATATATCCTCACCTGTGATATATGCTACGCCTACAACAACCCTCCCCTCCTGTGATCCGATTCGAGGCGGCTCGTAACGAGATCTCGATACGTTTCCTCCGTTATTTACGGCGAATCCGAATCGAGGCGGGTCGTAATTCGGAAGGGCGAATATTCAACGTATCCCGCTAATATCCATCGTTAACGAACTCGCTGGAGCTCGTGTTATATCCTTACCACCACGTCCGGTTTTCTTTCCCCGCGAGGGAGAAGAAAAGAAAGGGAGGCGGGGTACACGAGACATCGGGACGGGGCTCGTTGTTAAATCCGCGGCGAACAACCCGGACCCCGGCGGTAAGATAGCCGCTCGTCGTCGGACACGTCGTCGAACGTGAAATAAGGATTCGAATCGCGATCGTGGAGGAGGAGGGATGGGACAAAGAGACGAGAAGCCGTGAGGGGCCCTCTCCGGAGGAGATCCTGGTGCACCCTCGATCGGTCCCTCCCTCCTCTCCCCTCTGGTTCGAGCAAGGGGGAGGGAGGCAGAGGCAAAAAAGATCCAACTCATCCGCGGAGACACGGTGGCCACCGGGCCATCCGAACCATGTCAGCAGTTTAATCAATGCATTTAGCCGAATTCCTGTCTGGCCCAAATAAAAGGCGAGACAGGAGGAGGTTACGGGCAAAAAACGCGACGCGCACGACGGATGCATCCTTTCTCCGCTCTCTCTCTCTCTCTCTCTCTTCGCTCTCGCTTTTCTCTTTGTGCGGGGCACAAAGTCTTCTCTCTTTAGAGAGACGGAGAGAGAGAGAGAGGGCCCATGCCCCCCCACCAGCACCATCGCCACCACCGAGTGGCTTCTGTCAACCGCCAAAAGTTGTTAAGTATTCCGCGGATGTATTCCACCCCTCCTCCCTTCACCCTCGCCTCAGCTCCACGCAGGAGGACGGGGAACCTCTTCTTCGAATAAGGTACGTCAACCGCGAGGATGACAACCGGACGGAAACCGGCGAGTCTCGAACGAGAGGGCCCCTTCTTCCATTCACGTTTTCGTCCATCCGATAGATACGCTTTTTCTTCGCGATCGATCCCTCGTATCGATCGATCCTACCTGCCTGCCTATCCTATCTACCTACCTTATCGCGTTGTCCACCGTCGACCACGATAAAAATAACGCGAAAAATGGAACGCGTAGCTTCTCTCCTCCGGCGCTGTTTCATTGATAGTCAACGAGACTGCCGCCGAGTTTCCTGTTCATCTCCGTTATCTCCTCGACCATCTGAAAACCCGACGACGAATAAATTTCGACCCGTGTCTTCGTCGTCTTCCTACTACCTTCGTCCCGTCCCCTCCCCTTGCCGCTGACCCCGATCGACTTTGGAGAAAAAAACTCGCTAGAAGAATCGGAAAGTCGGTTGAAAAGATCGAAAATGGGAATCGCCGAATCTTCGCCGATTAAGAAAAAAGAAAAACGGGCGCTCGATCCTTTGTTTATCCATTTCGATACGCCTGTAACGAGCTTTATTCCTCCTCCAATTCTCGCTACGTGAAAAACTACGCCGCCACCGCTCTTCGCGTCTTCCAAGCGATATTTTCCAACCGATTCGTCGCAACGCCTTTCGATAAACCGCAACCTCGTTTCGGTTAACGACGATTTACGATTTACGTCGAATGCTCGATAACGAGCGAAGAACGTATCATCCTTTCCAAATTTTCGACTAGGTTTTGATCCAGACGAGGATTAAATTGAATTGGATCGATGACACGATGCTGATAATAATAACGATCGTGTAGCAATAATTTTCGAAGAAGAAGGATCGAAAATTTATATCTATCCATTTCTTGAGGAATTCTCGTTTTCTCGATCGAACGTGATAAACGTGATCGTGGGATCGTAAGAATCCAAAATCTCCATCACGAGAACCAATATATATATATATACGTGTGTGTATGTGTTCACGATTTGGAAAGCTCGCACAATCGCGTTTCCACATTCTTCTCATTAAGTCAAGTTTCTCGTCAAGTATCGCGTACAATATATATATACGTGCGTAGCGATCGCATCGGTAGCCGGCCAATTAACAAAAGTCTCGGAAGAGTTTCGAAATTTTCAATTAGGTAATCGTTTCGTTTTACCGAAGATCCTCGGTATCGATAGATATATATCTGGTTACCTAATGTAATACTTCTCTTCTCGTCTCGTCCTCGCAACGCATCGTCTATCGCAATTAGACGAGATTATTGGCCAATGGACGGTAATAAAAATAAAAACAAAGACACGTTATTTTTTCCCCCTCCCAACGACAATACTCCTCCCCCGCCTGTCGAGAGTCGCACAAATTATTCTTCTTCTTCTTCTTCCTCCTCTTCTTCTTCTTATCGAGTAGACGCGAACAGGTAGAGACAGTAGCAATGGAATATCCGACGTAACCGATCCTGAGAATCTAATTGTCTCGGCTGCGAGAGAAGAGGTCGCGTTTTCTCGATAATAAACAGGAATAATCGTAACGGTTGTGTACAGTTAATCGCAGGAGACAAGGAGGGAGGAGAAAAAAAAAAGAGAGGAAAATACTCGAGACAAAGCAAGGAGAGGGGGCGCGTAAAACGTATCGATTCCCGATCTCGGTAATCGATGGCCGGCTAATCGCACCGAAACCGGTTAAATCTCCTGCCTCCTCGTCGTAACGAGCCATCGTAATTATAATCGATTCCCCTCCGTGACCGAGGGGAATTGGATCGAAAACGAAACCTTTGATCTCCTCGAGAACGGTGAGAACGGTGAAAAATCGGCGAGGCGCCGCGTCCTTTTCAAGCGAGCGTGACTTTCCACCGGTTCCCACGGGACGAACCGACCCCGACGGGCTTTCGTCGTCCTCCTCCTCGTCCTCGTCGTCGTCTTTCCATGATCGAGCAAAGCGGCGAGCATCCTTCGAGAAACGGCTGACGAGGCCGGACGTTCGCGCGCTCGCTCATCACGAACGGGGACGACAGGCACGTAGAACCGAGGCTTCTACGTGTGTATCGTACAGTCCCAGCCAACAACAATTCCCTGCAATTGAGATGCGATGGAATTTCGTCCATCTCGAGTTTTAACTCGAGGATTTAAACCGTCAGTCAATCTTCTTTCGTGGATCGCTCGAGTCTCGGCGTCGTCCGTCGGTGAAATCGAAGGAATCGAGGAGAGAAAAGAGGAGAGAGAGAAAAAAAGAAATTTGGTGAAAAGATGGTGATTTGTCATCGAGCGAGAGGAGAAAATGCTCGTCGAGGGGAAAAGGAAGGAGGAGGAGGGAAAAGGGAAAGAAGAAAAAAACGGGAACCACCGTTTTTCCCTTTTTTCAATTAATTGGCCGGTGAAGCCTTCCCGTTCACGCTTTCCGAGCGCCCATCGTCGAGAATTATTGCTCGCGCTTTATAGTTCACTCGTTACTTTTTAATTGCCCGACAAGTCGAGCCGCTACTGATTCCAAAACCGTCCATTAGTTCACGGATCTTAAGCACACCGAACAAGCACACTTGTTTTTAATTTGAAACAATTAAAATCCTATAGCAGCCGCCAAGTGGAAACGGACCGTGTTGTGGAAACGTCGCCCAACACCTCGTCGAAAAAAAAAGAAGAAGAAACAAAACAAGAGAAATATACATACGCATATCCCTCCAATAGACCTTTCGATCGTTCCATCGTCGAAACGATTCGATGAAACGGACTGTACGCTCGCGCGATAATATACGGAGGAGCGTACAAAGCCGGGCCACCGTGCGTCTACGTGACACAAGTCTGTACGTGGGTGCTGGACATTTTACGACTTTCGTCGCTCAACTCTGTGCGTGGAAAAAAAGCTCGTCGTCGTCGTCGTCGTCGTCGTCGTCGTCGTAGTCGAGCGAACGGGTTCTTCTCTCGAGAAGGGGAGGGACGTTTCTTCCTCCTCCTCCTTCTCCTCCTTCTTCTTCTTCTTCTTCTTCTTCTTCTTCTTCTTCTTCTTGTTCGAGGCCGCGCGATTCGAATCTCCCGTCAGATTTTTATCGACGACCACCGAGCTTCGTTAAACTCGCATCTTGATCGCGCGGGGGGAAAGAGGGGGCGAGAGCGGCCGCCATTGTCGTTCGCGAGATTCTCGCCCGATCTGCAATTAATAAAAATTTCCATGGAAATGCGTACTTAACCTAGCTACTTAACGCTGCTAACGTTTCATCCGAGCAGAGAAAAGGAGCGAAACGCTTTCTTTTCTACGATTCGATAAATCACCCGGCCCGGCCAATTAAAACTGACAATAATATACCACATCCAAAGTGCGTGCGGCTAAATTAGAGAAGAAATCTCCGGATAGATAAATGGATGGATAGATTAGACAGATGGATAGATCCGCGTGTACACGCGGAAGAATCGTGCGTGGCTTTTGCGCGTATCGCGTGACAAACGCGCGCAAAAGCATCGGCCTCCACTCGTCGCGTTTCTCCTTCGTACTCCTACGAAGAACAATAACGCTGACTAAAAAAAAAAAAAAAAAAGGAAAATCGTTTCGTCCAGCGAGAGTTCGAAGTCGAAAATCGAGGAGGAGAGAAAAAGCGAAGAAAGAAAGATCGAGATATTTTCATCATTCTTCTCCTTTTTTTCTTTACTCTCTCTCTCTTTTCTTTCCTTTCGCGCGTCTGGTGTCTGCAGCACTTTTGGGGTCTCGTCTCTTTCCGCTCGTTAGGCGGAGAGTCAGGGGGCTTATGCTAATTTTAAGTAGTCGCCCCAGTCGATTCTTTGCTAAAGCTATTAGCCGATCATCTCGGATTATCCCGCGATTCTGGCTTTACTCTGGAACACGACTTTTCTAAGTTTTCTTCCTCTCTCTCGCCTCGAGAACTCGAGAACCGGCGCTGTCCGCCGGCTGTCGTCGTCCGTTTCCAACGCGTTTTCCCTTCTTTCTCCCTTTTCTTCCTTCCTTCCTTCCTTTCTCTTTTCCACAGTTCATATTTGGGAGGAAGGAGGGGGGTTAGTCCAAGGATTAGTCCTCGCGTATGCTTGCATGGAGAAACGGTTAAAGAAAAAGAAGAGAATTAAACGAACGATTGGAATCGTTCTTATTAATCGCGCGTTACCAATCGTTTTAATCTCTGCCAAAAAAAAGAAAGAAAGAAAGGAGAAAGGAAAGAAGGTAGTTAATTTAATAGGCAATAGATAGGCAAGAGTGGCTCGTTCTCGCTCGTTTGTGTCGTTTGTGGTCAGGTGCGGCAACGCGCACCTGTCCCTCCGCGTCCTCTCCTTCTTCGCTCTTCAGGAACGCGCTCTCCTCCTCTCTCTATCGTTTTCATCTATCAAATTGGCCCTGTATATAGAGATAAGGGAATCTAAAGAGGAGGAGGGAGGGATCCGTGACGGGGATTACACACCCCGTCCGGCTATTATTTGGTCAACGTCACCCCGCTCCGTCTCGCTCTAAATTCCCCCGTTCCAATCTCACCTGCTCGCCACGCTAAATGACTACTCTCTCTCCGATCCCGTGGCTATCGTTGCCATCGTGACGTTGTTCCCTCGCTTTCTTTACACCGCCGACTTATCGCGAGGGGCACGTATCGTTAACGACTTTTTATCCCCTCTGTTTGATCTTGCGGATAAACACACGCGTTTATAACCTCGTGGCGAGGATCGAAAGCACGCGAAAAGTAGTTTTAGCATCGACTTTTCATCGATCCAACGTACAATTTTTCGTTTCTTCAAAGTGTACTCGCCGATCCAGAAAGGTATCGTCGTAACTGTTGCGAATATTCAAACTTCTCGAATCGAGAAGGAGAGAGGCGAATTCGTTCCGCTCTTGTTCTCCAGAGTTTTCGTTCTCGCGGGAGAAGAAGAAGAAGAAGAAGAAGAAGAAGAGAGAAAAGGAAAAAAGAGGAAGGAGGAACGGTAATAAGGTAAGCGTGGGTCGGGAGAAGCGACGAGGACGCGGCGCAAATGCGGCGGCGTGGGATAATAAGTTGATTACGCGGCGAGTATTTTATCGAAAAATCATAAAGCAATTAATAACGTTCATTAGAGACGAGAGATCGAGGTGGCGGGCGAACGCGCTCGCGCGCGTGCGATAGCAATTCCGTTTGATAGGTAATTAGACGAGGGAGCGGGTAATTGCGTTAATTGAGACCGAGACCAAGCGCGTTGGAACGTTGCGCAAAGCTTGGCTAGATATATGGAACCGTTCCGTTCCACACGCGCATCGTGATCTCTCTGATCGCTCTAATCGCGCCCCTTCCTCTCCCCTGCGAGCGGAGCGGACAACTCTTCCACGCCCTCCCATCACCTTCCAGAAAATCGCCTTTCGTGGAACGTTTTGCAACCGCCTCTCCTTCTCTCTCCCTCTTTTGGGAATAATCGCCTCGTGCGAAAAGACAGAAAGACTCTTCTCTTCGAGAGAACTTTGGAATAATCCAAAATGGGAATCCATCGAGAGGATCCTTATAAAGGGGACATATATTGGCACGAATCGAGAAACGATCCGCCGCAACAAGCGGATCGGACGAGAGAATTTGATCGAGTCTATTTCGAAAGGGCGAGATCCGTTTTTAGCCACGTTTTTTAACGCTCGAAGCATCTACGCGTAGACAACCACGATGCTTGTCATCCTGGACATCTGCCGGCCTCTCCGTTTTATTTCTCCTCTCTCTCTCTCTCGATCGCAATAAAGCCGCCACCGTCGTCCTCCTCCGGCGGTATAATGCGGCCGTAAGCCCTTCCGATATTTTAACGTAACGTCTCTACTTACGCGGGCGAGAGAGAGAGGGGGGGAGAGAGGGAAGCTCATATTAAAGCGTAGCGAGAAATACGAGGAGGCACGGATGCTCGCACGTACGTGTATCGAGAGCGAAGAAATTACCGGCGAGGAAATCTTTTTATCTCTCCTTTCCTTCTCTTCGAACGTCAAAGCGTTCCCTTCTCTTCGCACACACACATACACGCAACGTTCCTCGTTGCGTCGCGTCGTTTAATTTTTCCGCATGACGCTCGCGTTTCTACGCTTTATCCACGATCGTGGAACGAGCGTGATTCCGTGTGAATCTCGCGGCGCGATCGGGGAATCGCGATCGAGTTAAGACGTAAACCGCGCGCGCGCGCGCGCTATAAGTTAATGGGAAGGGAAAAGAGAGGGGAAGAAGAAAGACGGCAGACGGAAAACTCGACTCGACTCGACTCGACTCGACTCGACTCGCGTTGGTTTCGTGCAAAGCGCGGCCGTTATCGAAGACGTTATGAAGTATGGCGCGCCAGGTATTCTGCCGATACACTCGCTTGCCTACGGCGCACTTCCCGTGGCCACGGAGAGAAGAAAGAAGGCGGCAAAGAGGGACAAGTATCCAATTAAAGGCAGGCTAGAAACACTCCTCGAAAACTGCTATCTCCTCTATATATCTGTCGGGGCGAACGAGCTGAAACGTAGGAAACGCGGGGACGAAAACGGCCAAGAAACTCGGCCGTTTAACATAACCAGAAATCGTTATGACTCAATCCGCCACGTAATTGGCGATATCGGGGATGCATATCGCCGTGACACGCACCCGACAAATTCGAGGAAGGCCTTCCTCGATAATCTCGAGACTCTCTTTCTCTCTTTCACCGCCTTCCTCCTCCCCCCGCTCTATTATTAATATTAAACTATCTGATCGGCCGATCGGGAATACATTTACATTCATAAAAGGAAGCCGGGCGTCGCGAGGGGGCAAGGTTACCCGCCAAGGTTGATTCCACTTCCGAAACCAATCGAAATCTGTATCGAAACGCGCCTTCCAAACCTCCCTCCTTTTAGGATTAATTGGAACGAGCGTTGACGAGAAAGAGAGAGGGAAGAAGAGGAAGAGGAAGAAATCGTGGAAATGGAAAGGAAAGAGAAGAAAGAAAGAGAGAAAACGAGGCTCCCGTTAACTCGATAATCGCTTACACGAGTATCAATTACACGAGTCGCGCTATTATTGCAATTATTCGCATGAATATGAATACAATATACGAGACGCGTGTTCCCGCGTGGCTCCGATCGGGGAACGATTTGTTTCCGAGCCGCTAATTTGCGGAACAACGCCGATGTCGTTTCAGCGAATAATAATCTCGAATACGAAGGAATACGAAGGAACGCAGCCGCGATATTCCGCTTCGACGACTTTTGAATAATACAACGCGATAACTGTCCACCGGTTTCCGCGAGCATTCGTTCTCGTTCGCCTCGAGAACACGAATATTGGAACGCGATCGGAGATAAAAGTTGTTGTTGCCTCGTAATATCGCGATCAACGTACAACGCGCGCGCTCCCCTACATACAGATACAGATTTCTCGAAAATAACACGAGCAGCATAATTCGGAAGGAAGGGAGGGAGGGAGGGAGGGAGGAATACCAGTATACTCGAATATTCGCATACTCGAGATCCCGGAAAGAAGAGACGGAGAGAGAGAGAGAGAGAGACAGACTTTCTCTCCTCCTTCTCCTGGAGCAGAGTATATCCTGGCGTGTGTGCATTAATTTTGTACCGTTGTCACCGCCAGCGTACCATGCGTATTCATGAGACACACCGAGGCTTATAAACGTCGGGCTATTAGCGATACGATTAAAATGTGCATTTCTCCGCGTTGTTTTAAACGTGAACTCTCCCTGTCCCGAGGAGCGCCTCCTCCCCGACTCCCTCGTAACTCTTCCCCCCCGCGCCTAACCGCTCGCCGTGTTTTATTTCCCTGTTCCGGTACCTCCGCCGGAAGAAATAATAATCCGACCGCCCCTCCTCCTTTACCCCCTTCGCTTAATCCGCGCTCCAGTCCCGATTACCATTTTCACCGCTTTTTACTCCTCCCTTCGAGGAGTCGATCCTTCGAAAAGAAAGATCGGCTTCTACCTTCTTCTTTTCTCCTCCTTCTTCTTCTTCTTCTTCTGCTGCGCATCTTCTTCGTAACCGATCGAGTTCGCGAGGATGCAGCCCAGGTGTTCGCCGGCCGAGGGCGAGAAGAGAAAGGGATCGGCGTGGATTTTTATGGGCATGGATTCGGGGGAATGGAGAAAAAAACGTGGAGGAGCGGATCGAATGGCGGATAACCGGAGGGGGCGTTCGGCGTGCGTGTCCGGCAACGGTTCGGCGGCGCAACCGCGACGCGGAGGAAAAGCCAGAGGCCCCCCTTTCCTCCCCCTCCCTCTGTCCGCATCGTTGCAAAACGGATGCATTTCGGATGCAGCTGCGAGTTCGTTAGAGCGTCTAACGCGCGTGTGCGAGCCCCAATTGTTTATGCGCGGTGAATGTAGCCGCGGACCGCGGTGTATATATATATATATAGCACGCGGCGGCTATCGGAGAGCGATGAATATGCATACCTTAATTCGCGGGGCTAATTGAATAATTTGTAAAACGCGGCAAACGCCCGGGTCCGGGCCACGACCTTTTTGCATCCCCCCCTTCTCCGCTCCATCCCGGTGGCCGTCGACCATCGTCGACCTGCCAACCCAACCTCGTCCAAGCGGAACGATATCCTTACGGGGGGAACACTCCCGGTATGGATAGCTCGCCTGAAATGCGGTTTGGCACCCATCGATGGCACCCTCGACCACCGTTCCTTCCTTCCTTCCTTCCTTCCTTTCTTCCACAACGCCCGATTCCTATTTGTCCAAGGAAACTCGTCCCTCTCCTTTTTTTTTTCTTTCGATTCGGAGCCTGCTCCCGTTTTTTTGACCGGATCGGAGACAAAGGGAGATGGAAATAACGGATAACGAGGCGAGGCATTTCGAAGGAAGCGAGGATGCGAAAGGACACAGATTCCCGCGGATTAAGCGGCGATCCACATCGAAAGCGTATCGGATGGCGAAACATCGGTTAAGAGGACTGGGGAAAGGGAGGCGATGGAGAGAGGTTGGTGGGCCTATCCCCTCCCTCCCTTCCTCCGTTAGCTGATGAATGGGCCCAAGGCCCTCCTTACTTATGCGATGCGTGCCCCCGACGGCATACATCACTGCCAGCTAACGTTTTTACGGGCCACGATGCGAGCAAGAATATGATTACGCGCGTTAACATTCTCGGGATACATCGTCCGTCGCTCGTCCCAACGATGACGAGCCTCGTCCTTTGGCCTTTCGTCTCGTTCCTTTCCACAACGAAGGGGGGAGGGGGGACGGCGTGAAGTGACGAAAGCAGTGAGCAGCGAGCATCGCACGATAAAGGATTCCTCGCGGATTCCTCCCACGGCTTTATTACGCGTGAAATTGGCGCGCGATCGCTACGCTATCGAGCCGACGACGAGCGGCTCCCCGGCCAACGCATAAATTTCGTAATTAACTCGCAATTATGATAATCGGCCCGACGCGAGGGATACCTGCCGCTACGTCACGCTGCACCTTCCTTCCTTCCTTCCTTCCTTCCTTCCTTCCTTCCTTCCTTCCTTCCTTCCTCGTTCCAGACGGATCGCGCGATCGTTATCGACCACGTCTGCTGCGAATTCTCGCGCATCTCTCTCTCTCTCTCTGTCTCGGGGAAGAAACGATCCCCCGACGGGAATCACGGCTTGTCCTACGATTTAACGTACAAAGGAACTCTCTGCGGAACCGGCAGAATATCCAAAGTTGGATGTCGTACGATTGATTCCTCTCCTCGTCGCTCCCCGATTCGGTCTGGCCACGATCTCGTTTTCGGCGGCGGGGGAAAGAGGGAGATGGAGGGAGAGAGGGAGAGAGAGGCGCGAGGCTGGCAGAGGTCCTTTGATCCTCGGCATTCGGTGTCGGCAAACAGGAACTCGACTGGTGAACGCAGCCACCGCGCTTTAATACCTCATGCAAATTTCAGGAAAAGGGCACGACCCCGCACGACCCCCTCCCGTCCTCCTCGTCCTTCTCGCTTTCCTTCGTCTCGTCCTCCTCGAGCTCGGGTGATAGCCCGTTATATTGCTTTTCGAACAAATCGTTATCCGGTTCGTACGCTTTACGCCTCCCTCCCTCCCTCTCCCATATCGACAAGTCGGCCGCCGAGCAAATTTCAAATTTACTCCTCGATCGCCTTCTCCCTCCTCCCTCCTCTTTCCTGGCAAAAACCAGAAAGCTCAAAGCTCGTGCCTCTTCCGTGTCCTACCAATCTTCCTCCGGCTTTACAGACCGCTCGCTATTACCACCCGCCCTTCCTATAACCTCGTTCCCTTCGACCGATCTTCCGCTCCCTCGAGTATCTCCACGTGACTCCTTCCCCCCTCTTCCTCCCTTCCTTCCACAGCATAGTTTTACACCGGCCCGATATACATACAATGAGGAGGTGCACCGCGATGCCGGATCAAACACACGTAGGTGCGACCGAGTGTCTTTTTTTCCTTTCTTCTTTCCTTCCCCCTTGGAGAATTTATTCTCGGTGAATTACGGGCTCCAGGAGGGAGGGGAGGATCTCTGAACCGCGCATCTAACGAGATTCGTACACGTGCAAGTAAACTGCTGCTCGTTTAGCGAGTTACGCCCCCCCAAACTCGTTTCTATGCGTCAATCTGTGAAAGAAGCTAGATCTTGAACATCACACTTTGGACTTTTGATGTCGATCGAAAGGAGAGATCAATTGCGATGAAATGTTAAAGTGTTGCGTGATCGATCGATCGCGGTAACACGAGTCTCTTCTTCATTTCGGAGGAGTATAATTTTGCGGACGCGCGGCGGTTTTCGGGGTTTCGCGGTTTGGGAAGTGTCCATTGGAAGCGGAGGGTACGGCCTGTACCTATATATTTGTCTACGCGCCCATGCCCCAAAGCCGTTCGTTCCAACCAACGAACCGCATAATCCTTGACGAGAGTAGCTCGTCAATCACGGCCTCGATGCGCTAGACGAATCGATACGAATTTATCTGCGGCCCGCTATTGCTGCTGCTACTACTACTACTACTACTACCATCCGGACGCTTTCATCGTTGATTCGCTCTCGTTTGGATCACCAAGTCGATGAATCGAGCACGTTTTCGACATCGAAAACTCTCTTGCGTTTGCGACCGATCGTGTCCGTTCCCACGATTTCCCGTATCGCGATGAGAGAGAAAGAGAGAGAGGAAAGAGAATAAAATAAAATAAAATAAAAGCCCGCAAAAGTTTTACTATCCCATCTCTCGAACGCGAGAAGGATCGAGGCTACGCGTAACGTAACGTGTTTTTTGCTACGAGCGAAAAACGCGTGAAAAACCATCGTCAACGAATCGTTCATCGATCGTCGTTTGAGATTAAAAGACAAGGCGAATCGTCGCGGAAATCAATCCGCGTTTTCGCCAAGTGACGCAAGATGTAAGAGAGAGAGAAGGAGGGAAGAATTGGAAATTCGTGGAAAAGCGTTGGAAAGACGGCGGAGTCCTCTCGGCTCGGCTCGGAATCTGGCCACCAGTGGAGGTGGTCCGTGCACCAAGGTGGGTACCAGAAGGGTACCGAAGGAGGAATCATGGAGTCGACGGTTGGGCGCGGGTAACTTTTTTGCACCGCGAAATGGCCCAGAGAATGTCATCCAATGAGGGTGAAGTAAAGGGAAAACAAGTAAAATAATGATAAAAGGCGGAGCCCGCGGCGTGATTTGATTGGTCGAGATATCGCCGGCGTTCGAGTCAACCCGCGAAGAAGAGGGGGTTGTCCTCTCCTTTCTCTCTCCTCGTCTTTCTCCCTGGCCCACGTCTCTCTCCTTCCCTCCTCCTCCTCCTCTCTTCGCCTCTCTCCACACCGCACACCTTCGTCCCGATTTTCTCTCTCCTTCGATCCTTCTCCTCGTCTCCCTTATGTCCGCCTCGTTTCGCTTCCCTCTACGTACTCTCTCTCTCTTTCTTACACACGTATACACACACATATACACGGCTTACTTTATTCTCCTCTCTCTCCGTTGGTCCATGCTCCGAGATCGTGTCCTGACTCTGGCACAACCATCGGTTCTCTCCCCTCTCCTTTCTTCCAACTCTTTTTCTTCCTCTTCTTCTTCTTCCTCTTCTTCTTCTTCTTCTCTCCGCGTCGTCGTCGTCGTCGTCGTCATTCGCCGCCGTGTTTCCCCCTCTCCCCCTTTCTTATTTTCTTCTCTCGCGAAAATTGAAGCACGATTCTTGCTTCGTCGTCGTTCGCGATATCCGTTCGCGAAAATATATACGAGAGATGTAATATTCAACTCGACCTCGTAACTCCCTGTTCGACCGGTGTTTAATTCCGATAATAGTTCCAGACGGATGGGGGAGGAGGAAATGGAGCAGTTGTTGTCTCGTTCTATATACGTACATACGTACACACACATATATATATAGAAAGAGTGTAGCCGCGGAACCATATGCGGGAAGCATAGGTCAAAGGAATGATTAGCGTAGCGAAAATTCGAAGGCCGTCACGTGTTTCGAGGGCGGTTTGCGTTGCGGAAAAGTATATTGACTCGTGATACGCCATCTGTGCGAAGGAGGCCACCCCTCTCTCGTCTCGGCGTTATTGGCAAAATTAATAAGGCCGGGCGTGGATCGCTCGAAACGGGAAGCGGTTAATTCTGCCCTCACCCGAATGATTCTGCCGGACCCGGTGTTGGCGGATTAGAAACCTTTCCAAACGAATGGAAATTGTTTGCTCGAGGAGAGGAGACTGCTCGACAGAGGGTTGCCCCGTTCCTTCCTGCGCCTATCCTAAAGAAGCAACGGGTAATAAATTATCGGCATTCGGTTCCCGTAATCTCTGCAATACTCATTACCGCGCATTAAGCGGGACAAGTTCTCCAAATAAGAATCGATGCTATATATATATAACGATTAATCGTCACCGATAATTTGTCGTATACTGATTCTATAATGAATTTCTCTCGTTAGATTCTTTTTCTCCCTCCCCTTCTCTCGAGAGTACACGTGTTCTCTGACTATAATTATAACACGTAAGATCGTAACCAGAAATCGATATCTTATTCTTGTAACGTTTTAACTCGAGAACGGGTTTTCGAAATGATTCGTAGAAAAAACACGTTATTCTTCGTTCGCACTATGTTGTCGTTGTAGTCGTCGAAATCGAGAGAGAGAGAGAGAGAATGGTAGGGAAAATTAACGCCACCGAGAATCAAGACGACAATGTGATTCATCAGTTAAATCCGCGTGCATAATCCTTTACACAGCGTCCACGATCCCCGTCCACCAAGCGTAGGCAAGCATAGAGATGGGGATGAACCAGGCGGAGGAGAAACGGGGTTGACGATGGCGGTTGGTTCTGTCAGCAGGGACCACGAATTATAATCACAGTTGTGGTTCATGCGGCTACGGGGGTGTGGATCGAGGTGGACGATAGAGGAGGAGGAGGGGAGGGGGCAGAGGTGAGAGAGAGAGAGAGGAAGGGGAGGAATACGACGACGACGACGACGACGACGACGACTATCACGACGTTGGTCCGTTTCGAGGGGAGGGAGGGGGATGGGAAAGGGATGTATTTACCCGGGCACGGCATACATCGGCGCCACCGAGGACGGACCTAGATGGAAATCTGCGGCATTCAGAGGCACTGGCCAAGAAAATTGGCTGACAACATTTCGCACGGGGCGTCGAATTGCCCGATCCCGTCCCCTTCCCGCCACGGGGAACACCATGTTCACCGATATTTACGCCGGCCGAGCCCGACGCATCCGTTCTAATCGCGCCGTCTCCCCCCTCCCCGTCCTTTATTTCCTGTCGCGAGCTCGCTTAAAAGAGCAGAGAGTGGCGAATTCTCGAGCTGAACAACGGGAGCGTTTATCCCGGGCAAAGGCTTAGAGAGGCGTCTCTCCGCACGAGAGGACCTAATAATAATGATCGGCCGACACGAGCCGGCGAATCCTCGGCCAAATAAATCCGGGTTGATTGAATCATTGTCGAGCGAGACCGCGTTAAATACCCGTGAAATTAACCCGGGCGCGGCACGCGATCGCTGATTGGCTCGAGGGTATCGCTTTTAAAGCGCCGTTAGATAGAAGGCGCCGCTCGTGATTAATGATTTGTCCGCATCGTCCTCGTCTCTCGCGAATCTTTCAAATCTTTTAAATCGCGTGCCTCTCTCTCTTTCTCTCTCCTCTTTCGAAAGGAATTCGAACAATAATTCGGAATTATTACAGTGAGTCAGCCACGGGTAAAGTTAATCGATAAACAGTGTCCATTGTTCGATCGAAAGGAGGAAGAAAAGCCATGGAAAAACCTGTACTTCTTTGTCTTCGAGGCCTACCTAACCTAACAACTAGTCGATAGTCGGACATTAGGGCGATGGTGCGGACATATGGGAGCGCCATGTGGTCACCACCGTATCGTTCGTCGACGAAATGCGGAAAGGAGAGAGGGTGCAAGGGAGAGAAAGAGAGAGAGAGAAGCGACCCTTGAAGCGACCGCAAGAGGTGACGGGGATATGGGAGAGCAGAGATTCGAACGGAGCTAAACGCTCTCCGCAATTTGTAGCAATTTGTTAAGTAGCCGGCCGGAACATTACCTATATTGCGTTCGCTCTCCTCTCCCTCGACCCCTTGCAAGATATATACGGGGAGGAGGGGGGGAGAGAGAGAGTAGAGTACAGATTTATCGTCCCGTATCGCGGACCGAAACGGATCGGGTCGGAAAAGGAGTCACGACCCTGACTCCTCCGGGGGATAAATTCTCTCTAAATAACGCGTACGCGCTCGCTCGTTTGAAGCCTTTTGCGAATTCGCGGAAAGGAAGACCCAAGGGGAGGAGGAGGAGGAGGATGCCTCCATTCATTATGAAAAGAGGCGGTACCAGCACCGGTGTTGTGCCTCCAAGCTGAAAATAACTTGACCTCGTTCCACCATCGAGTCGACGCGCGCGCGCGCGCGCCTCGACTTTTCGTCGAGTCATCGGCGATGAAAAGCAAGGAAAAAAGAGAGGGAAGAAAAGGAAGAAAGAGCGCGGAAAAAGCCAAGTACACACGAAGCCAAGGAAAAAGGAATCCGGTGTAACGCAAGGATTCCGTGAAATCGGGGGGGAGGAGAAGGGGATGACCCGGCAGACAATTTAAATCGTAGGTAAACGTCGAGGGTGCTCGTTTTATCCTCTTATCGAGCAGACCTTATCGAAGTCTCTCTCTCTCTGTCTCTTCGTTTCGAGGAGGATTGTGCCGTTGCGTTATTCGTCGCGGTGTAAGAGGGCGAAGAAGATTCGAGCGAAGGAGCGAAGGAAACGACGTCCTCGGTCTTTCGTGGATGCTTTTAGTCGATGAGTTTCGCTTCCCTACATCCCGTTTCGCTTTCGTCTCGTTCCGTGGCATCGATGTCCTGCCCTAACCCAGCTTTCTCATCCATATGTAACAGTCGCCTGGTATTAATGACAGGGGGGGGAAGAGAAGCACGGAGCACGACATGTCGAGTTTCTTTATCCTAGAAACTCTCGCTCTCCTCCCCCCACCATCCGTTTTCATCCTCCTCCACGGTTTTACACGGTATTGCGGTTTTATCGTTCCCCTTTTTCATTAGCCCGATAAAGTATAATGGAATTATTCGTTTCCCGATTTATATCCGGCCGATCATGCCGCGGTTCCGCGATTCCTGGCCAATAAGTTATTATACAAGAAACGACGCCGCCTCTTCGATCGCCCCATTGTCATGCGTTCCGTCATCGAAAATCGGGGAGAACTTTTCACTCGATTAAATGGAACGCGTGGAATCTAGGCCAAAGACCCTGCCTTTCTACTCTCTTCAAAACAAAATTTGCGTGAGAGAAGGAATTGATAAAAATAAGGAGGAGGAATTGATAAAAATAAGAAGGAGGAGAAATTGATAAATTTGAATGGGAAGAGGGATTGATAAATTTAGGTGGGAGGATGAACTGATAAATTTGGGTGGTTTACAACGCATCATCCTCTTCGTCTTCCTCTTCTTTTCTTCTCTTTTGTTGCAGATGAGGGGACGAGAGGAACTGAAGAGAAAGGAAGGAGGAGGAGGAGGAGGAAACCACCAGAAGATCGTAATGATACGTAAGACCGAGTGTAAATACTACTATCCGAGAAGGAAGACAGAAAGGAGGAAAAAATCGTTTCATCGCTATTAAAGAAAATTACGTTGCAAGAGACGGCGGGCAGTCGATATATTTTCATAATCGTCGAATTATCGTTCGGTCTGCCTGGCTTGCAAAAAAGATTACCGACATCCGTCTACCGATTGATTTTCGTGGAAGGGCCACACACGCACAATAACACGTAACGGATGAACAAGTTGAAAAACCGTTCGTTCGTCCAGCAGATATCCGCCAGGTAGGCGAACGTATTAACGAACGACCGTGTTAAACGTAAGACGAATGTCGAACGTCGAGATACGATTCGAAACACGGCACTCTTTCCCTCCATCGTTCTCTCAAAAAAACGTTCTCTCGACGGGGGAACCGTGTCCACCGTCGTGTTTCTCCATCGTTTTCCCTAAGCGAGTTTTCGAACGCTCGTTAGCCCGAGGAGAATAGGATCTCGCCGTCCTCTGTGCCCGCGGACATATGTCAGAATTAATCGCACAATGAGCGCGGCACAGGTTGAAGAGACGAGAGAGAGAGAGAGAGAGAGAGAGAGGCGACCGACACCCAGACAGTTTCTCAAAGGTTGGGTAAAGTGGTTGATAAAGAGGCGGCAATCGGTTAGGCTTTTTAAGCGAGGCGCGATGACGGCCACTTACCTGCAGCGTGCCGGTGGCACTCGGCCCGACCGTGGTCGTCGGACAATCGTCGTGAAAAGACCAGGAAGAGCAAGAGGAGAGAGGGGGGTCCACGTACGCGCGTTTGTTCTCTCGCTCTTCAATGGCATCCTCTCATCCATCGGCATCGGTTACGGTCTCTTTTTCGAAGGAATTTTCTTTCTTCCTTTCTTCTTCCTCGCGACGTTTCTTTTCTTTTCCTTTTTTTTTTCTTTCTTTCCTCTCTCGAGAAGAGAAGAACACACTCGACCCGTCCCGGGCATTACACTTGCAGTTAGGCGCCATTTGCCCGCAACTTTTCACCATAGGCATAAGGTTCCATTAACGGGATCTAAGCAGGATCGATTCGATCCGTGCTTCTGGTTAAATGCTCCCAGCGCGGCAGTTTAGTCCCGCGTAAATTGTCTTCTCCCCTTCTCTCTCTCTCCCCCGATCCGTTTTTGCACGTGCGTTTAACCGTACAAATTACACGAGCCACCCCCCCTCCCTCCCACGAACATCGAGCCGAACGCTCTCCATGCCCCGCGGCTCGAAGAGGAAAAGCGACGAGGAGAGAGAAAGAGAGAGAGAGGTCGAAAGAGAGGAAGATTCGAACATGTGGCATCATTTGTTACGTTGCAAAGTGGGGTTGGACGCCTGTTGGACGACCACGGTTTTATCTAAACTCGCTTAACTCGCGTCTCTCCTTCGCGTCACGATCGAATACGCGTTCGTTACATCGTCCCGAGCCGTTTATCGCCCTCGTTAATTCCGAAAGGAAGAAAAAGAACTTACTTCTTCTTACCCCGATCGTAAAATCGCCAATCGTCAATTTGGCAAATTCGTTGGCAAATCGAATTTTGGGGGAAGCGATGGAAAAAGCGAGAGAGAGAGAGAACGCGTGGCACAGGCGCAGATACAGTGGATGGGGATCTCGGTTTCCGTGGACATATGGTCAGCCGTGGCAAAAAAGCGGTACAGAAACGGCGACAGAAGTTGGGAGTGTCGGCGGGCGATATATCAGGGCTTAAACTGTCCCGTCGTAGCAGGCATGTCCTGCGTCCTCCTGCACCCTGCGCCCTGCGGATGGTTACCCGGCTCGGTGATTCGCCGGTGCGCGTATGGCACCGCGTCCTTCGCTAACCAGGGGTGGTTGGCATTAGTTAATAGCAGGCCGGGAAACGCGTTAACGCGAATACGAACGAGTGGATCCTCCTAACCGAGTGCGGTTTCCGATCTGTTGGCCTTTCGAGTCTCTCCATCGATCGCTCGCCAAATTTTCCTCGAGGCGTGCGTTGGTCGAAGGCGGGGGAGGGATTTGCGAAATTCGGTGCAAAAATTTGCAGGGAGAGCGCGGCAGGTTCGGGCGCGTAAAGGCAAAGGTAATCAGGAGCCCGAGTCCACTTCTCGGAGAGAGAGAAAACTTGATTACGCATTCAGCTTGGCGCCGGGATTATCATATCCAGAAGAGTCCTTTGACGAGGCGGATCCCTCCCCCGATTCCGCGGAAAGGAGCGTGGAAAAATATAAAACTCCAAGAAAATCTCGACCCGGGGCCTGGAGTCCTGCGCGGGCCAGCTACCAGAAACGACAGACGACGACGACGACTTCCAGTTAGAAAAGAGCGAAACTCATCGTGGACGTGCAATGAATAAAAATCGTTTGAAGTATCGCTAGGTGCAAATTAACGCATAATCGTCAAACGTAATGAGAACCCGACCGACCCGTCGCCCTCCGCGTAAACGAGACGAGTCGCCGCTTCTCCCTCCCTGTGGAATCTTTCTCCGCGGCTCTTCGCCTTGCCTCGCCAAACTTTGATTATTTTTATAATAACTTTTGCTCTGCAACTCTGTCCTTCTGGCTCTCCGTCCGTCCACCTCCGCCTCGTTCAAAAGGGCTCGCTTCTTTTCCGAAGCGTCTTGCTGCTTCTCGTTTCGTCAACGTTACGGAATAATTACTCATCAAAATGCACCTGCAGCTTTTTTTAAAAAAGAAAAAGAAAGAAAGGATAACGAGGGCACGGGGGCCCTCGAGAGCAAACGATCCGTACGTGTTCGCCCGATACGATCGTCGATCAGGATTCATCGAAGCGTGAGGAACAAGGCGGGCGACGCGTTTAAAAGCTTTTTGCGACGCGAGGCGGAGTCGGCCGGGAGAAGACGAGAGGAGGAAAGAAGAGGCGAAAGGAAGAGAGAGAGATCGCTTTTTCCACGGTGCTTACGCAACCCTTGCTCGATGCCGAGGCACGCGGTATCAATTAATTCCGTCCATATATCTGGCAGGATAGGAATCGTGCATTGTGACCGAGGAAGCGAAGGACCGCTTTCTAGGCCCGACTACTGCCGACCGACGGCCAGCCTCGTTTTCTCTCGTCACGGCACGTGCCGTGCACAATGACTACCGCCGTGCCACGATCGACAACGACGACGACTTCCATCATCGTCCACGATCGACAACGCTGTCGCGCCCTTTTCGCCTACCCCAAATACCAAAGACAAACAACACCACCACCACCGATACCGAAAAGCATTTATTCCCCGATTCTCTCTCTCTCTCTCTTTGTCGTCCCTTTTAATCGAATATCATCCTTTGTCCGCCCTCCCCTACTTCCGAGGGATGGACCGTGGTGGGCGGGTTCCTCGCACACGCTCCTCGAAAACGTCTACCTCTTTTTTATTGCCTGTGCAAATTAACGAGATCGCCACAACCGGTACGCGCCTCGTACTCTTTTCGATTCGGTCGTAGAGAATCCGAATTTCGATTCTTGGAGAGGGAAGGGGTCGAGTAGTTTCGAGACACGATTCAAATTTTCGGCCAAATGTAGTAGTGGCGAGCGGTGTTTCTTGCCTCGCGGAAAGGATTCCAGGATTCGTGGATTTTTAATGCGTCCGAACGCCGATCCGTTTCTTCTCCCTACCTTCTCTAACGAGCGATCACCTTGTTTGGCGTCCCGCTCCAAAGAAACGGGGCTTTCATCTGCATTCTACGCTCGCGAGAGAGACGCTTTTGCGCGTCCCGGTATTTAT
Organism: Apis mellifera; assembly: GCF_003254395.2. Taxonomy (NCBI): domain Eukaryota; kingdom Metazoa; phylum Arthropoda; class Insecta; order Hymenoptera; family Apidae; genus Apis; species Apis mellifera. The sequence goes on along the minus strand of NC_037647.1, from coordinate 9,559,478 downwards.
TTGGAGAAAACCGAGGGGATCCATTAGGCCGATTTACATCGGCCCCGATTTCCGACGGGCAAAATCGGTCGGTCGGTCGCGATTGGTCGTCGTGATTTCGCCGTTTCTTTCTCTTCTTCCGAAATCGAGAGAAGAAGGAGGGGAGGGAGAAGGAGGAGGCTCGTCGAGATCGAGGCGACGATGATGAATCGAGGCGAGCGCGAAAAGGCCGAAAAGTTGGAGCGGAATGGATACGCATCTGCCGCTCGAGCGGAAAAACCGCAAAGGAATCCTCGGTTGGGAAAAACCGAAGGCGTGGCTGATGGATGAAGATCGATGCCGTGTACGCGACACATCGTGCACCACCGTGTCGCTCGCCTTCCCTCCCCCCGCGGCGTCATTACACTTCATATTCCTCCACCGTGTCGACTTAATGTCTTTCGACACGTGCGAGGATCGAGGCGCGCCAGGTGGCTTCGTGGCCCACCGTTTAAAAGCTCCACCATTTTTACGATGGCACGCGTTCCAACCGAGAGAGAGAGAGAAAGGGAGAGAAGGAGAAGGAAAGGGAGTTTTCGATAGGAAGACGCTCACTCCGGTTGCGAAAAAAGAGGCGCATAAATCGGCAAACTTTTCCAACGAAACGGAAGAAACTACTAGAGGGAGTCGTCCATACGTTTTCCTTCCAATTCTTCCGCGATTCTTCTTTCCAAATCCATTTTCCACTCGTCGTACTGCAATCATCATCTTTGCTTTCGACCGATTTATCCAATTTTGTTATTCCTCTCTCGAGGCAAAGATTCTAACGAATCATCGTCGATATTGTTTACTTCTCCCCTTTCCGAATAATCGTTCCTTTGTGCCCTTCGTTTTCACCACCGACACTCGGATCGTTGGATCCGAGGAGGATCTAAATCCAGGCGGGGGAAGCTGTCAGGGCGCGATTATTGATGACGGCGCATTGATGACCGCCTCGTGAAAGAGCGCTGACCGCTGTCTTTAGCCGCTGCCGGCACTCGCTAACGCGAACATAATGCGCCGGCTTTTTCCCTCATAAGGGAGTCCGCACGACAATACGATTTTCATTTTCGGCCCTTCTGAGGGGTAAAGCCCCTCTCTCTCCCCTTTCCTTCCCTCTTTTCAACCAGCCTCTCTTTCCTCCTCCTCCTCCTCCTTCACTCAGTGTATCGCGATCATCGCTCGACGACGCGGCTAAGTCTCCTCCTCTCGTCGCGGTTGTCGTCCCGCGAACACATCGGAGGTAATGGCGTGTGCCCTTTCGAAAGCCCCTCCCCGCCGTTCCACACGATTTTGCCCCGCATCCCCGTTATTTATCACTTTCCACTGAAGTTTCCAGACTCTTCTCACACCCTCATCCTCTCAAGAAAGACAGAGAGAGAGAGACACGTTGGAACAGAGGGGAGGAAACGAGCTGTGGACGTTTATCCGTCATAAAGCTCACCCCGCGTTAAGGACCACGCTCTTCCGGTCAATTGTCCTCGACATCGACGTCTCCTGTAATTAATCTCGACACGTAGATCGAGATCCCGAGGAATATGACGCGCACCGATGCGTTTATCTCGTCGAGTCGTATCTCTGTTTATCCTCGAATATATATATGAAAAGAAAAACTATTCCTAACATTACTCTACTCAATAATTAACCTTCGATATTCGAGAGAGAATACGATCGATCGACGGAACGATTATTTCGAATTCGAATCGAATATAATATAACGAAGCGAGTCGAGCAACATTCGGATAGGTGGAGTGGAAAAAAAAGGGAAAAGAAAAAGTCGGGTGTGCGGGGGCAAATAAAGCTGACGCCGAGCTGATCGCGCTCGCACGTGTGTTTGCCGGTACCCGCGGCGCCCTGCGAGAGGTCCACGGAGCGGAACTGCGGGCAAAAGTGCGGAGAAGGTTTCGGTACGGAGCGGTCGTAATGGGAAGAGGTTGTTCGGGGGTCGCGTGGTTCCGAAGGGAATACAGGCTGACCCGTTGCGCAAATCCGTCCAAGGGGGAGTCCGCGGCCACGGAAGGGATCAGTGCCGCCACGTGACGAGCGTGTTTGCTGGGTACACATAGCTCGGTGTTTGGTACACACGGCCTTGGAAGGCACAATGCTCCGCCAAAACAGCGACGCGACGCCGGCATAAGCGATATTTGTGTCAGCATAAAGGACCCCCTAAAGCCGTGTTAAAAGAACAACGTCCCCCTCCATTTCGCTCTCTCTCTCTCTTCTTTCCTCTCCAATTTTTCCCTCTCGCTCGGATGCGTAGGAAATAGCGGGACAAAGGTGACGCGTGTCTTTTTTTCCCCTCGATTTCGCGAAATTTCGTTCGACAAGAGTTTTAGAACGAATTTTAGAGGAAAAAGGAGGAGAATTCCTTATTAATCCGAAGCACGCGCGAGATATTCCTCGATTAACCGATTTATCGGCTCGTTGATCGCATTCCCTTCGCGCCTTTATATTACGTGCATACCTGGAATTCTATACCCTCCGCGCGTTTGCATATTCGAGCTAATCGTTCCATCCTCTCTCTTTCTCCTCCTCATTTCTTACACCGAAATATATATCTTCGAGTTTCTTTCGAAAATCTTTCTTTTTCGAGTCGAAGGAAGTCTCGAATATTATTCGAGAATAGCGAGAATAAACCGAAATGTATATCGAGTTTCTTTCGATAGAATCTTTCGAAAATCTTTCTTTTCTCTCGTTCGAGTCGAACGGAAGTCTCGAATATTATTCGACGAGAATAGCGAGAATAAAGCGGAATCGGATTAACGTGGAGAGACGTCGGTGGCAGCATAGGATTAATTGGTATAGATAGTCAGGGCAGCGGAAGACTATGACGGCTTAACTAGAGTGCGCCAGCTCCCACGGAGATCGGACACCAGACAATCCTTCCTACCTCGTGGGTAGGTAGACTTATACACCGGTGATGCAAAGCCAGATATAGGTTCTAGACTTGCACACACTTGTTTCGCTCGCGATAAAAGTAATAAAAGGCGAAACGATGACATGTTTATTGCGGATAATTTTTACCGACCGGCAAATTCCTTATCTCTCTCCTCCAAAGTTGGAAAAAAGGTTATTACACTACCGATAATAATACTTCGCGTAACCGTAAACGTAGCTTGTAAACGCAAAAAATGTTGGAAAGCGAAACGAGGAGAGTCGAAGGGGAGAGGCAAAACAAAGTTTGTCCTCTTCCAGATTATCCATCTGTTTATCGCGCGTGGGAACGTTTTTCTAAAAGAGGAGAGGGAATAACAAGGTAGCAGGAGAGGGGAAAATAACGTTTTTTAACCTTTTCCAACAACTCGAGACGATTTCGACACGACTGCACAACGCTTCTCCATAAAGAAACTATCTAAGGAACATCTATTTACGACGTATCGATACACAACAAGCGCTCTTGTTGAATTGAAGATAACGAAATCTGATACGAAACGAAGAGAATCGAAGGAATAAGGAAGCGGAAACGAGAGAAAAACAATTAAATACGTACGAGAAAGAATGCGAGGGATGGTGCTCGACTTGGGTGCGAAAGGGCAGCTGAAAAAAATCCGCTTTCAAACGAGCCGGAACCCAGAGAGCGTGCCCCGCGAGGATTTCCAGCTAAACGACCGTTGGCTAATGTTCGCCGAGGACGAGACCCCGTGCACCCGGTTTTCTACACCGACGACAGTCGCATTAGCCACAGGACGAGGTTACAATGGACCCCTCTGTTTTTCACGCTCCATCGGGATGCTGGGGTAGAGAGAAGGGGGGGAGGGCACCACCAACCCCTCCCCCCCTCGTTCTCCTCTCTTCGGTCAAAACCCCCTACTTAGCGGAGAAGATTTGTGAATCAGACCGTCGCTTGCCAGATAAGGGGGAAAAAAAATTTGACGAATCATAGAATCGTCTCTTTACCTCTCTTTATATATTCCGAGGAATGTATCGTCGTTGAAAACGTGCTCGAACGATAACGAGATTCTTCTACGCAGTTATAGCGCGCTTTGGAATATTATAAATATTTATAGTACGAGTAGCGCGTCGCCGCGTCCGCTTCGCTCCACGATCCACGCACGAATAAAGATTTCGTCGTACGCCGCGTTCCCCCGAAACGATAATAATAACAAACGATATCGATACGTTGCCTCGATTAATTCCTCGTACGTATATTTATATATATTTATTATAGAATTTCGAAATAATAGGAGAGATGTTGCTGTTGGATTCGAGGGAAGAAAAGAAAAGAAAAAAAAGAACGAGGAGGAAAAATCTTTCGAGGAGAATTGTTTCGAAAGTCAGAAAAATATTCGTCGTGGAGGATTGGTTTTGCACACCGTCGGTGTCACGCTAAATCTCCGGCGCATTGTTCGCGCCCCCTCTAACCGTCACGATTTTCCATTGGCACCCCTCGAAATCCAGCCAGCACAGTCAACCTCCACCCCTTAGCTCTCTTGCTCTCGTTGCCCCCGTCCCCCCCCCTCGCGTCCGTCAGCTTCACCCTCGGATTTCGTGATCACCGCGCAACGAATATATCCGTCCAATCGAGTAGTACGACGGTTGCCATTCGACCGGCTACACCCCACGAGAACAACGTCGGTATCTCGCTCGTCATCCTCCTACACCGTCTCCCTCTTCTTTTTTTTCCTTTCTTTCTTTCTTTCTTTCTTCCTCCGTGTTGCGAGCTTCGAATTCGTTTCTTTGATTCGTGCAACAGATGAACAGAGAATCTATTTAAAACTATTGAGAAATTCTTCATTAAGATTCGCTCTTAAATGAAAGTTCAAGTAATAGCTCGCTGATCTATTATTCTCGTGCATTCGTTGCAACAGATTTTTACTGGGGAATATTTCGTAAGATTCGGGAAATTTTGAAGGGAGGGAAAGATAAATTGGCGTTGGAGAAAAATACCCGCTTTTCCCGGATACGGTAGCAACATTTCAACGTGATATTTCACGCGTCCGATTGGCGTGATTAACGGGAACGATTAATAATTAAGATCCTCGAGCGGGATCTTCCCCCAGAAAGCCGCGGGCTCCTCTCTCTCTCTCTCTCGCTTCGCTCCATCGGGAGCACCGTCGGGTAATGGCAATTTACGCGTCCCGCGGGACCAGATAACTTCATATCTTCCCGGTAATCATTTATTCTCTCAATGGGCATGATATTACCAAATTGAATTAGATAAGCGGTTACGTACGTACGTGTATCTACGTACGTGTTGCAAGAAATTCGGGGGCGAACGTTTTCGATTCTCCTCCTCCCAGTCGTTTTCTTAACTGTATTTCTTTCGATATAAAAATGAACAAGCAGCACAATACACGCGCAATTACGGACGATCGTCGATTTTCGTTCGTTCATTCTCTGCCCACGCGACTGGTTACGATTACGATTAGTCATCTGAAGAAGAATCGAAGAAGAAATATCGCCCACGCGTACACGTCGCGTTGTAGAAACAACGAAGGAAGGGGATTCCGCCGTGTTTGATTCGATTCGAGATCGAACAATGGCCTACCTGTCCACCCCACTCGTCCATCGTCGTTCAATACCCACTTCACCCGGCCGGATAAATTCGCAAAGAGAAAACACGGCTACCGAGCACGGCTTATTCAAATAAATAAAGGGATGGTTATATATATATATATATATATGGGCGGACGGGTAAATGGAGAACGTATTGAAACTTAAACGGTACCGCAAGTGTCGTCGAAAGTAGCACCCGTGTATGTATACAGCGGGGGGTGGGGGACGCCGGAAAATGTTTTGTTACCGGCGCGCGCGATCCTACGCCACGTGGCCGAGATTAATGTGTTTTGATTTTTAGACTTCGTATTATACTCCCTGGACCTTCTCTCTCTCTCTCTCTTCATTGTGCACGCGCGCCACGCGCTCTCCACCCATTCATTCATTCGCGACGGAAGCGCGCGAATTTCTACGAGGGAAACTCCATCGAATCGATCCTTTTTTTTCATTTTCCTAGCCTCCTGCCTCCCCCTGCTTCCATCGGGGATATTAAGGGCAGAGAAGTGAGGAGGGGAACGCGGTTCCCCCGTTATTCGATCCTCGTCGCGAAGGAGGAATAAAGAAAAGAGATACGTTTTTCTCAGGAAGAGTTAAGAGTTAGCGTGTGAACGCGGATTCCTCTCGTTCGAGTCCAGAATCGAAGGGAAAAATCGAAGGAAAGAGGGGATACACAGCATTCGCACGTTCGTTTCAATTTATCCCCGGTTTTTAACGTTTCAATTTAATTGACGGTACTCGAACGAGAAAGAGGGAGGTGGAGGAGAGAGAAGAGAGAGAGAAGAGAGGGAGGAAGAGACGACCCGATTAATTCCTTTGTCGCCTATCTACCGGTGGAATAACAAACCTCTTCGGCGGACGGGAGTCGAGAGGATACAAGGACGATAAAATCACGAGGGTCCACGGGACGGTGGATAAAAAGACTGTAAAGCGAGGAGGGGGTCGAGAGGGAAGACAGAGAGAGAAAGAGAGAGAGAAAGAGAGGGGGATTTTTCTGGGGGGTGGCAGAGGTTTGGAAAGGATGGAGGGAGGCGGGGGTTGGCGAGTCCTCCCTTCATTTTCCAGGATCGGTCGCCGTCGTGAGCAGAGGGGAGGAGGAGGTGGAGGTGGAAGAGGAGGAATAGCAATTAAAAGTATCTGGCACAATCTTCGTTAAACTTCTTCCTCGTTGTTGGTCGGCGGAGGGAAAGGCATTATTAAAACGTGCCGTCGGCTGCAACCGCCGCACCTTCTGCTCACTCCCCATGATTTTCCTCTCCATGTCCCCCCCTCCTCTCCCTCCCCCTGTCCTCGCCTTCCCTCTTCCCGCGGCCAGGACCATCCTACGTTTTCAACTCTTTTGCATAGAAAATACCCCCGCAACTCCGCCGAATATCCGTAAAGTTGTAAGTATCAAGCTGTTCAAAGATTCTGACATCCTCCTCGGGATGGAACGTGAATTTCGCCACTTTCGTTCCGTTTCCGTTTCTTCTTCACCTCTCGCGTCCTTCTTACCTTTTACCCCCTTCTCCCTTTTCGCATGTAAATTTTTCATAGATTCTCGCGAGCCGATGTTGCGGGGATTACATCCGCGACCATCCTCGTCGAGAGAAAAAAGAAGAAGAGAGAAAGAATCGATTTCGACGCGCTCCTCGTCGAGACATTGCAGGGAAAGGGAGGGAGGGGGGATTTAATTTCATCCTTAGGCAATTATCGGGATACTTGGAGGTGTATCGACGGGGGATATATATATATATCGAAGGAACGAAGGTGTTTAACGGCATTGTTCGAGCGGAAATCTCGATTATACCGTTGGCTTTCGCGCGATAAAATAGAAGGCGCGAAAGCGTGGCGGTTTTCTCCGTGGGGGGAGGGAAACGTCACGGCGGAAGCCCCCGGTTTATCGAGAATTTTGAGAATGGTAATGCGGAAGAAGGCCGGGAAGAGACATAGGGAGTAAAGGAAGACGTCGAGCGGGGTTTTGAAGGAGGAGGAGAAAGCGTTGCGTAAGAAAGGGAGAGAATAAGTTCTCAGGGTCTCTCCAAGTAATCCTGCTCCCGGCACCATCGAGGTCGAGGAATATATATATATATACATAGGATGAAAATACCTGGAGTTAGAGAGGTCTTACTCCGTCTCTTACTCACCCTCTTTCCACGGGATCTCGCACCCTCCACCCCCTCGCTCCGTCACCACCTAAATAAGATAGAAGTCGTCATATAATTCCGCGACTAATGCCCGTCCCTGTTAAGCCCTATCCTGTGGCCGATTATACGTTCGAAAAGCTCTTCTCTTCTCTTGACACCTTTGGGGATTAACAAATTTCTTTAAATTCTCTCGACAGGAATTTTGAATTGTTCAAAGATGATTGTTCTTGAGAGGACGTCCGAAAATTATTAATCCAACTGCGAAACTTTCGTTGAGACGACGAAAACGTCGACAGAAATCGTTGGACGAACACGGACGAGGGAGAGGACATTATGTCACAGTTGCTGAGAACGGCTCTCACGTTTACGATTGGCAATAGTGAGAAACCTACTCACAATATCGCTCGATTATTCCGTTACACTCTCCTTGGAAACTCACCTTGAAACGTGAGAACTTTTCTACGATTTAAACATTTTTCTTTCTTTTCTTCCAATGCTTCCCCGAGCATCCGTGTAACGCGATAATTCAAGAAACGAATTCAATCTTTTATTCGCGCGAAGTGTTACGAATTTTTCGTAGAAAAAAAAAAAAGATAAGATAAGTTTCTCTTCTCCCTCGGAAACACGTCCCGAGGTACACGTTCCCCGCTTAAAAATAAATTAATTAAGAACTAACGACGGCGATCTCGTAGCTCGGTAACACCCACTCGGGTGAAACGCATCGTTGGGGAGGAAGTCGAGTTGGAGGAAAGCAAATACTTTGGGGAGGGGGTGGTGGCTGCCAGCTCAGCCCGAAGGGAATGGGTAAGCGGAAGAACGAGAAAGAATTCCGTCACGATCTCGTCTGCGCTTGCTTTGTCCCCTGCTTTGATTTCTTCTCTTCGGTACTCGACAACCGAGAGAGCGAAACGTCGAGTGGGGAAGAAAGAGAGAGAGCGTGGAGAGACACAGACATCGAGAGAGAGAGGGAGAGAGAGAGAGGCTTTAGCTGGTTCGGTACCGGGAGAGTGAACGATATTTACATGCGATTTGCATACTAGTTGATCCCTATTGCTTCCATCTCCAACGAGGCAGCAGGGGCGGCGGACCTACACCCGAACCCTCCGTCATCCCGCGTTTCTACTCCTCTTCCTCTTCCTCTCGTTTCACGATTCCACGAGTTTTCATCTCTATCTCCGCCGCCTCCTCCTCCTCCTCCTCCTTCATCTCCGTTCGAGACTTCGCACGTTCCCGTCGAACCGCGTAAGCGAAACCCTTAACGCTAAAATCCGGAGCGGGGCATTCGACGCGTTCTTCCTCGAAATCCTCCTCGTTATCAACCTACACCTTAATGAAGTGCCCTCCTCCTCCTCCTTCTCCATTCTCTCGGTTTCCTTCGCTTCGTAAATAATTCTCGCGTGTAAGGAAAAATATTCGAGCGAAGGAAAAGGAAGGAGAGAAGCGAAGAAAGAAAGAAAAGCTTCTATTTGGAATACGATGGGAGATAAAGGAAACTGAGAAGGAGAGGAAAGTCGTTCGTTATCAAGGAGAGGAGGAAGAAGAAGAAAAGGAGAAGAAAGGTTGGCAAGATGTTTCCAGATTTCGCTTAGGGATTCGCCGACGGGATTAAAGGAAGTTGGCAGAGAGGCGTAATCAGGTCATATAAATGTGGCTGGCTAATTGCAGATAGTCGGTTTCACGGGGACGCGCTTGTTAAGAGAGAGCGGCGGAAAGGTAAGACCCGAAGGTGGTGGTGGTGGTGGTCTTACGTCTCCTGACGGACGAAGAAGAAAGGGAAAGGGCTTCCTCTCCCGGTTTCCTATCTCTCCGGCAAATGGGGAAGCCAAATTAGCCGGGATAATCAAGTCGGTCGGGCGTGGGAGGAGGGTGGTAAAGTTATACCGCACCGGCAAAAGTCGTATTCTTCGAAGAAATCGGCGAAAATCTCCGTTCGAGCGGAAAACGTCGAAAAGGGAGCGCGAGTTTCTCGTGCGACGACAATTCCATCCCTGGAGGACGAATTTCTCCAACTTGATTAAAAAGGACGCGAGGAAAGTTTCGCGTGTATCGAGGAAGGGTTCTAAACCCCTAAAACGATTCCATCCCATTTTTCGTCCAACGGGGGTGTATAAAGAGAAAAGGGGAGGGGAGATGAGAATCTTTTTTAAGAAAACCGAGCACGGGTCCATCGAGGAGCGGAGGAAGCGAAGATTGATATCTGAACATGCCGGTGCCACGTGAGCTGGCGAGCCACGGCGTCTAATTAACTCCGTGACTGGCTGACCCCGGGTGACCCTGGGCTCGTTGCATGCTTCGATGGCGCCTGTGTGCTTGCACATACACGCACGCGTCCATCTACGTGCACACGTGTTGCATCGGGGCCCCCCCCCTCGCACACCTAACGGACCCCGCTATTTCGTCGTAGATAGAGACATCATCGTGCCAACCGACCCGCTCTACACCTTAACCTTATACGGTCCTCGAAAAGGAAAAGGAAGATCCCTCCTCCTCAATCGAGTCCCTGCACGAACTCTCCAAGGAGGGCGATCACGAAGCTTTGAAGAGAAATTCGCGAAAAACTAACTTATTATCGTGTATCCTAGGATGATGATGAACGACGTAAACGTACCGTTAAATCCTCTTTGTCCGCGGCTCGAAACAAAGTGAGCGAGCAATCGGGGCGAGATCGTGCGGACCCGGTTTTTCACACGGCCTCGTGTAAAACGTGCCACCGTGCCGCGTCCAAGAGATAGACGTATACCGTTCGCGGTGTTTCGTTAATTAAAATGAACGAACGAGCGAGCGAGCGAGCTGGTTAATTTTATGCGAGTGGCGAATCGGGCCGGCGTGCATGGCTTTCCCATTACCGCGCCCACCTCCCTCCTGCGTCGATTGGTCATTGGTGTCACAAACGATCATCCTCTGCTCCGTCATCGCTCGAATATTGACGTTGCTCCCTTCTTCCCTTCTGTGTAAACGTATCATATAATACGTATATATGTATATTTTTTTAAACGCGTACCATTATCTTGGAGGGAATTAAATTTCTTTCTTCCCTTCCTTTCCATTATGAAATTATAGGAGGAGAAATATTATTCTTTCTTCCAAAAAAGCTTATCCTATGACGGATACCGTTTACCGCGATGCGCAGATTCGCGGTTAAAGGCGAGGAAAAAGCGTAGTATTTAATAGCGGGCAGGAACAGTGATACAGTGTTTATTGCCGACAGACGCCTGGAATTTTGAGCAGGCTCGACGACACTCGGAATACTACCGTTTTATTTCATAGCCAACCACCCCTCGCGCGTAATGGCGAATAAATTTTAATGAACGTCAAAAAAATAAACAGCCGGCCGGGCCTCTCCGGCTGTTTAATGGAGGTTTAATTCGACCGGTGTTAAACGGTCACGCGATTAACTTCCTCCTCCTCGCTACTTTTCAAAAAGTATATATATATATATATATAGTATATCCTCATCGATCCTCGAACCCTATAATAAATAAGTCGATACAGAAGAGGGTGGAAAAAAAAGAGAGAGTGAGAGAGGAAAGGCACAGAGGTTTCGCGTTGAAATTTGAATCGAGCCCGGAAAATGTTTGTCGACTCTCGGAATGGCGCGTACCAGCGCGTCACTCGTATTTTTCGGAGGAATAAAAATTTTGTTAGCCGCTAGACCGAGCGATTTCAAAATTCTGATCGGTCGCGGTGAGGGATCGTGTGGAGGGGGAGGGGGAGGGGAGGTGGGAAGGGGGAGGGATCCAGCGAGTGTGGAAAACAGGGTGTGGCGCGTGAGAGCTGGCTCACCTGAAACAACACAACGTTTTCAGATCGCTGATCCCATAAGCGTCCACCGTTTGATCCCTCCGCGTTGTTTTGCGAGCGTTGCGAGCGTCCCTCTGTCGGGACGTTAATTCGCGAAAAACTAGAACCTTCGACTCGAGAGGAGACTTAACTCGAATCCCCTCCTCGAACGAACCTATTCGAAGATGATCGATAAGATGAGATTTCGATATCTCTTGGAAAATTTCGAGGATCATGGTTTTTTGACACTCGCGCGAGTGTCAAGTGACGAGGTTATCTTTTTCAATTGCGCCTCGCCCAGCTGGTGGGTGAGCGAACGTTTTTTTTTTTCTTTTATTATTTTCTTTTTCGAGGGGTGAAAAGAAAGGCGACGTGGGGCGAGATGGAGTGCGGTGCGGAATGAGAGAGCGGAGAGAGAGATATATCGTGGCGTAATATGCAAAGCGGATCGGATGTAGCCGGCGGGGGGTGAAAGCGGTAGCCAAGGGGTGATTAGCGGGACAAAAGCTGGCGCCGCTACAAGTGGAACCAAATTGGTAGAAAATTGATAATCAACCGCCAATATCAACCTCCATTGGGAACCGCGTGGCTCGTTATCCTTCGAGAAGAGGGCAAAGGATTACGCGGAAACACGGGCGAAATATATTTGTTTTCACGAACGCATATATATATATAAAATAAAAAGACATATAAAGGCGATTGATCTCTTGGAAATTAATACGTAGCAATTGATTCGAAAAATATATCGCGACAACGACACACGTTTCACGAAATCATGAAATTTCTGGAAGAATTTACATTGTATTTTTAGGAGGAGGCGTCGTCTCGAGGTGAAAGAGGTGGGGAGAAGGTGCGTTCAAAGAAGGAAGAATCGAATAGAAAAAGGGATGAAACGTATGGAGCGTGAACAATATCCCTCGTAAAGAGTCGAGGCTCGAGGCTGGCCCCTGGTAAATGGAACACGTGTAAGGTGTCACATCTATCTGAAAAGTTCATCGTTACGAAGATACACGGATGAAAAGAGTTTCCTAGAATGTGAGCTATCTTTGGAACCACCATGGTGGCGAGTGTGTAATCGAAGGAATTGTAGAACACTTTTCTCATGCAAATACGCTCCCGAATACGCAGACCCGTGGAAGGGACAACGAACTTCTTTCGCTCTGCTTAAAACTTCGAACTTGGGTCCTTTTAAATTTAAATGCTCTCCCCTCGGCACGGTCGAGCAGCCGTCGCGCGTTCTTCTTCTTCTTTCCTCGCGTCGATGTCACGAAGATGGTAAAAAAAAAGAAAAAAGAGAGAGAGAGAGAGAAGAAAAAAAACGCCAAAGGACACGAACCGTACGATAGTGATCATTTTCGGAATAAGAAAAAAGAAAAAACCGATCTCTCTCTTCTTCTTTTTTTCTTTTTTTTTTTTATACAATTCGAATAATATTCACATTGTACGCGGAATTGTATCGCGATTATATCAACATATCTTCGAGAAGAAAAAGAGATAAGATTTTCATGGAGACGGTAAAAAAAAAAAGAAAAAGAAAAAGAAAAACGTTCGACGCGAGCTCGATTCGAAGGAGAGAAATTTTCGAGAAATTGTTTTTTCATTTTTTTTTCATCGTTTTCCTTTGGGAATTTTAACAATGTACATAAAAGATCGCGCCCGTGTTCACGGCTTGGTAATTATTGAAACGAATAAAATTTTCACTCTGTACGTAATAATAAGCGGGCACGCGAATATAACCATAATAATTGCGAAAACGTGCCCCCGAATCGTCGTAATACAAACGTATCAAAAATTATTATTTGCCGCTCGATGTCCAATGACCAGAAAAATATTTGCCCAAAGCGCCGTATACCGTTGGATACGGATCGCATTTGAAATTCGAATTATTATAATTACGGTGTGCGCGATTAAAAATGAGAAAGCTGGAGAGAGGAGGATAAAGGGATGCGTAACCTCCGCTTCGTTCGATGATATAATTATAAAGAGTTACATGGTAGAATGCGTCTACGAGCTGCGCTTATTAAACCAAAAATTTCATGCGCATTAAATTAAGAATAGATTGTATGCATTATCGTGTATATCCCACAGATATTTTTCCCTGGTGAATAAAAAAAATGAAAAAAAAAAAAAAAAAAAAAAAAAATGGAAAAAAAGAGAGAAAGAAATAAAAAAAAAAGAGGGGGGAAAAAAAAGAAGAAAAGAAAGATAATGAATGAACGAAAAAACTTGAATTACCTTACGCACGCGTTTCGTTCGCGTAGCGTGCGTGAAATTTTATTTCTTTTTTCTTTTCTTTCCTTTTTTTTTTTTTTTACCTTTTTCGAGCCACCAAGCTAACGATTCCGATATTGACACGGGACGTCAAGGTTTTTAAAACGGAAGATTCTCCCTTCCTCTTTTGTTTCTTTTATTTTTTATCTATTGTTTTTTTTTTCCTCTCTCTTTTCCTCCTCCCTTTTAATAGGGCGACAAGCGCGTTAATACACGTATACGCGCACATACACGCGTGTACGTATTTATAATTCGACGGAAGAAAGAGAGGATGAAATAGGAAGGAAAAGCTCGTGGCTCGTCCGCGTGAATGTGCATCGTGGTTGCCGTGTCGTTGTCGGGAGAGAACGAGAGTGACAAGGTAGAAGAGAAGAGTTATTAAAATGTAAATATGAATCGACAATCTGTAACCCAGCGCGTCGCGTTAAGCACGTGTGGCGCTGCCGTGTAGATAAACGTGCCTCGAATATTCGCGAAAGCGCGATGACGTTCGTAAATGGGCTCGGTGGAAAACTTATTTCAACCAACTTTTTTATCGCCAACAATTCTATCCAACCGCATGGAACGTCAACTTTTTACGCTCGATTTAACTTCTCGACTCGAAAAGCCTCCCGGTTTTTTTATCCGCCGAAACGGATATTGATAAATAACGCCACCGATTTTTATCTCGTTAACGCGATAATAAACATCTCGCCATCGTATATATATTTTTTTTTTTTTTTTAATAGAACATCGTCCCTCGATTCGTGCTCGTTCGGGATGGTCGCGAAGTAAACGAGTACGACGCGATTGATTAATCGCGATTTCCGCGTAATTTCGGCTCGCTCTTATATATTTTTCATTTCTCGACGGGGATAGATCCGAGCATATCGGACCATATTATACGAATCTGGTGGAAATAAAAATTCCTCGCCGTTCTGCTCCTGTTTTTTTTACCGGTGCCAGCCATAAATTTTTCTTCTCACCCACCCCTCGAAACGCTTTCCTCCTGATCTCTCTTTTTCTCTCCGTGTCGACTGGCTTCACAGATTTATGGACTTATAGATTCTTTCTCCTTTCTCCTTCTCTCTCCATCCCGTGGATTTAGCTAGGAATCTCGAAACCTCCTACGATTCCCTTCGAATCTATTTCACTCAACCATCTATATATATCGAATAACAAATAATCTCGACAATCATTCACGATCGATACATCGTTAATTCCATCCTTATTGTAGTAATAGTAATTACAGTCGACTAGGGAAAGGGGAGGGGGCGATTCCATCCTCCCACGGAGAGAAGATACTTTTTTCTTTTTTTTTGCCAAGGCAACGAGGTATATAGTTGGGGCGTGCAATTATATCCAGGAGGATAGTATCCGCCGGTTGGAAACATCGAAAGCGAAATCCCATGGGATGACAGTAACCACAGACGGTTCCTTTCCATGGCCGGTGGAATCTCATTCTTCGTCCCCTTTTGCTGCCAGCATCCCCGGCCACGGCCGGAGGATCCCTGCCTCCTCGATCTTTCTCTCTCTCTCTCCCTCCCTCTCCCTCTCTGTTCCTCCGCCTCTGCTCTCCCAGTTGATTGCTCTCTCGCGCCGCAACGGCGGCCGCGATAGCTCATAAATATTCAATGGCCACGCGGCCAAGATAAACTAATTAAAACTTAGATCTCGGTAGTCACTTTAGATTTTTACTTACACAAGAAGCATTTCAGCGGGGCCGGTCGGCCGACCGGCCTGCTTGCCTGCCTGCCTGCCTGCCTGCCTGCCTGCCTTGCCGGCCGAGAAAAAAGTCTACACGGAGCAGGGGGAGGAGGGTGTCCCCCCCCGAAGCCGCGAATCCGATTCGACTGTTCGCGGCGACCGGCACGCCACAGGAAGCTCGCCGAGGAGGGGGAGGGGAGGAGGGTGAAGAACCTCTTGCAGGCAAAAGGACGCGCAAAGAAGAAAGCTTTACTCTGTACTTCTCATTAAGGAAACCACGCTTTCTTTTCCATCCATCCTTCCCCCCTCCCTCCTTCTTGTACGCCCTTCGCGTCTTTCGAAAGGGCGTTCATCCCCCTTTTATCCCGTGTCCTCCTCCTCCTCTCTTTCTTTTTCTCCAAGGCCTTAACGAGAAATGCGGCCGCCAGAGAAATACGATCGTCCAGATTTTAACACGTTTTTATCGCATCTTTTAAATTCGAAGAGACGACGGGAGGGAAATAAGAGATTGCAGTGATTCAACTCGTTCAACTTCTCTCAATCTTCGGGAATGAAACGATATGGAATCGTAATGTATCCGCTCGGATACATTATCCACGGTTCGAGATAAAAATCTCTTACGCGATTTCTCTCGCGTGGAAACGTTTCGACGATGGCGACGAAAAATCATTCCATCGGTGGGAGAATATCATCCTCGCGATCTTGGCGTCAAACTTTCTCTCTTTCTCTCTTCTCCCCGATCTAGAACGAGGGCGAGGAACGTTCGCCTCTCGTCACGCTCGTCACTTGCAATATCGTTCACGATCGATCGAAGAGAGATCCGTGAATAATCGGCCGGATCCATTATCGCGCGTTTTTTCTTTCCTTCGACGTCTCCGTCGCTAACGAAATGATTTATTAACAAGTTCGAGACAGGGGATCTCGATCGAGAGTTTCTCCTCCTCCGTTTCAGCTTTTCGATCCGAGCGTAAACAAAGTTCTTTTAACCGCGAATCTTCTCCTTCTTTCCTTATCCACGGGAAGGGAAGGGAAATCGAGTTTAAGAGAAGGTCGGTCCTTCGTTCGAGGAAAATAGGATGCTCGTCACCCTCTTCCGATGATGATGAAGATGCGGGCAGAGATCGGTCGATCCTTCGTTAGAAATTCCGCGCAATCATATTCGAGCAAATAATTCGTTAGGCCCTCGTTCCACGGCCTGTTCGTTAGTATAATTAAAATAAATTCAAATGACTCTCTTGTGTCCCCCGCTCCCTCCGTCTTTGGTCTCGCAGGCATTCTCCTCCTCCTTCTTCTTCTTCTTCTTCCCTCCCTTCTTTCTTCCGCTTGTTCTTCTTAAATCCGTTGATTAGCGCAAAAATCCGCTTACAAATTAAGCGGAGCCTCGTGGCCGTGCCTCCAAACTCCCTCGAGGACTCTCCTCCGGGATGGAATCTCCGAACTCCCTCCGGAGGAACGGAGAGAAAAAGAGAGAGAGAGAGGAAAGACGGAGGAGGATGAAAGGGAAAGAAGACCGAAAGAAGGGTGAGTACTTTAATATCTTAAGTAAACCTGGCGCGGGATAAAGAAGAGGGAGAAAAAAAAAAAATAACTCCTGCCGAGAGTGGAAAGAGAAGCGGGGCGGTACGCGAAAACATGCGCGACGAATTAAAATACGAATCGAGGAAGGGAGGAGGAATCTGGATGTCGGAGTTTCAGCGCGGAAAATATTTGCTTTTTCGTTTCCTTCCAGCTCGAAGAGGTGGTTGGAGAAGCTAAAAAAAAAAAAAGAGCAAAGCGAAAGATTAATGCGACGAACGTCGTTCTCCGTGAGAGAGAAAATTTTTGGAAATCTTCTACGAGTGTAACAAATTTACGCTTTACCCCTCCTCGCGATTTGGGAAAGAATATATTCGGGAACGCGGTGAAACGTGTCGAAATTCGACAGATCTACCCCCTTAAGAGGGCATCGTTAGGGTTGTTCCGATTCCCGTGACTCATCCGCGTAGGACTCGATATATCGGCCGAGAGAGAGAGAGAGACCTCGCACACGCGTCCGATTTCACCATAAAACGTGCACGCTCCTCCGATCCCGGTGTGTTTGAATGTGGGCGGGGTGGGTTGCCATTTGCAATGCAAACGATAACACAGCGTATCGCACGAAAACGCGCACACAGGCACACAAAGGTTCCCGCAAACGGAACGGGGTACCGAACAGAGAGAGAGAGAGAGGAAAAGAGAGAGAGAGAGGAAAGGGCACGGAAAGGATCGAAAGAGAATCGTTTGCCGAGATTCCGCGCCGCCGATCACCTCTTTCTCGCTACGTTTCCGCGGAATCATATTCCCCAAAACGTGTACAAAACAAACTAGTGGCGCACCACCACACAGCTACCACGTACAACGTAGTACGTGAGTGATCGTGCAGAAATTGGAAATTTCTCCACGTCGTATTTCTTTATCGAGAAATAAATAGAAGAAAAATTTTCCTCTAGAGAAAAATTTTATCGTTAGAGAGAAAGAAAATTGCAAGGCGAAAAAAGAGAAAAAAAAAAAAAAAAAAAACCTCCGCCAACGGCAACGTGTTCCCATATAATCCGTTTCGGTTAGTTTCACGCGAAGAGCGAGAAGTTTCTCGCCCATCGATCAGCGGAACGAGGTGGAAGCTTTTTCCTTTTTTTTTTTTTTTTCCGGCACGTAGCTCATTTCATTTGCTCGAGCAGCGCAGAAGTATATACAGAAATACATATATATAAATATATATATATTTAGAGAGAGAGAAAGGGAGAAGGAGAAAACGGTATCGAGCCGGCAATCTCTGCGAAGTCGGCGGCCACGCGAGCCCCACGAGTTGGTCGGCGAGCTTACGCAACGCGAGGGGGCGGCAGGCAAGTGGCGGCAAGGGCTGGGGGGCCACCGAATGCCGTTCCATGGCACGCGGAACACGGAATATCCGTTTTAGAAATGAGCTTACTTTAAGGCCGTCCAACGACCCGCCTTCCTGCGGGATCCCTCCGCGCGATGGAGATCGGTAATTAATCATTTAGGAAGCTGGCCTGGCCTCTCGGTCTCGCGCGGCCGTGAGGGGTGAGGCCACCGCCTTCGGAGGGGCGGGGGTTAAACGGAATAAAAGGCAAGCTCGTGTGTACACGAGCGGCACGGCCGAGGAAACGCCAAATGGCCAGCGCCGACTGAGATTGGCTTCGGCCACGAACGCCGCCGTTCCGGCTTACGTAGAACTGGGGCTTCCTTTACATACGTACCACCTACCCCACTGGCGTAGAACTTCCTCCTGCGCTCGCGCGCGCGCGCGTATGCACAGATCTCCATTTCCAAATCTCTCTGCGATTCGTCTCGTGTATTTCGGGGAAAGAAAGAGGGAAATTTCTCACTGCGAAATTTAGATTAAATTCGCGACGGAGATGGGAAGAGGGGGTGTGTTCGCGAGAAAAGAGGGAGGAAAAGGGGAGGAAAAGTGGGAGGGGGGGAGTGGAGAGAGTAATTTGTTAGCACGGTTATATCGGGTACGATGTAAAATAGCCGCGATACGGGTTAAAAAAAGGGGGTTAATATCGGGGTCCTACGACATTGCACCCTCTCGTGCGTAGGACGAAAGTACGTCCCCGCTAACTACCCCGTACGAGTGTAAGTACGTAAACCGTGTATCCTACGTATGTTCCAGTCGTTATCGCAATCTCGACCCCGTTTGATATAACAGTCACTGTGACGACTATCGTCTTCCGACACGCGAGGCCGTTGCAGGGTTTTACACACCCTGCACGGACCTCTATGAAATTGTTACAATAGGTGGAGTAACTAACGGCGACGGCGATAACGGCCATCTAACGACCATCGTTTGATATCCGCCCCAGACTCGTGGAACGCCGAAAGGACAAAGGTTCTTTTTTCCCTTCCTCGACCCCCTTCCCTTTTAAAAATTTAGAGAAAAAAATAAAAGGATTCCTCTTCCTTACTGCCCATTTATTACATCGAGATTTTTCCACGAAAAAATACGGTTTCATTCGACGACGCGAAGACGCTCGCGATAGTAACGCTGAATCGAATTGAAAGTACAATGGCGGTTGATAATTAAGCGGCGAAGATAATTAACCGCCGTTCTTTATAAATTATTATACCCTCGCGGAGAGAGAACGAAAAACATTTATATACGAGATATTATAATTATCCTCTGTATCGGTGTGTATACACAACGTTATTTATCGAGCTCATAATTCGCGAAAATTCGAAAATTTCCATTCCCTCCGCGCGGGATCGGAAAAGCCTCGCAACGGAGGGAGAGGGAATAAAATTGCGACGGTCAAGTGTCGGACTCGGCCATCAATTAACAGGGGCAGAGATAGATAACAATTAGCCGGGGATAGGACGGACCCCATGGGGTCGGAATAGGTTGATGCGAAGACGAAGGGCGGAGATGCAAGACGCTGGGAAGGGGAGAGGAAGGTTGACACTGGCTTGTCAAGATCCATAAACGGCGGCCACAGTTGCAGAACTGTTAGAAGGTGCTAACGAGCGTTCCCTCGCTAGATTCGATCCTTCGAAGCCAATGTCCCAAGGGCCACCATTACCGTTGCCTTCGCTGTCCTCGCCATTATCCACCACACCCTCCATCGACAACTCCACCTCGAATCACGGTCCTCCTCGTTAACCTCCTCGAAACGATCTCTTTCCAACCGTTTCTCCCCTTGTCGTGCGTTTGTTTTCCGCCTTCTCTCCTCCTCGTCAAATTCTCTCTCTCTCTCTCTCTCCAAGTCTCGGACCTTGGAGGAAAGAGAAAGAGTTGAAAGGAAGGAAAAAAAGGAAGGAAGGAACGACGATTAAGAATATAGGAGAAAGGACAGGTTGAACGGTAAAACTGGTTCAACTATCTCTTAAGTATGTTTTTACAAATAGCAACCGAGTATTCCGACGAATGAAACCCGATCGAGTTTCCCGCTTGCAAAAACAAGCCGCTCGTGTTTTCGCGCAATGATCGGTCCACCGTGAATCGGAACCCACCGCCGGTACCTTCTGTTTTTGCACGTAGTGTGGAACAACAGTTTCCCCGTTCCCCCCCTCCCGCATAACTAAAACCGCAGTAGGGTATTATTTCGCGTGCTCGTGTAAAAATATACAATCGAGCGCGCTCGATCGAACACGAAATGGAATGCCCGCCGCCGGAAACACCTTTCGGCACCACCTCCCCCCCTTCCCCTCCTCGCCAATTTTTCCATCTCCTTCGAATCCCTTTTTCAGGCCTTCGATCGACGATTCCGTTCGATTCCGTTTTTTAAAAGGAGGAGGAGCGAGATGAGGTTTTTGATGAGGTCTAAAAATAAAACGCGTGTTCCAGGAAACGAGACGTACGAGACGTTTCTCATTACGCTCGCTTGTGTATTACGTTTCGCATTAGTTCCAGCCGGTCTAATTGCCGCTACGATGTACCAGCGATGATTACGCTCGCCGATAACGGATTTGATTATAACTGTTAATTCGTTGCGTACCACGATTACGTATCGAGATTATAACTAATTATTGACTTAAATAATACACGGGATATAGCCCGAGTTCCCTCGAGAGCCTCTGTTTTCCCCCCTCGACAATACTTCCAATTTCTCACGCGGATGCGTAGCACGCACCGTGAACGTTTCAATTAATCTGTTAAGTACGTTGAACCGTTTTTCTTTTTTTTTTTCTTTTCTCCAATCTTCTTTCCTTTCTTTCTTCTTTCGAGGCACTACGATCGTCTCTACGATAATTCTCTCGATTGAAAAAAAAACGGAGAATCGCGATCTACGGTCGCGACAGGAGGGGACAAAAAGAAGAAGCTCGAAAATCGAAGGAAGAAGAAGAAGAAGAAGAAGAAGAAGAAGAATAAGGAGGAGGAGAAGAAGTGAAACTGGAACGGGAACGGAAGCGGCGTCGTAAATCACCGACAGTGCGGAATAACTGGCAAAAGCGCGATAAATCAGGGATCCGAGGGCAACCGAATTAGGAAATTGGCTGCTTAAAAACCGCAATGACGTTAATCCCAGCGTGGCGGCAGCTAGGAGAGTATTCAGGCTACCACGTTCGCCACTCGCGCCACATCGCAATCCGAAGAGGGGAGGGAGAAAATAAAACTGATCCGGCCAAGGAGCGGTTCCGTATCGCGGCTGTGCCGGGTGGAATAATGCGGAATAAAATCAACGTAACTCAATCGCGGTTGTCTTTCGAGATCAGCCTCCCCGTCTTGGCCGCTGATAAATGTTCGATACCGACTACCTGTACATACGAACGCCCCGTCCCTCTAATTCCCCGTCGACCTCGACGCTCTGTCGGAGCAAGGAAGCGATAAAGCTTCGGCGTCCAAAAAATCTTTCCCAGAAATTTATCACCGTTCGACGTCTCTGGCATGCGAGGCAACCGCGTTTCAGTCCCCTCTTCTCTCTCTCTCTCTCTCTCTTCGTATTTCTGCATACTATATTATGCGTTTCCGCGATCTCGCGGGATACACCCGTGAAATACGAGCAGAAAAATATCATAGCCAAGATGAAGAATCTCTCCACGGTTGGTCGAAAACATTCTCCACTCTAATACACGCTGTAACAATACTCGTGAAAGGAAGGAAGGAAGGAACGATTCGTCGCGTTGTATAATATCGAAGCTAATCTGAAAGCCAGCTTCGATTAATCCGAACCGTTAATAGCGGATAACTACTGGGCGGGCAGATTTTCGGTTTGAGGCGAATTGAATGGGCCTGAATTGACGCGGAGCCGCGCAACGACTTCCCTTCTCGAATATGGAACGACCAGCCCGCTAATGAGTTTCGGCGAACTCGGCCGATCGCGCAGAGACCGCGTTACCGATCCGTGAGAATGTATCGAGCGATAAGCAAGGAGCGCGCGACGCGGGCCATATATATATATACAAACACACGGGGATCGGTGTGTGATCGATTACGACGGTGACGTTGGTGTCCGCGGGCGTAAATAGGAGGGCACGAATCGTGACCAGGACAAACGAACCGGGAACGGACGGGCAGAGGCGACCGGGGCCAGAGTTGACAAGCGCCAATAGACGGGCATTCCGCCTCAACGCATTAATCGAGTTATTAATTATGTAGTCTCATGCTAATTGTGCCTGTAATCTGCCCGCGATGGCCGTAAAATATCCATTCGATTTACGTTTCGATGGATTCGAGAGTTTGGGCGTAAATGATCCGTGCTTGTTTCAACCTGTTCCGATCCTGCCCCCCCTCCCCCCTCCGATACGAAACGCGTCATTGTGCTTCTTGCGCGACACGAACCGTATTTCCTCTCCTCCCCCCGATTAATGAACTGCTCTATTTCGACGAAATAATAATCCACCAATCATAGGGAAAAGAGGAACGTTCGAATGATCGAACGAAACTACTCGGTCGATAATAAACTTCTCGGTGGAAATTTTTCGAAAACAAGAGGGTAAAAAGTGACTGAAACGCGGGTTTCGTAAGAAGCGAAATCCCGATCGCGATGGGCACCTGTCGCGTAATCAAGGTGCGCGCAAGTATAGTAGAGCGAGCAGAGAAATGAAACGAAAACGCTCGGTTTTCTGGGATGGGGTGCGTGCAAGAAGCCGCGCTACGGTTATTACACGCGTCACGCGGCACACCACGGTCACGCACCCTCCCCATACCCGGGTCTCTCCCTCGAACGGGGAAACGACGGGGTCTTATCGTCGCTCTTTATCTTGTCAACCGAAGGGGCAGCCCCATTACGCCACTTACGGGGCACCCGAGTCGCGCGTTCACCTCCTTTCGGAAAACAGGGCAGAGGGAAGCATTGAAAACTTGAACAACCTCGACCGGAACTCGCACGCGAGCCAAGACGTTTCCGCGGCACCACCTGCGATCCGACTCGGCGATAAACAAATAAATAAATGTATCTGTCGAGCCGATATTTTTCAATCCTTCCTTCCCCCCCCGATTTTCTGTTTCTATTAATCGAATTCGAATCCGTCCGTTTCAATCGCGCATTACACGAATGCCTGGAATAATAATTACAACTAATCGTTGGATCGTTAATTAGAAAAAGAAATAATCTCGCTGCGATAATTGATCCCGCATCGTCGTTTATCATTAATCGTGATGTATATACGAACAATTTAGAATCCCCCCTTTTTTTTATCGATTTCTACGTTTCAGGGGATCGAGGGATCATCGTTATCGTTATCAGTCGACGAGCAACGAACGAGTATTAAATAATTACGGTTGACATTCTTTTTTTTCCTTTTTTTTTTTTTTTTAACGATCGATAATGAGCCGGAATAATGAACGAGAATAAATTGCACGTTGTTACGACACGTTTAAGCATACCTAAATATTAATAAGTAGGTTCGAGATATCGGCCCGATATCGGAGCATGTATTTACGACGCGAGATAACACCTGCGCTATCGATACCGATCTATCGACATTCGTTCCTTCCCTCTTTCTCCCCCGGCATTTGCCGTATTCATGTTCGCTTTTAACGCAACAGAAATCAATTAGCATTACATTCCCACTCGTGGTGCATCGCGTCGTGACATTTTTTTCAACGAACGAATCCTTTCCAACGGGAATATCGCATAAATCGTGTAAAGCTGGAAATCGTGGAAACAATTCGACCGCGTTGAAGAAGAAAGGGTGGAGAAAGAGGGAGGAGAGCAAGAAGAAGTTCAAAATGACGATGTGTATATATATATATATACGTATATAACGAAAGAGCTGTAGCAAACGACCCCGAAGGTTGACTCGATCCAGACGGGAGGAAATTTCTCGAGCGTGGAAAAGAAGATGGTCGACGATCCATACGGAGGGAAACGTACGAAGTGGACGATATAGGTTATCCGATATATACGCGGGGCTTGATATAGCGTGCCAAAACCGCTCCGTCTTGAGGAGGCGGAACGAAGAGAAGAACCGCCGCCGTTATCAACTCGGGCCACGATTGGCCGAGCTCAGACGGTGCTCCCGGAGCGGCCAATGGCGTCCTGGTCTCCGCTTTTCAAGGATTCTCCCCCGAAATCCTGGGTGTGGGCGAAGCAGCCCAGGAGGATCGCACGGGGGGTAGCGTAGCTTCGTGGCCTTTCCTCGCCTGATACGCGCGCACACACACACACACACGCGCGCCGCCGAAGGAGGCCGCTGCCCACTGGTCACCGCTTCGCTTCCAACACCCCCCCACGTTTTCCTTTTTCGCCCCTTTTTCTCGTTTACCCGGCCCAGAGTCATCCCTCCGACTCTTTACCCCCCTTCCTCCCCCGCGACTACTCGATTCTTCCGGACCGTCTTCCTTCCCCCGTTCCCCCCCCCAAGAACGAGCCCGATTCCCACAATAGCCCGCCTTTTTTCACCCGCTTTTTCTCCCAATTCCATCGAGATCTTTCCACCGTGCACAGCTCGCCTATGGAATCGCCTGCTGCATCAGAATTGCCAACGATATACTTTACTTTATCTATAAGAGGGGGGTGGGAGGGGCGATAAGAGTCTCGAACCGTTATAATTGCAACGGAAAATCTATTTACGTTCGTCTTTTTCTTTCTCGAGTTTAAACCTCATCGTGAAAATGAGATAAAAATATATATATATATATTGATTAAATCCATAGAATTCTTCGATAAAAGCTACTTAGGAAGAAAAAGTTAAAATGTTAATACGATGTGTGTATGGATTTTGTATCTATTTTTCATACGAATCTTAATTACTTCCTTTCGTCGCGTACAATGTTTACAGGAATGAATCGTGAAGGGAGGAAGATTTGTGTGTATAAATAAATAAATAGGAGAATTATCGTTAGATTATATTCTAGGCGATAAGATCTCTGAAGAAGGCCGGGATTTCCTCTCGGAATAACTTTAACTTTACTCGTTCGTAACTATTCCTCTACTCCACGAGAGAATTATGAAGAAGCTGCGAGTGACATGGCAGCATGTCGGGGACGATATAAGAGCGCCTTTAAGATCCCTAGCAGCCCCTGTCAGCTAGAGCTACTTGATTTTTTTCCCTTTTCTCCTTTTTTCTTCCCCCCCCCCTGGATCTGTTATCGTTGCCCGCTCGAACGAGTAGTACAGCACGGTTTTATTATTATTATGCAAGCGTAAAAATGTTGAACGTTCCGGATAAGATGGCGATATCGCGAATAATTCTGTCGCGTCTCGATAACGTCTCTTCCCTGAAAAGATAAAGGAGAAAAAGAAAAAAAAGAGGAATTCCTCGAGTTTTCAAAAAAAACTTTCATCTATCCTCGATGAGAAAGGAAAGGAAGGAATAACAGGTCGTGAAATTTGTGAAAATTAATCTGAGAAATAAGAGAAATCGTGAAACCGTGATCGTAAAAGGAAAAAGGATTGGCGGGGCAGGTGAATGATAGGAGGAGGAGGAGGAGGAGGAGAGTCGTAAATAATCGATAAATAAAAGGGAAGTGATCGCGGGGAGGAGGGAGGGTCCGGGCTATTGATAACATTATCATAAAAGCGGCGTTAAATGGTCGGCCGCGAGGTTACGCCGATGCGGTGGTGGCAAAACGGCTCTATAAATGCGTTTACTTTGAGCCATAAAAGCGGCGTGCTTCGGTTGCCACCGTTAACGTATACCCGCACACACCGTATACAAACCGTATATATACTGTACGTATATATACGCGGCCGATGAAGCGATTGTATGCGAGCGCGCATCTATGGAAGGAACGAGACGTCGAAGCACCACCGCTTTACGGTAAAAGCCCTCTTTGAGGGATCCGTTTATTGGTTGCTAAACATCGATATATTGCTTTCGGGGTTGCGCAAAGAGGCACGCTGTCCTCCGCGTATCCACCTATTCAACCATACGCTCCACTCTTTTCCTCCTCTCTCTCTCTCTCTCTCGCTCGTTCGTTCGCTCGCTCGCTGCGTACACACACGTACATACTGCACATATCTGCACGCGCGTATAATACATACTTAGCACGGGCGTACCAACGCTTTCTGAGCTTTTGAAAGCGCGCTGCCGCATCGCGTGTCTTCGTGACGCGAATAAATAAAATTTTCGAAATCGTGGGGCATATTTTTCGCGGGGGAGGAATGGGGCCGTCGGTTCTTTGGATGTTAAGAGGTAAATAGAGTTGGAAGGAGGAGCGAAGAGGTTGAAATTTGTTGGATTGGGAGTGTAGAGGAATGAGAGGATGAAAAAAAAAGGAAAGGAAGAAATAAAGAAAATTTATACGAATTACGTATATAAGTCACGTTCCAAGATAATAATAATAATACGAGTATCGGCAAATTGGACGTTTTATCCCGGATCTGGTGTTATTCGGATCTCGTCTAAGACGGAATACACGCGGTGCAAATTCTCGTAGACACGTGGCTGGATAATATATATCCGATGCGAGCAACGGATGGATGATCGATTGGATGGGATAAAAAGCGGAATCACAAAGGATCAACGAGCATCTCACCTCAAAGATATGTCCCTTCGCTGTCGAGACGATCCGCTGTCAACTCCTCGCTCACGTTTTCCCTCCCTCGTTGGCCAACACTTTATCTCGGTTGCATCATCTTTGAAACGTTCGTCGAATCCACGAAGACGTAGGGAATATATATATATATAAGTGTGTGTGTGTGTGTGTGTATATATATAACGTAAACGAGGCAGAAAAAAAAAAAGAATAACGAATCGGTTGGGTCGCTTTCAGAAGGCGAATTAAAAAACGTAACGATGTTGAGGATGCGTTTCTCGTATCCTTTCGTATCAACAGCGAGAATATCGTGGAAAAATTTTATCGAGAAAGTCGTTACGCTAACGATCACGGAATTTCCATGAAATTGCTTATTAAATTACTAACTTTTTCTTCGATGATTTAACGTTGCCGAGGCCATTTGTCTCCGCGGATTGTATCGCCTCTCTACCCCTGTTAATAAAACAAACCCTGTTAGAGGCTTTACCCTCTTACTTACTTACGGAAACTTTTGCCATGACTTTCATCGTTTGAAAAATTCATCTCTCCTCGTTCAAATTTTTTTCCTTTTCTCTTTTTTTTCCCCCCTCTTCTTTCTATCCGGTTCGGTTCGAAATTTATATAAGTCTGTCCCTCCCCCCCTTTGTTTTTTAATCTTCATGAATATTCGTCTCGAGATTAAGTTCGAACGTTTAACGCTCCCCCTCCCTCCTTCCTCTCCTCTCTCTTCCCCTGCTTGATTTCAAACGCATGATTTTATATCTATTTACGGGTCGCACATTACGGGTTGAAACGATATATTTTTGGAAGGGACGAGAGAGAGAGAGAGAGCCCGTGGAAAATCGCACTCGGATCGATCCTGAATGAAAATGTTGAAGCGCGCTAGTTTTGGTCGGGACAGGCGTGCAGCCGTCGCACGGAAAGACACGCTAGGCTACGGTAATAATAATAGGCAAAATATTCGCCGGTTTATTCGTCGTATGCGTGGATGTGAGCACGATTTCGTGGGATGTCGGCTGGCAACATGTGGTTCGACGAACGCAATCTGCCACTGACATTTCGAATTAAACTCGTCAAGGATTACCCTTATGCTGGAAAAAAAAAATAAAAAAAAAAAGGAAAGAAAGAAAGAATATATTTTTGCAAAAATTAACTCGATATCTATGCGTGTATATATATATATATATTTTCGATAGGTTCGAAGAAACGTTATTTACTTACGGATGTGTTCGAACCGATGGTATTACTGTATAAGGGAAAAGAAGCAGAAGAGGCCGCAAAAAGTGGAAAAGGGTTCTTATAGTCGTAGCTTTCAAGCTTCGACTAAGCCGATATGCATTCATTATAATAAGAAATGGAAGACGGCGAGTGAAAAGTTTTGAACGCGCCCTGGCTTATCAACTTCCTCTGAATTTTCTATTATTTAAGAGAACTCTCGTTCCATCTTTCATTCACCCTCCCTCTATCTCGCCTGTTCTCTTCGTTCTGGACTTCCTTCCTCCTCGCCTTCCTCCTGTGCCCATTCGCGGCACTTCCTTCCTTCCAAACACGCCGTCGAGGTACCGACCAACTTAACTTAACTTTCTTCTTTCGATGCGGTGCAAAAGCTAAGATGCGCGGCATTTGAAGTTCCCCGAATAGCCATTAGCATATTTATTTGTCATTCAATGCAGCCTTAAACGCGTTTTACCCGTAAAACTGGCAACTTCCTTTCAACTTGTATCACCGTGGATCACCGAAACGATAAAATACACCCTGCTTCTTGATATGTATTTATATATATATATATAGTTTATCCTTAAAAGTTAGATTCACAGTGCAAAGATAATATAAAAATGTGTATGTAAAAATATATTTTCCTTTAGGGTTAGATATTAAAGTAAACCTAAAAAATTTCGTATATTGTTCGATGAACACTTTGATGTAAATTAATAAAAATAGTTATTTTTTTTAGATTACATTCTTGTGATCGAAAATTTTTAAATTATGGTAAAATCTTACGTTACTAATAATATGTAGTATAATAAATAGTAAAATATTTTGTAAATTGTATAGACGATAAAAAATGATGTGGATAATTGGTCTTCAAAAAGATTTACATTGTCAAAATTTTATAATATTCCTCTTATATCGTGCGATGGAAAAACATTTAAAAAGATTACCGTATTAAATATTATTTAAAAATATTATAGATGTAATAAAAATTTAAAAGAAAAACAAAAGCGTGCATTTTCAATATCTAAAAAAAGTTTGTATATTAAATAACATTAAAACTGAATAAATATTAAAATTAATATGAATCAATGAATTAATTCAATTTGAAGAATGTCTTTTAAAACTATTATTTGACTGTTATTATGAATATCTGCGTGAACTAGGATATTCATATACCAGCAATCAGAAAATTGATTGATGAGAAAACTTTTTATTTTCTTTTTTAACAGACAACTTCTACTATTATCGTAGACAAAAAAAAAATAAATCAAATATTCAATTTATATTTTTGTCTCAAGGATCTTCTCACTATATTATTAGTATTATTCACAATTTTATCGCTCAATGTTATTAATAATAGTTAGAATTGCAAGTAAATTTCAATATAAAATTACAAATAATTGTTTGTTTAAATCCTACTGCTACCGTCGAATGATATCTCGAATCAAAAACTCGAATCATATATCAAGATATATGATGTTTTTTAAGATCATCATCCCAAAAATATATTGTAAAACTGAGAATATAATTATTATTGGAATTATTATTGAAAATTAATAATGAAAATGTTCGATCGGATATTTCGTATGTATGATCATGAACAAAGAAGAATAAATAATGAAAAAAGGACAGAGATAAAATAAAAATTAGGAAATCAGCGCCATCTCTAAGTATTGTAAATAAAACTAATATAAATAAGACGAAATAGTAAAGAATTAGTTGTTAGTATTGGTTATCATCAGTTAGCAAGCACCGAAGATAAAAGTTCCGAAGATAAAGTAAGAATTGAAGATCAGCGCCATCTCTTCAGTAATTTTATCTAAAGAAATATCTTTAGATAAAAAAGAGCAGTATAAGAGTGACATCTATATATAACGTGATATTTATATATTTTATATCATATGTAACATCTGAAATACCAAAAATATACAAAAAAAATTAAAATATTTTTTAGCATTTCATATCGAAGTATTTATAATCTAAATAAATATTTATAATAAATTAAATTAAATACAAAAATTAAATCATTAAAAAAATACAAATATAAAAATTTATGCTCATAATTTTTTCATAATTTTATTTTAAAAACTGAAACAAGAGTATTATTTTTTTTTTCGCGAAAATTTATTTATTTTTTCAAATTTCGTTTCAATGTTTGCAAAACATTCAGATTTTTGATCGAAACAAAATCAACAAAAGAAAACCGAGATGGAAAATTTAAAAAATAAAATCTAAATTAAAACTTTCTATCATTATTTTCATAAAAATCATAAGAATGGAAATATTTTATTATTTATTATTTATTATCAATATTCATTACTTATTCGAATATTCAAATGTAATTTACATACGAATATTCATATATTTAGATATTTAAAGTTTGTAAATTTCTTCTATTAAACATATTTCTATTAAACATAGACAACTTCAATTAATTATAATAATTTAATATTAGATTAATTTGAAAAATTACTAATATTTAAAAGCATGATGTGTAAAAAATCTAACCTAAATAATAAATAATAAATAGAAAAACGAAATATTACTATTCACAAAAAGTATTCACATATAAGTATTCACAAATATTCACAAATACTCGTGATCACTATGTTCGTGTAAAATTTTATATATGTAAACAATTACTTGTATCGATTTGAATTTTTTATTTTATAATATGATCGATTAAAGAAATTAAAATGTATGCAATTCATTGTTAGGTGCAAAGAATCTATAATTAATATTATCTATAGAAAGTCATCGTGAAGACTGGGAAATAACAATAACATAAAATAACTATAAAAAAAAAGTGGAACATTATAATTTACAAATATAATAAAATTCTAATAAAATATATAATAATAAAAATTAAAATCTTCAAAAAATTTAAAATTTAAAAATTGAAATTCTCTAATAAATCTATTTTTTAGAATTTAAATAGAAAAAAAAATCATCATGACATGTTAAAACTATTATAATTTCGAAACTACCTCATTTTCGAAGCTCCAATCATACCATAACGTGCACAAAGATGATGAAAATTTAAATCAATGTTTAATTTTGATATAATAATTGAACAACACTTGAATTAATTAAATAAAACTTAATAATTTACAATTAAACTTAATATAATATCAATTTAATAAAAATTTATGTAATTACACATTTCTGTTAAAAGACGATTTGTCATTACAATTTTCCATAGATTGAGATCATGCGCACTACAATGCGCATTGATTCGTCTTACTATTGCATTTTAACAGTTTTCTGATTGGTCGGACTAGTGCAATTCCCTATTTACTTCAATAAAAATTGAAATACATATTTTAATTATAGATTTCTATACATTAAAGTCTTACAAAGCATACAAATTAAAAATATAATAAATATATTAGATTATTATGATTAATTTATATATATTTTATTTAAAAAATCATCCAAATTAGAAGGATTGAATATAAGATTTAAAATAAAAATTGATCAAAAAAATATGATAAAAAAAAGAAAATTAATATAAAATATATTTAAAATTAAAGAATTTTAAAACATGATGAAAGAATTTAAAACAAATATTAAAGTAAAAAAGAAATTGAAAAATAGATAAAAAAATTTAAATAAAATTAAATAAAAATTTAAAAAAAATTAAATGAAAATTATATTACATAGAATAAATTAGATATTTGTAAATCTTTTATAGATCGCAATTTGTTAATCTTATTATACATAGAAAAAAATCATCTATATTATTTAAAATAAGAAATTAAAAATTCCATGTTGTCCAATCATTGTTCAACATCATCGAATGATTTTAAAATATCTATTAATATAATATCTTAATTTAAATTTTAGAAATCTAAAATCATACATTTTATTGACAATATTTGTATCAAAAATATGCTCATTTTACTCAAAACAGTAAGAAGGAAAATAGCGGGAAAGTTGATTTCAATAGTATCCCTATAAAACACTAGCAATGACAGTGGCGACACCAATCTTATGAACAGAAGAAAAGATAGTGAAGCAACGTGCTTAGCCCATTTTATACAACTGCCGAAATATGATCGTTCATATTGTGTAATTTGTTAATAGTTTATATTCTCTTTCTCCATTTTATTATTGCACAGAAATATTACAAATATTGTATTTTTTAAATTGGATACGCATTTTATATAATATTTCCTCATATAAATATAGAACAAAATTAATAATATCAACATCGATTCCTATTACTGCCGATATAAGTCACCGGACCTCATGTTTCTCTGCTGGTATTATTTTTAATGTCTTGTATGGTGTATGGATTTAGCTATGGATATTCAAAATGAGGTAATATATGTATATTATATATTAAATACACACACACACATGCACGCACGCACACACCCATACACACACATACAAATTTATATTAATACAATTATTTTAAATAATTTTATAATTATTATAGAAATTAGATTTTTAGTTGCAGTATAAAAATTATTACTAAACAAACTAATATATATATTATAAATATTATGATATGTATATATAATTATATACATATAATATATATATATATAATTATTGAAAAAAATATTTATTATTAAATAATTGTGTTTCTGTATAAGTTTCTATATAATTATAGTATTAATTTGTGTATATATTTATATATATTTATATAATAAGTATCTTATAATAATTATTTAAAATTATAATAATGTATATAGATAATTATTTAATTAAAAAAAAAATAAAATAATTATAAACTAACTTTAATGAATACTTATTTATATATTCATTTTTTTTATTTATTTTTATAAATTGTTTAAATTATACATTATACGATAAAAGATATATTTTATCATAAAGGATATTATATATTTCTTTATAATAAATATTACTTTTATGAGATATTAAGTCATAGATAAATCTTTTTTTGTTTCAGCTTGATTTCCAATTTTTAGATTTACATGATTTAAATGATAATGATAAGAATCATTTAATAAACATTTTAAAATCTAATGTTACTAATAATACTTTAAAATTACCATGGGATACAGTTGAAGCTAATAATGATACGAATGCTTCCATAACAGAAATTCCACAACTTCATAATCAATGGTATCATAATGGTAATTATTTAAAATTATCTATGTTTTAATATTTTTATTTTTATGTTTTATTTAACTTCATTTTTCATTTATTAGTGCCACCACCGCCCTCATATGCACAGCAAATAGTATGTAGCGATTGGCAAGGACCAGCAATGTATCCTGTTCCAACAGATGCTCATATACAACCATTTATGCCTGCAATGACTTATTCTCATCCTGGATATAATCTTGGAGGTGAGATTCATGATGTTAACTGTAATAGAGAAACTAATAGAAGAAATAATAGAGGAAGAGGAATAAAAAGAGATAATTTTAATCGTGGAATAAGTACTGCAAATGAAATGCAACCAGGATATATGGGAGAACAAGGACAATTTCATCCTCCTTTATCTTTTGTTGTTATGTATCCAGATCAAACACAACAACAGCAATTTTCTGGTCATGTTCATTATCCTCCATTAGCTATATATCAACCAAATATTCATACACATACAAGCACACATCCTCATACACAACCTACTTATGGATATTCTCCATATCATCATCCTTCAGGAAATATAAGATGTGTTCGACAAGCAGCACCTATACTTTCTCAATCTACTCAAGAATGTACAAAAGTACAAACCACAAAATCTCATGAGAAACGAGTGCAAAATGTTTATACGCCTGTCAAACAACCTTTTCATCAAGTAAATGAAGAAGATAATTCTTCGCAGACCAATATAGTTACTACAGTAATAACTGTAAATAATAGTAAAGTAGAACAATGTACTAATAATGTGGATGAAAATATTATCAATAGAAAAAATTCAACCACAAATGGAAAAGTACCTCCTGTTAATGTTAAAATAGAGCATAACATTGTATCGACTGTAAATGAAAAGTGTAATGGAGCTGAGAAAAATGATGTACCATGCGTAAATATTAATAGTAGTATTGAAGTAAAACAAAATGGAGAAACCGATAAAGAATACAAAAATGAAACTGTTTCTAGTATTAAAACTACTGTTGTTAAAACATTATCAAAACCAATTTCTAAAAATGAAAGTGAAATAAATAAAGAAGATTCTAAAAAATGTATCCAAGACGAAATTGTCATTAAAACACCAAGCAATTCATCTAATGCAATAAGTACTCCTGCTACATCATTACCAACTTTATCTACTGTATCTTGGGCTAGTATTTTAAAAAAAGGAAGCGCAGAAACACAATCAAATCCATTAAATTACAAACCAACAGCACGCATTAATCCTCTATTGATTACAGAAAACAATGCAACACCAAAAATTATACAATCAATAGAAAAAGATCAATCTAATACAACATTATTTATAAATGAAAATATATCATCCAATTTACAAAATATTGAAAATGAAAATAAAAAGTCACAAACAGAATCTTTACAGAATCATTACAATGATCCTATTGCTTTTCGAATGGGTGGTAAGTAAATAAAATTAATAGACAAAAATAAATTTTTTTATTCAAATATCTAATATCTATCAAATATATATCTCTCTAATATGATATTAATATCTTTTATTGTAGAATTTTTACTAAATTATCAAATGGATAAACAAACTGTCAGTTTATTACCTAGAGGACTAACAAATCGTAGTAATTATTGTTATATTAATAGTATATTGCAAGCTTTGCTTGCTTGTCCACCTTTTTACAATCTTTTAATGGCTCTACCACATTCTAAAAATCCTAGTAAAATGTCTTCCACTCCACTTATTGATAATATGTAAGTAAAGTTAATATTTTTTACAATTTTTAATGTAAATATATTATTAAATATTAAATATATATTATATTATTTTAACATTTCTAGTAAATATTAAATCATTTTTTATACAGGATCAAATTTGTACATGAATTTACACCTTTGTCAGATGGTGCACGTTTAGCTAGAAAAGATAGAGCAAATAAACGAGGAGAGGATATAGTAGTAGATATACAAAGTGGAGTGGCTTTTGAACCTTTTTATGTATATACAATGTTAAAAAATACATCAGCTGCAGGTGTGTTTTCAGTAGAAGGACGACAAGAAGATGCTGAAGAATTCCTTTCGTGCCTTCTGAATGGTATCAATGATGAAATGCTTGAAGTATGATCATAATAATCATTTTAATCGAGTTTTTAATTTTAATTTAAATTTTAATTCGAATATAATATATATATATAATATAATATAATATAATATAATATAATATATATGTATATATATATATATATATATATATATATATATGTATGTATGTATAATATATTTATTTTTTCCCAGCTTATTAAATTAGTAAATAATGACCAAAATGTAACAAATAATATTGAAAGTAATATAAATTATAACAATGGAGAAGAAGAATGGAAGGTAAAATGTGATATACATTATTAAATAATATAACAGTTAATTATAGAACAATATTAATATTAAAGTTTGGTTTAAAGGTTATGGGTCCAAAAAATAAAGGATCTATTACACGGTGTACTGAATTTGGAAGAACGCCATTATCCGATATATTTCGTGGACAATTGAGATCTAGAGTATCAAGGGCAGGAGAGCAACCAACCGATAATGTCCAACCTTTTTTTACGTTACAGCTTGATATTGAAGTACTAATCTTATAAAAAAACCTAATATAAAATTATATTAATATAATAATAAAATATTTTATTTTTAGAAAGCAGAATCCGTTAAAGGTGCATTAGAAATTCTTGTTGGAAAAGATCAATTAGAAGGAATGACATGTAGTAAAACGAAACAACAAATAGAAGCTTGGAAACAAGTTACTTTAGAAGAATTACCTGTCATTCTTATATTACATTTAAAATGGTTTGATTACAAACTTGATGGTTGCTCAAAAATTGTGAAAAGTGTAGAATTTCCAATTGATTTAAAATTGGATAGCAGTTAGTAAACATTTTATTAATTTTTATATTTCTTTGAATTTATAACATTTTAAATCATTCCAAATTTTGTTGTAGAATTCCTGTCACCAAATGCTATAAAAAAATTAAATCCCAAGCAAAAACATTATAAATTATTTGCAGTTACTTATCATGATGGGAAAGAGGCAACAAAAGGTCATTATGTTACAGATGCTTTTCATGTTGGATATGGTGGTTGGGTCAGGTATGATGATAGTTCATTAAAAGGTATTTCTGAAAGTAATGTATTAAAACCTACACCTCCGAGAGTTCCATATTTATTATATTATCGACGATGTGACACTATTGGAAATAATCAATCAAATAGTGGTAAAATACGTTAAAATCAAAAAAATTAATTATGAATATAAATCTATATTCTAAGCCTAAAGAGGCAATTTACGAAAATAGATTTTATAGATTCGTGATTCTTGTTGATATTTGTATCTAAGTACAGAGAATGTTTCTCAATCAATATCAAGAAAGAATAGAAAAATATTTCCTTTTAACATGCTTGTACTTTCATGAAACATTTGTACTAAGATTGTTGTTACGAGATTTATGCATAGTTTTCTTAATACGCGAAATAAATAATAGTTAAAGTTGAAGTTAAAGAAGAGTTTTGATTTTGGTATTCATAGTTCTATCAAAGTTAATAAGTGCTTACACATTACATTTTATCAAAATATTAAATGTCACAATCTCTTGTACATATCTTTCTTATTCTATTATGAATCTGTAATGTATAAATCATATACATAATAATCTTGTAGAAAAGAGAACAAAAATAGTGAAAGGTTTTTCTACTTTAATGACAAAATTTCTATGAAATGCAAATTTTATATATCTAAAAAAAGATACATTTTATGCCTTAAGTTATTTTTGTATATAACCTTCGCCCATATTCCAACCTATCAATTATTTTAGCATATATTAGCTTAATTAGCTATTTTTTAATCAGAAAAAATATAAATAAAAAATTCTATGTATGTATATAGAATTTTTACATATATATAAAGTATCAATCCTATATTGATAAAAAAATAAAAAAATAAATTTCTCAAATTAAAAAAATAATTGATAAGATGGAATACGAATATTATCAATGGGGAAGATTGTATAAATAAAAATACATGAAATTTGTGTACAAAATTGTCTTGTGTGTGTCAAAGTTGTATCTTTAATTATAAATTCTTTTAAAATATATATATTATTGCTATTGTATTTTTTATGTATTAACAAATGTAAGATTACATTTTCCATTTTTTGAAACAAGTTTAGTAAATAGATTAATTTAATGATTATACGCTTGTATTTAGAAATAATTATTTGTATTTTTGTTTTTATTATTAAAATACTTAATTTATTTTAAGATACTTATTATTAAAATGCATTAAGAGTGAAAAAGTAAAAATTATTGTTTACTAAATTGATTCTATATATATTATGAATTTAATGTTGTTTTGCTTTTGGATTAATATATGTATAATTTTGTAACTTTTCTGTTTTTCAATCTTTTTTTATGGCTTCTTAGATTAAATACTAACATATTAAATTTAATGATTTAATACAATTTTAAAATAATAATTTAATAAAACAGTAAAGTTACAGAATCCCATTGCGAAACATCTTATTTACATTCTATTTTCCAAATAATGTAGATAAGAGCTCTTAATAAAATAATACTTCCTGTGGAAATGTATATATATACATTTATAATAATATATATCTAAGATTTATAAAAACTATAATAAAAATATGTATATATATGTTATTAAAATTCAATCATCATTTGTTAAAAATTATTTATTGTTTCAAATACTTACGTTTAATTTTAATTTTTTTATTATAATATGAGAATATATAAAATTCATATAAAAATTACACTTAAATAATATATTTTAATAAATAAAGAATCCTGTAATACCTCTAATAATTACTTATTTTATTCATATTCTGTATATTTATTAATAAAATAATTTTATGTATTAAAAGTTTTATTTTTATTGTATTTTATTGTATTTTATAATATATTATATAGTTTGAAATCCTCCAAAGTATGTAATACTTATTAAGAATATTAAACAGATAAAAGAAATGCATTCAGAAAATGAAAGATGCTAAAAATGTGGCAGACAAACTTTACCAGCAAATAATTCTGAAATTACTGTAATCCATAAGGCTAAAACAAAAAGTATATAAGAAATGCCAACTTGATGAGAATTTGGTAATTGAT
The DNA here is from genome assembly GCF_003254395.2 of Apis mellifera. Lineage (NCBI taxonomy): Eukaryota > Metazoa > Arthropoda > Insecta > Hymenoptera > Apidae > Apis > Apis mellifera. The sequence continues at coordinate 9,521,252 of NC_037647.1, read as the reverse complement.
ATGGTTGTCCACCAATTTCATCAATATGGAATCCCATTGGAAATATAACAGCTGCTAAGCAAAATAGTACCACTAAAATAAAGTTTATGATGTATAAAAAATGTTATTTTTAAAAAAAAATTAATATTATTAATTATACTTACTAGCTGTAAATCCTACCCATCTTGCATAAGGGATGACATTACGATCCCAATGAGAACTAGCTAATAATATTATAGTAGCTGTTATCAAAATGCAACCAACAAAAATACAAACAAGAGCCATAAACCATTCTGGCTGTAAATCTGGACTATAACAAACTTGGGGTCTATTATACAGGGTCATGCATGACCACATTAGTCCTAATCTTGTATCTCCTGAAAAAAAAATCAAAATAAAATATTTTATATAAATAATATAAAATATTTTATATAAACAATATAAAATATTTTATATAAAAAATAACGACAATATACGATTTTTACTACTATTTTCATCAGAAATACCTTAAAATTATATAAATAATAAAAAATAATAAAAATTATTGAATCGTTAAATAAAAATCATATTATTATTATAAAAAATCAATAAACAAAAATATTACTCACCACCGACATCAGTTATAATCCAATCAGGCATTGCAAGGCTTACAATTGCGAATACATCGGCAGCAAGAAACAATGTTCCCGAAATAATTGTTAGTTTATCCATTATGTTAATAATAATTAATTTCATTTTAATGTACTAAAAGTAAATAAAATCATCATTATGGAAATTTTATTTTCTAATTACTTGAATAAAATCTAATGTATTTAAAGTTTCGTCGTTTAACCAATATTACTTCTTTGTACGTTATGCATATAATATACAAGTTTCTAACCTAACATTTGTGTAACTTATTTATATGGATATATAAAAATAATATATATAAAATTAAACAATTTAAAAAAATCAGTAATGAATTAAGTGAATTAAATGTAGTAAATAAAAAATATAATTAACATATATTATTTTTATACTTGTAAAAAAAAATAACTTTTTTACAAATAGTGAATTATATTTTATGTACATATTTTTATCACACAATTCATTTAAGTTTTTCATATACAACTCTATTTTTGTAGTAAATAAAACATTTTAAATATAATTACTAAATAAAATATTTTGCTCCAGTTAAAGAGTATTTGAATATATAGAATGATTTCGTCGCTTAAACTTCTTACAATTGGGTTCAATTTGAATGAAATGATTATTACCTGAAATATAAACAATATATTTTACTATATAATTAATTAAAACAATAATGTGATACATTATAATGCAAAATAATGTATCACTCACTATCATCTGTACAATCATAATTTACTGTTGATGATAAACTGTTAAGACTTTCATTTACAATATCTTTACTGTTATTTATTTCTGATTCTTGTTCTTCATTATTACTTTTTGGAGATAAATTTAATGGTGATGTTCGATTAAATGAATCATTAGTTAAACTTCCATCAAATGTAGAATTTAAAATATTATCTTCATCAAAAGAAGCAGAAATTTCATGAGAACTTGATATTTGTTCACATGATGTTTCCATTAATGATTCATTTGATTTAAATTCTTTTGTATTATTCATTAATAACAATAAAACAGATGGATCATCAATGCCTAAAGTATTACAAAAATGTGTTGTTTGGATATTTACTAATAATTGTGGTGGTTCCACTGATATATCTATAGCATCAGGATTATATGGTTTCACTGTTTGTGTAAAATTTAATGGAATTTGTAAATTATAATTAAATTTTTTTAAAACTAATGCCTTTTCCTCTACAGTTGGTGTAAATATCCATCTAGTATTACCATATTGTCCAGGCATATAATGAATTCCACTTTTGACACTCAATAAATGATTTGTTAAATATAATATTGTTAACCATTCTAAGTCATAATGTAATTTTAATGGTAAATCTAAATTATGTTTTATTTCAATTACTTGAAGAAATTTTCTTTTTGGAAGACATTTATCTAGAGCTAGAAATTTAGTTATTCTTGTTCCTTCTTTTTCAGGAACAAGTGCTGCAAATTTACAATGTAAATGTGCAGAAAACCAATAATTTGGATAATGATGTTCTAAAAGTTCCATACATGGTGGACTACCAAGCATATTATTTTCAATATCATTTCTACAATGAAAAAATAAACTATTACAAATATTTATATTTCCAAAAATTAATTTTAAAATCTTTCATTAGCTTACTTGAAAAATGGTTTTCCTTTTAATAAAATATTTTCATCTCCATATTTAGTTATGCCTGAAGGCCAATCATGAGATAAGAAAATATCAATATTACCAGTAAGCTACAAATAATACTATCATAAATAAAATGAACAATAATGAATAATAAAATAATGAAATATAATAAAATAAAAAATAATATAACAAATCAAAAACTATTGTTATTTTACTTAAGATATATATTAAAAAAGAAAACAAATATATTACCTGTTTTAATCTAAATATTTCTAAATTTCTAATATGGTATACACTTCTAATTGTATTTTCATTATATGGTGGTTTCTCATGATGTCCTTGCATCCAATGTTGACTTTTATAAATGCCTGATAATCCTGCAATTCTAATTCCACCTATTGTTATTACATTAGCATATCCTAAATAATAAATATTAGGAGCTACCCATCCACCATATGGTAACTCTTGAAGATAATTTGAAGCTTCATGATTTCCTCCAATAAATATTGTTAACACAGGGGCAATTTTTTCTCCAGAATAATACCTATATATAATATATATATTATATATATATATTATATATATATTATATATATATAATATATATAATATATATATATATATAATATATTATAAAATTTTTAAAATTTAATTCTCATTTTATATTATACACAATATATTAAATATTAAACTCACTTATAAAAGGTACACATGTCTTTATATTTATCAGGTACTGCCATACAGTGTAAATCACTTAAATTTCTTATCGATTGAAAATCTCCACAACAAATGAGTAAATCTATTTTTTTTCCATTAGTTTTCTCCATTTCTTGAATAGTTTCGTAAATAATATCCAATTCACCGTGTGCACAACCTTCCACAGCAATTCTCATTTTTACTTTTATTTATATATTTATTAATAAATGATACATTTACTATTTCTCATTCACTGTTATAATTAAAGCTTAAGTATAATACCAAAAAATGTCAAAATATTAAGAAAAATATAGAATAATCACATATTCTAACCTAACCTAAAGATTTGTCACTATAATCGCCATTTTTTTTTTTAACTTAGCATCTATATTACCATAGTAACATTAATGCTATGAAGTTTGCTTATTTTCGAAATATTTAATAATCGAAATTTGTATCGAATACTTAATATATGTAAGATAATGATAGTACGACAATTAGAACAAGTAGATAGAAAATGTATAATTATATTTGATTTATAGTGCGGTGTATTTATATCAATTATGAGTTTAATTTCCTCAACTGAAGAAGGATGGATAATATCCCATTTAAAATATCTTAATAATATTTATGCAAATGTAAAAAATGGCAGCACTAAATGTAAACTAATTTTTAATGAAGTATTATTTGAAATAAATTCTCAATATTTACGAGAAAATCAAACAATTCAATGCGAGCAACAAGATGGAATTTCATTACAAAGTAAAACTAGGAAAAGAAAACGATTAAAACTTTTACCAGATGAAGATTTAAAAGAAGTATAATCGTTAGAAATAAAGAATTTAAAAATCTAATTATTGAACATAAATATAATCATAAATATAATTTATTTTGCAGATAAATTATATTAAACAAACCTTCAATAAAATGATTTCAAAAACGGAGGGATTATTTTCTACTAATATATTATCTGATAATAATGAAGCAGCACGCTTGGCATCTCAAAAATTTTATCAAGATACATTTTGTAATGAAAAAGAAAATTTTTATGGTTGTAACGATATGGATATAGTTATTACATCGGAATTAAAAGAAAAAAGATATGTTTTCCCTCAAAAATGTAAATTTTATTGCTATGATGTGAGAGAGATTGCAAAAAAGCTGGACCTAAACAACCAATATGATTTTATATTGTTGGATCCTCCTTGGTGGAACAAGTCCATAAGAAGAAAAAAAACCAGATATTCAGAAGCTAGGTGATCTTGTATGGTTCAATATAAGCCATTAAAAAAGAAAGCTCTGAACAATTTAATGAGAACAAGTACTTTGATAATAGTATAAGTTTTTCTTGTTCTCAATTTTGTGAGCATATGGGTAAATAAGATTTTAGATGCAACTTATCACCATAAAAAACTCATATTGAATAATATTGATATAGATTTTATCATATTGTATTATACAAAAATATTTTGATCTTTAATAATAATATTATAAATAATATTTTATATCATACAAATTATTTTTTATATTTTTATATTTTTTTTTGTTAAATAGCTATAAAATGATGTACAATGAAGAATTAGCTAAGATACCAATTGGAAAATTATTATGTTCAAATGGACTTGTAGCAATATGGTGCACCAATGCTCCAAGTCATTTACATAGTATTTTTAATAATATATTTCCATCTTGGGGTGTTACATATAGAGCAAAATGGTATTGGGTTAAAGTAAGTATATATATAATTTATAAATAACAATGGCAGTTATATATACTGTATATTATAACTGATATTAATATTTTAGATAACTCAAGGAGGAAATACAATATGTAATTTTAATTGTGCACCTGGTAAACAACCTTATGAACTATTAGTTTTGGGATCTGTATTAAATGGAAATGAAATAAACATTCCTGATGGTAGATTATTAATAAGTGTACCAAGTGCAGTACATTCTCATAAACCACCACTTACAGGTAAAAATTATATATTATATGATTATACATCAGATATAAAAATTTATATTAAAAAATGAATGAAGATATATAAAAATATTATTTTAATTTTTAGAAATTATGAAAGATTATCTTCCAAATGAACCAAAATGTTTAGAAATATTTGCTAGATATTTGCTTCCAAGATGGACAAGCTGGGGTCTTGAGGTGTTAAAATTTCAGCATTTATCATTGTATACAATATTAGAAGAAACAAAAGATACTCAAAATAAATAAATAATAATATAAATAAAATAAATAAAATAGTATTAAATTTTAAAAAAATCAAATATTTAAATACTGTTTTTTTATTTAATAATGATAAAGTAGCATTATTACAAAGTGCCATTTATATATTCATTAATACCATTTTTTATCGAGTTACGATAACCATGTGGATTCATAGTTTGCCATCTCCAGAAATCTTCACCTATATTAAAAAATATTTTTAAAATAACGTTTTAAAAAATGTAAAAAAATGTAGTAACAAATGTAGTAATAAATTGTCATACACATTCGTTCAACATTATATTTAGTTGTCCATCCCAATTCTTTTTCTGCTAAATCTGTATTAGCATACATAGATACTATATCACCCTCTCTTCTATCTTTAATAACATATGGTACTGTTGTCCCTGTGACATTCTCAAAAATTTTAATTAATTCGAGTACGGATACACCTTTACCAGTACCTAAATTATAAATTTTTAGCCTCAAATGTTGTTTATATAAAGCATTTAAAGCTGCTACATGACCAGCAGCTAAATCCATAACATGAATGTAATCACGTATACCTATATAAAAATAAATGCATTTTAATAAAATATTTAAATAATAAATTCTTTATATTATATAGAAAAAAAAAATGTATATACCTGTACCATCTTTTGTAGGATAATCACCACCAAAAATGACAAGTTCAGGTTTATGTCTTAAAGCTACTTGTGCTATATAAGGCATTAAATTTGTAAATGGTTTTGTAGGATCTTCTCCAATTAAACCACTTTGATGAGCACCTACTGGGTTAAAATATCTTAGGGAAATAATATTCCAATTCTGTTAAATAAAAATAAAAAAATCATATATTTATATATATTTCATTGAAAATTTTTTTAATTGATAAATTATCAAATATGTAAATTGGTTTTTTTTTATTTTTTGGAATTATTTTTATAATATATATTTATATAATTATATTTTTTTTTCAATTAAAAAACACCTTTTCAGCTCTCGATATATCTTTAAGCATTTCTTCAATAAAATATTTTGTTCGACCATATACATTTGTAATATTTCCTGTTGGATGTTCTTCTGTAATTGGAAGTTGATTTGGTTCTCCATATACAGTACAAGAACTACTAAACACTAATTGGAAACATCCAGCAGCTTTCATTACCTTATAAAAACATTAAATTTACTTTTCTTTATAATATGGAAATATGTATATAAAGATTTATTCAATTATATTTTACCTCTAACAAATTGATGGCACCGATAATATTATTTCGATAATAGTGAAGCGGAATTTGCATTGATTCGCCAACCGCCTTTATAGCCGCAAAATGAATTACACAATCTATTTTATGCTAAAATATAATAAAATAATTTATTGTAAATATTTTTAAATATAAAATAATTTAAGAAATATTATAAAGTAATTTTAGATAATTTTTATTTTATTCATATTTTGTACCTTATTAAAAACAATTTCAAGTTTATCTCGATCAATGAGATCGCAATTATAAAAAGTAACTTTTTTTCCTGTAATCTGTTCCACTCTTTTAAGAGCTGCAGATTCACCACTTTCAGTTACACTATTAGCAAAATTATCTATTGCAATAACATCATATCCACTTTCTAAAAGTTCAATGATACAATGACTACCAATGTAACCCGCTCCTCCAGTTACAAAAATAGTTCTCCAATCTTTGGTCATATTGCTATTAAAAAAATAAAAATATTATAATGCATATAGTTTCTTGTATTATTTACAATAATTTTTTGAAATCTTCATCTTTCTAAAACTTTTAATTTCATCTTATTAAAGATTTGTTTGAATCGAGCTTTAAGGGTGGGAAGGAAATCTCATTTTTTATTAATTATATTGTGTATGATTTTTTTTAATATCATATTCAATTTATTTTTATAAGTAAATTATATTGCTTTTTCATTTATATTTATCTTTTTTTTATATTTTACAGTTAATCGAAACAAAATATATTTACATAAACGAAAATAATATATAAATATATATCATAGTATGTACAAGCTAAAATATAAAAATGTTTCGGACATTCACCTGTATCAAACTGAGTTCAAGGTCGTTAAAACACGTGGTAAATTATAATAATTATAGTTTAATAATTAACATAAAATTATAAGCTTTATATTAAATATAATTAATGTAAAATTAAATTAAATATTTGATTTAATCTTTTGTTTTTTGACGAATTAAAAATAATGTCTTATAAAATAATAAGCAATTAAAAAAATTCATTCTAAAAAAAAAACATTAATTTTGTGAAAAAATTAATTGAAAAAATAAATATAGAAAATAAAAATAAATAAATATTTAAATTATTTACGATTGATGAATTTAATGATATTAAAATCCAATATTTTTGGCATATTAGATATATAGAACAATTTTTATATTATTTTGAATTAACATATTAAAATATGTATGAAAAATTTTTTTATTATTTTTTATATACATAAACATGATAAAATATAAAAATAAAAAATATTAATTTATAATTTTTAATTTTGTTATTTATAATTTAATAATGTTATCGAACATACGATAAATATGAAAAAATTTTTGTTTTTTTATAAATATTTTATGGCAATTAATGATTAAAATTAAAATTTATATTTAGAAAAACATTTTTTAAATAAATTATTTATTTTCAAAAACATTATAAAATGTTATTTTGAAATATATCTTATTAAATTAAAAAATATACAATTAATGTATAATTATTTGTAAAAGAATATTACCTTAATAAAATAAAATTATGACGTCAAACGAATTCAGAAAGATTCGAGGACGCGTTCGCGTAATCACTGACTCTACCTCGATTACTTGCGTCGTCTTCTGATATAGGAAAGTAGAGTTTAGTATATTCGTGGAACGCGAAATATCCCCTCTTTTATAATACAATCATACTCATTGTAGAAATACGTATACTATAGATATCGACTCTGCTTTCTACTGCACAAGTTCTTCCTTTCACACTATTGAGATATTGTCTACCTATTTTTCTATCTTCTTTGCAAGAATGAGATAAAAATGATAGTTTAAATAGGAATTATATATTATATCATATATTATATTAAGTGATTTCTATTGAATTAATTAATAACAATTTATTAAGATAGAATATAATTAAATAGAAATGTTAAAAAAAATAATAAATAAATAAAAATATAAAAATTTTTTAAAAATATTATTTAAATAAAACTAAATACAAAATTAATAAATGCTATTTATAATTTATAATTAGTTTTTAATAATTATAATTTACTTTTAATGTCAAATTATTATATAAAATATAATTATATAACAAAAAATATATTTATTGTATTGTTAAAACTTGAATTAACTTATGTAATAACTCCTTTTGTTCAATATTTAAATAAGGCCACAATTCACTTTCTAGTTCTAGTAATGCTTGATAATCATGTGATTGACATGATAATACTAATGATTGTAATAATAGTAATTCATCTTCATTCATATTAAAATCTGAAATTTATTTTTTATAATTTTATAATTCTTTTTATTATTATATAAATTATTGAAAAAAAAAATATAACACTTACCATTATCTGTAGTTTCTTCTACCCATGCATATTTTTCCAAAACCTGTGCTAAAGAAGGTGCCAGTCTTTGTGGTGATGGTTGAAGTATAAGTAATAATAGTACTCTAGTTATTTCACATCTATATATTAATGCAATTAATTAATTTCTTATGTATCAATAAAATTTTATATTTCTAATTATATTTAATACCTGTGTAATATAATATTATAGTTGCCTTTTGCACCAGCATTAATATAACTTTCAACAAATTCAACAAAATCATTTAAAATTTGTAAAGCAGATACATAATCACCTGGAGAAATATTATATATTATATAAACCAATAAATCAATAATAATTATTTATTATCAACAATAAATATTTACCTTGTTTAATATAATATGATGCTAATGTATTAATAGCTTTTATAGTTGGAAAAATATCAATCGCTTTACATAATTGTTGTATACCAGCTGGAGTAGGACCTAAAGCTAATGCTAATTCTAATGCTAAACCAGCTGACATAGTATTGAATCCTGGTTGATTATAACAATGTGTTAAAGCTTGACCAAAACAATTTACTGCAGCCTAATAAAAATTCATAAAATTTTAAAAATTATATAATATAAAAATTATACATAATTATATTTTATATTGTAATATAAAAGATTATAAATTACAAAAATAATAAACCTGTATATTTTCTTGTCCTATAGAAGAACATCCTATGTTTTTATCTTTTTTATCAGCCATAAGAAATTCTCGACCAGCTTTTATTAAAAAATTTAATTCAGAAAAGGTATTTTCCAATGTTTCTTGACATCTAGCTGCAGCTAATAAACATAAACCTGCATATTGCCATAATTCTTTTTGTTCACATTCAATTGCCAATATTCCTAAAAAATAACATTTTAATTTTTATAATATTAATAATATTATATTTTTTTTTATCTTTTTAAGAATATATCATATCATATGACATACCAAATTGATCACTTGCTTCAGCAACATTTGGTTTTCTTAAAAATCGTCTAAAATTAAATTTAAATAAGAATAAATTATATTATACGTATATTAATAATAATTTTATTATTAAAAAAGTGAATTATTCTAAAAAAAAAAATAATATATAATAAATAAAATAATAAAATACTCACTTCTTTAATTTGTTCGATATATTATGATATTTTGTTAAAAAGTCTAATGAATCTCCCATCTTTTTAATTTGAATATGTCGTTCTCTTATTAATTAATTTTTTTAGTATCGCATTTTTTTTTTAAAGATATTTTTGTAATTGGTTATACCATTATTGCTTCTAGACATTGTCTTTTTAATGTATTATAGTAAATATAGAATGCTATATTAAGCAATTGAATTAATTCTATTTTATTCATTTTATTTAATATTATTTTTTTGTGTTCCAAATTTAATAATAGTAGATATTCAAATTATGTAAATTCTAAAATATATTAATTTTATTATTTTAACTGCTTTCTTAATTTTTTTATATATTTACATATATTTTATATAAATTGATTAATGTATTATATACTGAACATCTCTCGACTTTTGATATCAGTAGTACCAATGTCTGGATACAAGATAGGTGTAAGTGCATTGAGTCTATAAATTTTTAAACATATTAATGTTATTTAATTAGTTTCTTTTTATACAAATTAATGATTTATATTATGACAATATTTATATTAAAAAAATTTACAGTTTAAATTAAATTTCGTGTTACTAATTAATTAAATAATAATTATCTACATTTTTCGTGATAATATAAAAGACAATAAGATTAATATATCATATAATTATAATTATTAATTTATAAAAATATAAATATTAATTGGTATGTATAAGCCATAATTACATTTAAAATATATATTTATTAAGTAATTATTAAATATTTCAGGAATAATTAATTATCTGTTTCTAAAATTGTGATATTGTAACGTAAACAAACGTATACAATATATAACTATATACAAATATATATAAGAAGTTTAGAGAATATCTTCAAGAATGTGCAAAATTATATTTTCAAGTAATAAAGTGTGTCGTGCAACAGTATTATAATTGAAGTCTTTGTATTTGTAAAATTGATTAATTCATATTTTCTCTTAAAAAACATTAACAAGACTAAAAACTTTTTTAAAGGATGCATAAAATTATTGAACTAATTTTGAACACTGGTTTATTGATGATATTTTTACAAGTTATTTGGAGTATTTTCATAACTATTATTTATCATTTTTCAATACCATGGATTTTTTGGATTTCTCTCCTTGTCACATTTGGACTAAAAATAGCCAGGATTCCACCACCAAAGGAAAGCATTGTGCAAGAAGTGCTTGGTGTAGATCCTCTTTTACTGAAAAATAATACCGTAGGCAAAGATCATGGTAATGGAGAACAATATTGCATGCGAGTGGTGGCTCATCGTGGTGGAGGATATGATTTTCCTGAGAACAGTTTAACAGCTTTTCGTAATGTAAAATCTTATATATTATAATAGTTTTTTTTTAATTAGTAATTATTCCAGAAAAAATAACAAATCAATTTGTTTTTTTCTCAACTAAATTGGAATTCTAGATATTTTATAACAAAAAGAATTATATATTATTTTATAATAAATATGAATACTAATAGTAGTTGCTAACAAAAAAATTTATAATTTTAAAAAGAATAATATATTTTTGTTTATTTAATTTAAATTATAAATAAAATAAAATCTTTTGTAAAATATTTTATAGTGCAAAGATAAAGGATGTACTGCAATTGAATTTGATGTATGGCTTACAAAAGATAATGTACCTATAATATTTCATGATTCAACAATTGATAGAGTTAGTGGAAAATATGGAATTATTAAGAAAATGACATGGGATGAATTAAAAGACTTAGATATTTCTTATAATCATCCACTTAAGTAAATAAATTATAAATATATTTTTTATAATGAAATATTATAAAATGATATTTTTGTTCAATCTTTTTATGTTTTTTAGAGATAAATTTGATAAAAATTTCATTGAAAAAATTCCATTGCTTCATGAAGGTATAGAAATGTGTTTATCAAATGAACAAAGAATAATTTTTGATCTAAAAGCATTTGACCTAAATATGGAAATTGTGCATATAATTGTAGAAATGTATAACAAATATCCTAAATTATTTCAAAGAGCAGTTGTATCCAGTTTTAATCCTTTGGTTGTATATATGGTAAAATAAAGATAATTATGATTATAAAATTATTGGTAAGTTTAGTATTTAACATATTAAATTCTATTATTTTATGTTAATATAGATTAGAAGAAAGGAACCTCGAATTGTAGGAGGTCTTGCATGGAGACCTTATTATTATTCAAGAGTATCTTATTCAGGTGTAGAGGGTCCAGGTCCAGCAAGATATCATAACAATTTATTTCAACATCTGATGTATTGTTTAGTAGATTTTGTTTATGAATGGATGTTTTCCCGTTTTATGTATTATATTGTGGGTGTATCTACTGTGTTGTTGCATAAAGATATAATAAATCAGTATGTACATATAAATATTTCATATATCTCACAATGTTAAATAATGTTATACAATAGTTATTATAAAAAACTATATCTTTTATATATATTATTTTAGGCGTGTTATACATGATTGGACTAATCGTGATGTTCGTGTAATCGCATGGACAGTAAACTTACCATCAGAGAAATCACATTTCGCACGATTATTTAAACTTACTTATTTAACGGATACATTTGTTGGTTGACAAAAATATATAACGTAATACTACATTTATATGTTCTATGTATTTTAAAAATGAACATATTTTATACTATATTTATACTATATAATAAATGATGATCTAGTCCATTCATTAAAATGATGAATCATATGTATCTTTTTAACAAAAATTCAATGCTTACTTTAATTAATAAATAAAAATAAAACAACATATTAATCTTATATATATTTAAAATATATTAATTCATTTTCTTTCCTTTTTACTTAAAAGAAAAAAGATAAAATTTAAAGTTTATCATAGTTTATCATAATATTTTAATAGTTAAATAAACATTTATATTTCTATAAATATATATAAAAAATTATTTCAATGTACTAATTGAACATTTTTTTTATTTATTTTATAAATTATTATATATACAATTTATTAAAATTCATATCAATATTTGAAGATTATGTAAAGCTCTTGAGTATTTTCAATAATTTTGTTAGTTTTAAAAATTAAAAAAAAAAAATAAAAAAAAATTTTTTTTAAAAATTGAAAAAATTATATTTATCAAAAATTACATAGATGTCATAATTACATACAATAATTTTTAAAATGAAAGCTTTTTAAAGATTTTGATTATTTTTATTTTTTTATAATCTTTGAAATTTCAATTAAATGATTATATAGTAGAAAAATAAAAATAATCATTCATTATTTTACTAATAATAAGAATAACATTTAAAAAAATAAAAATGATCTACTTATAACATGATTAATCGACAATATTCTTAAACTTTTACTATTTTTTCATATTATTTTATAACTAAGATTTTTTTTTATCATTTATATCATTATAAAATATTGAAAATAAAAATTATATTATCATTTTAATAGTTCAAATTATATGGACGGAAATATTTATTTTGTAAATATTTAAGATAGAATTACAAAATATTAATTATGATTAATAATTATACAATAGTAGTAAGCTTATTCTTGCGAGATTCCATACCTTGAATAAGTCCTGTTAATAAATCTTCCATTTCTGTGGTAGCTCGCTTTAATTTGCAATTGTCATTAACAACATAAGAATCTAAAGCAACAATTTATGTAAAAATAATTATATAAAAAATACCATGTATCATTTAAAATATAATAATTTACCATCTAATAAACGATCATCTGTAACCATATTTTGTAATCTATCTAGTATGTCATTTAGATCACCTTGAATATTTTGTAAGCTACTATGTTGTGAATGTTTATCAGGTCTTTGTAGAGATGATGGTGTATTATCTCTGTGAATACTTATGAGAGAATCAGATATAGGTAATGATTCTTTTTCAGTATTAGTCATTGCTTTTACTGAATATTTTTCTTCTTTGCAATTTGAATTGTTAGAACTTAACCATTGAGAAAAACCACTATCAGATGGATTTATATCTGATCTTTTTGTACCTAAAATTTAGAAGTTAAAAAATGTGTGAACTTTATTCATTCATATACATAATCTATTAAATTGATGTTTTAAAGATATATTTTTCAAAATAATAAAAAATCAACATATAACATACCTCCTATCCATGTACTTAATTCTATTTTAGTAGGTTCTAGTATATTATTAAATTTTATACTTGAAGATGCTTCTCTAGGATCAATAACATCATAATTTTGTTCATTAATACAATTTCTAGTTAATGGATTAAAATTATTTGTTTGTATATCTGTATCATTCATATTTGAAGTATGTTCTATATTTTCTTGTCGAATAATTGGACTTAATTCAAAATTTATAGGTAAGGATGTTAATCGTGATGAAAGAGAAGGAACCATTGGTGTACTTTGCATATAATTAATTACTTGAGGCATACAAATTCTATCAGTAAATAAACATTTCTATAAAAAAAATAAGAAAATATTTCATTATTTTATTAGATATCTAAAATGATATTAATCATAAAATGACAATATACTTTTAATAATTTTAGACGTTGTAATTGTGATTCAATTGTAACTCTATGACGCTGAAGTCTTTCTGCCTTAGTACCCTGTATATCAAGCAATTCAATTTGCAATTGTTTATTTTCTTCTTCCAAATGAGTAATTATACTTTGTAGTTCTTTTTGTGGATCATTTAAAACTCGTCTTTTAATTGTACTTCTTACTGATTCACAATCAGTATATCTTATTTCAGTACTACAACAGACATTTGAAAAAAAAAATAGAAATTATAAAATAAAATTGTATATTATATTATATCTTAAACACGTATATATATAACAACCTTATATGTGGAATTTGATCATCAATATTTAACCCAATAGATCTACCAGGACATAATCTCAATTTATTTCTAATTAATTCAATAATTAATTTTGTTACTTCTCGATTTGAAGTCTGGAAAAATATTATAGCAAATAGTATTATGCAAGATCAATATCAAAATTAGTATTTATATTAAAAAAAAAAAAAAGAATTAAAAAAGCATATTAATATACCTTAGTACAAAATTCACGAACAGGATGTTTTAATTTATGCTTTCCTGATATTTTACCATGTAAGAAACAATGTTGACATTGATGATATGTTGCACATTTTAAACATGAATATCGTAGTCCATGAATTGGTGTTGTTTTACAAAATGAACATCTAATATTATGTACAACTAGATAAAAGAATATATAATATTTATTACTTTTACTTCAGTTTCTCAAAATATATTATTAAATGTTTCAAAATAAAATATATATACTATGTTCTGCAGATTTCATACGATTAAATGTTGTTATCCAAATTAATAAAGGAGGTTCTTGCATAATCCATGTTGCAAATTCTGATTCAGTAACTCCAAGACATCCTTGAGACTATGATAAAATATTATAAGTATTATAAGTTATATACAATTCATATATGTTTAAATTATTATATAATTTTACTTTTGAAAAACACTTATCAATATGTGATTGAATATTTTGTGGGCCATATGCTGCACTTTCTCCAAGCATTTCCGTTATTTTACAAATATTTATTAATAATGTATGTAAACTAACTTTGGATAAGCATGCATTATGATCAGCTAATTGTTGATAAAGATATCCATATTTTTCTTGTAATCTTCCAGAACTAATTAGTATTAAAGCAACTTTTATAGAAAATACAGAAACTGTTCTAGTACATTGTCTATAATATTTGGAATATTTATAATAACAAAATATTATTTATTATTTCAATTCTAATTAAATAGTAAAACATATATATATAAATATATATATAATGTGACATACTTATCAAATGTAGTTAAAATATAATTTAAAGCTAATTTTGATGCAAGATCAATATCAAAATTAGTATTAGTTTCTTTGCATGCTGCAAAATAAATATCAGAAAGAACATCTTCAATTTCACTTGAATCTAAATTAACACAATTTTCTGTAATTGAAAGTCTATGACGTTCAAAAATTCCAGCAATTAATTCTAATTGAACATATTGCACTAAAAAATATTATTATTATTATTATTAACTGTCTAAATATAATAAAATTATTAGTAATGATAAAATAAAATAAAAATATATTAAACTTACTACTAAGTTCCTTATGTAAAATTTGCATTTTTGCAGCTGTTCTATAAGATGTATAACAAATATCATTACATTGTTCAATATATTTTATAATATTTTGCATTTTTAAATATTAAATATTTTAAAACACACTACCTACATGTAAAGAAAAAAAAATTATTATGTAAATAATATTATAAAATATTATTTTTTACATAATAAAATATATAATTAATATTTTATAATTTCTTACGTTTTTATAATAATTATAAATAATGAGAAAAATCAATTTAAGTTAAAGAAATTTTAACTGTGTAATATTATAATTCTTTATATTTATAAAAATATAAAATTTTATTCTTATAATTATTTAGTATTAGAATATAATAGTTTCCAATACTTATAAATACTTTTTTTAATGAAAATATTAGCTTATAAACTCTGAAAAAATTTTCCATTATTTAAAATCTTTATAATTATATTTTTTTATAATTATAAATTTTGAAAAAAAAATTACAACTTATAATTTTTAATATCATAATGTATTTACAATTATTGTAAAGAATATAAAATATTTTAGTATTAGATATTTTTCTTTTGTATATTTTATGTCTTTCTTTTATAATTTATAACTTAATATATTTATTAGAAATATGGATATTATATTTGGTTTTATTATATCATATATATGTATATATAAATTTTTACTATTAAATATTATTCAATTATTATTAAAAATATAATCATTACTTTTTGTCATTGTTCACGATTTTATAATTTAAATAATGGTACATGTAAACAAAATACATTTTTTTTATACATTAATCATAGATAATAAAGACAATAGAGAGTACAGTTCTAATTTGCTTAAAATATAATGATTTAAAATAATAAAAAATTATTAGAAAATATTAAATAACAAAAAATCAAATAATAAATATTTGATAATATTTGGATAATATTTAAATATATATGTTATAGTATATAACAAAATATATATATTAAAGTAAATTTATTTTTTATAATTTGAAATACGCCTTAATATATATAAATAGTAATATGTAACGTAATTTAATCTATAGTTTAAAAAAATATGATATGTATTTTTTCTTATATATTTGTTAATCTTTAAAATAAAGTAAATATAAAGAAATAAAATTTTACTATGCATGAATATAATGAGGAAGAAGAACAATTCAGTGAAACTAATGAAACCGAGACAAAGTATATATATATATATATATATATATATATATATATATGTATATATGTATATATATACATATATATATTTTATAAAATTTATATTTATATTTTATAAAATATTTTATAAAATATATATATGTATATATTTATAATATAATTAAATTATTAATTATATTTTCTTTAATGATTTATGCAAATTCTAATTCTATGATATTACTTATAGATTAAAAATGTGTGAAGGACAACCATTATTTCATTGTGAACTATCCAAAAATATTCATAAATTATATATTTCAAATAATGAAAAAGAGGAAGATGATGACAATGATAATTTAGATAATGACGATTTTAGTTGGAATGAAGATCTTGTTCAAAATAGAACAAAAAATATTATCAAAAATATTCAAACACAAAATATTAATGTACAAAATATATCTGATAAAATTACTAATTATCAACCATTAGATAAATTATTTCGTCGTTATGCTAACAAAATTAATATTGAAAAATATGAAGGTCCTATTTTACCAGGACATGCAACAAATCTTCTTATTGCAAATGATAAGCATGTGGAAAAAGATAGGTTTAGAACAAAAGATAAACATGATCGTGCAACTGTTGAACAAGTTTTAGATCCTCGTACAAGAATGATATTATTTAAATTTTTAAATCAGGGTATAATTGCAGAAATTAATGGATGTATTTCAACTGGAAAAGAAGCTAATGTTTATCATGCAATATCAAAAACAGGAATAGAATTTGCAATAAAAATATATAAAACATCAATTTTACATTTTAAAGATAGAGATAAATATGTTACTGGAGAATTTCGTTTTCGTCATGGATATTGTCGTCATAATCCACGAAAGATGGTACGAACATGGGCAGAGAAAGAATTTAGAAATTTAATACGTCTTCAACAAGGAGATGTAAATGCTCCAAAACCAATTTTACTACGTAGTCATGTACTATTAATGGATTTCATAGGTACTAATGGTTGGCCATCAATAAAATTAAAAGATGTTGTTTTAACTGCTTCTAAATCAAGAAAATTATATAGAGAATGTATTGAAATAATGTGGAAACTATATAATAAATGTAAACTTGTTCATGCTGATTTAAGTGAATATAATATGTTATATCATGATGGATCTATTATAATAATAGATGTATCACAAGCAGTTGAACATGATCATCCTATGGCACTTGAATTTCTTAGAAAAGATTGTACAAATATAACTGGTAATTAATGATAAAAATTTTTTATGATAATATTATGATATAAGATGTTTCAAAGATTTTAGAATTAATAAACAATATGATTTAATTTTTTGTAGAATTTTTTAAAAAAAATGAAGTAGCTGTGATGACTGTTAAGGCATTATTTGATTTTATAACAGATCCAACAATAACTGAAGAAAATATGGATAAGTATTTAGATACAATATCAGAGCAAATAACACAGCAAAGTGATCAATGTATTGATCCTGAACAGCAAATAGAAGAACAAGTATTTAAAGAAATTTATATTCCACAAAACTTAAGTCAGGTAATATAAAAGTATATACATTCTAAATTGAATGAATCTCTGAATACATATAAATATATATATTGCTATAGATATATAATTATATATATTATTAAGTATTGTATATGCATAAAGTATATAATATCTTATATATATATATCAAGTTTAAAGTTTTTATTATTTATTTAAATCAATGGATATTGAAAGATTCATTCAATTTAGAATGCTTCTTGAAATATTATTCTGACTATTCAAAAATTTGAATTATTTACTATAAATATTTAATAATTATTTAATAATTTATAATTCTAATTTAATTTCAAAATTTAAATACTTGGATATTTTTAAGTAGTCTAATAAGAGCTGCCTATTCATACTCATAATATTGAAAAAAGTTTAAATTATAATAAGTATTAAATAAATATATGAATAAGTTCAAGAGTATAATAAGAGTTCTAATCAAATTTTATTAGTATAATTTTAATAAAATGTTTAGGTGATTGATATTGAGCGTGATATTAAACTAGCAAAAACTGGAAAAAAAGATTTGATATATAAAACTCTTGTTGGTTTAAAGTCAGATTTATCTAAACCTATTGATACTCCTGAAATTCTTAGTGAAAGATCTAAAAAAATAAATAATATAGAAGAAAAAGATAATTTATCTGAAAAAAGTAATAACTCTGAAGATAGTGAAGAAGAAGATATACAAAATGAATCAAAGTTTGTTAATTCAGCTCGACCTCGACATGAGAGTCCTGATAGTAAAAAGGTAAAATAATATAATTATTTATATAATATATTTATATGTGATATTATATACATATGTGAAACATATATTTAATTATAATATATATTTAATTATAGGCACGAAAAAAAGCAGTAAAAGAACAACAGGCTGAAAAAAGAAAAACTAAAATAAAAAAGCATATTAAAAAAAGGAAAGAAAAAGTACTAAAAAAGAAATAATTTAAGTTTTATTAGAAAATATTTTCAAAAATTTGAAATACAATAAAATTATATATAATTAATTTGATGTTTTATATTTTAATTATAAAAAATTAGAAATTATAAAAAAATAGAAATATGTTTATCTTACAATTTTTAATAAAATTAAGAACATTCTATTCTTGTATTTTATTATATATTAAATAAAATATGTATATAATATAAATAATTTAAAAAATGTATTTTGTTTTAATTTCTTTTTTTTTTGTTTTTAACATCTATTTTGTTTATAATTATAATAGAATTTTTTATATTTATAAACAATTAAATAATAATTAAATGAATGGATAATTAAATTTATATCACAGACAAAATATGAAATAAACTATTTAAAATAATTATATAATATTAATGATAATAATGATTTGATATTAATGATTAATAAAATCTAATTAATATAGCAGCTTAAAAAATAAGTACATTAATTAATTTTACAATTTCCATATTCATATATTATATTATTCTAATACAAAATCATATTTCTTCGAAAATTTTTGCAGAAATTTAATCGAAAATGTCAATTTTTCTTATCGATAATATCGCATGTGACTCAAAAATGGTAACGGTTCGGAAGCACTCGGAATATGTATATAACAAAAATGCACTGAATTAAGTAATAGATTAATTCTATATTTAGTCTGTATTTATATTATTAAAAAAATAAAATAATCTAAGAAATGTTTTTGAAATAAAAAAAAAATAATGGAAAACTATTTTGGTATTAAAATTTTATTATTTTTTACATTATAATATTAATAAAATGTGTTATTCATTTTGATTTATCATATCAGTTAATGCTAAAATAATAAAAGAATATGAACAATTTCTTACAACTGGTTGTTCGAAATTTGATACATTACTTCAAGGTGGTATAACTAATCGTGGAATTACACAAATTTATGGAGCTGCAAGTACAGGAAAAACACAATTAGCTTTACAATTATGTTTAACAGTTCAATTACCTAAAACAGAGGGTGGTCTTGCTGCTGGTATTTTACAAATTGAATTCTTTATAAGATTATAAGTATTTTTTAAAAATATTTTTTTTCAAACATATTTAATTAATATAGGTGCAATATATATTTGTACTGAATCTATATTTCCATCAAGAAGATTACAAGAATTGATACAAAAATTGGAAATTACCAAAAAACATGGAATAAATGGTGACTTGGTATTTGTAGAACATATTTCTACTATTGTAAGTATTATTATTTATTAAATTAATTCAATTGTTAATATTATATTTAGTTTTTTATTTTTATAGGAGGAATTGGAGATATGTTTGCTTCATAGAATTCCAACATTAATATCTGTGCAAAAAATAGGATTAATAATTATAGATTCAATTGCTGCACCATATAGAGTAGAAGATTGGAAAGATGAATCTAATAATAGAGCAAAAAGTTTAAGAATAATTGGACAACAATTACACAAGTTATGCAAAAATAATATTTGTGTTGTTTGTATCAATCAGGTAAAAAAAAATATATTTATATAATAATTAATAATATAATTGCACAAATATTTTACAAAAATTATACATATATAGGTAACAACAAATATATATAATAATGTACTTAATGATAATTTAAATGTACGACCAACATTAGGAACAACATGGTTAAGTATGATAACTACTTCTATTCAATTTTATAGAATAGATTCTTTGAGATATGCCTGCATTAAATTATCATCAAATTTACCAGAACTAATTATTCCATTTGAAATACAAGGATGTGGGATTAAAGCATTAGATTGAATAAAATAAATTAAAAAATGAAATAAATTTTTAATGTTGTGTTTAATTGCATAAGTTTCGATATATCAGAAAATACATTTTCATCTAATATTCTAGCAATATTTGTTGGAGACCATTGATTTCTTGGATCAGAAGCTACAAATGGATCCATACTCCTTATATCTAAATTTTCAATGTCATTATTTATTATCAACCTTTAAAAAATTATAAAATAAAATATTTTAAAATATAATATATTAATAATAATAAATATTTATAAATAATACATAAATATTTATATATATTTTAAAATAAACATTTTTTTAATATCTTTTTCTATATATATATATATAATACCTGAAGGAATGTAAAAATGTTCTGTAAGGTTCTATATCTTTTCGTTCACTATATGTATAATCACCAATTACAGTATGACCAATGTATGAACAATGTACTCTTAGTTGATGTCTTCTACCTGTACTAGGACATAATAATACTTTAGTAGCTGGTTTTCCATTTCTAAAACCTCTTTCTAATACCATAAGTATTGTATAAGATTTTTTCGGTTTTTCACAAAATATACTATCACTAACACACATTTTATGATTTCCTTTCTTTTCTCTAATATCAATTCCTAAAAAAATAATGTTGTAATAAATAATAAATAAATAATTAAATAGATATTATCTTAATTTGATTACCAATTGCTTTATTTATAATAAGATGAGGTTCATCAATATGTCCATGAAGTAATGCTAAATAAAATTTTTTAGCTGTTCTTGCTTCAAATGCATTAGAAGCAATTTGAGCTGCTTTTTTATTTAATGCAATACATATTACACCACTTGTCACATAATCTAATCTATGTACAAAATGAAATTCATGAAATAATTTTGGATTTACTAATTTTGGTACAATTTTTTTTAATTCAAATTGCAGTGTATCCTAAAAATTTTAATATTTATAAACCTAATAAATATTATTTTTAATTTAAAAACATTTTTGTCATACTTTTTTTTCATGATTATTACTATTAATATACATATCATATGGTTTAGAAACTACCAAAAAATTTTTACTATGATATAATATATCTACATTATTTTTGTATTTAATTCGAATAAAATATTTTACATATAATTTTAAAAATATTTTTTTTATGTATAATATTTGTATTAATTTAAAAATGAAGATAATGCAATTATACAATATTTTATTTATATTCATTTTGTGTATTATTATAATTTTTGTTTTTCTTATAAAATGTTATAAAATTATAACATCATTGCTTCTGTGTTTTTATAAAAGTAAACAAAATATATATAAATTATAAACTATGCATATTAAATATTCTTTGAAAATCGTTATATTAACAGAAGAAATAAACATTGTCTACTATATTTTATATAATTTTACACAATTTTCCACTTTTATATTGGCTGTCTGTTTTCTATTTTAAATTTTGTTAATAACTTCATATTGATTGCGATAAGTGATGTAATAATGATTTTTATAAATAACAATTTTAAACAGATATATTAAATTTAAAATATTTTATTTAATTTTGGAAAGGAATTATGATATTTTAAATATTTATTGTGAAGGTATATTTAAATAATTTAAAAACATATCAGAGGGCAGCACTTACTTGGGTTTTCAGATTTGGATGCAGACCGTTTGAAAGCAATTTGTACTATGGGAGAAAGTTTTATCGTGGAGTTCGTTATAAATAACGGTATTTCTAATTTCATTTTAATTGAATACTGTTTATTAATTGTTTTAGTGATTATTAAAAAACGTTTTCTATTACCTTCTAAAGATGTTTCGATCGAAAAAAGATGTTGATCGACACGTGAAAGATATTTTTATTAAACTTAAAAGTTCAGAGGAGGTAAGGTTATTTTTCAAGAAAAAAATCCATATTATTAAACATTACCTAAATAATCTTTGTTAATTTTTTATATTATATATAATAATTTTTTTAAATTATAATTTTTATTTTAAATGAATTTTACATGCATATTAATTTTTTATTTTTTTAAATTTATATTTTATGTAAAGTGTATAGTATTAAAGACCTTGACTTGATTATGAAAAGAATAAATATATGCACATGCATTAACCTCTATCTAATAATTTAACTGTTTTTTAAGAATATTTTATCAGTTTGAAATAGAAAAAAAATTATTATTTTGCAGAACAAATTTTTATTTTATATTTCTTTAAAAAATATTTTATAATTAAATATTTTATATTATATTTATTTAATATTAATTTATTTAATATAATATAATATAATATAATATAATATAATATAATATATAATAATTATAATAATGTTTATTTATACTAACATATCTAACATATCTTCATTTATTTCTGTTTTTATATTTATGATTAAATTAATTAATAATATAAAAATTTATATTATTAATTTTATATATGTATGAGATTTTTATTTTAATTTCAAGAAAAAACTTCGATGTTATAATATTGCAAAGTTATATTATCAAGTTGGAGACAATGAATCTGCAAAGAAGTATGTCTCTAATTATTTAGAAATAAGAGATAAATCTGCAGGAGCTCATAAATTATTAGGACAAGCTCTTGAAGGTTTGGGACAAAAGGAAGCAGCCTTTACACAATATAAAATATCCCTTGAATTAGAACCAAAGCAAGATGATCTTCTTTTAAAGGGTATAATTTATTTTAAATATTTCATATTTATTTTATATTTTATTGAAATAATATTTTTCAGTATGTGAGCTATTGTCAAATATGGATATCAATATAGCAAATGATAAAATAAAACATTTAGTAGAAAGAGCTGATAAAAAATTTCCACATCATCCAATAGTTTTTGAGTTAAAGGAAAAATTAATAACTTTAGAAAAACCAAATGGTAATGATGATGATTTAGAAAAACTTATCATATGTATGTAATACATTTTTCATTTTAGATTTATATTATTTCATATAATTTGATAAAATTTATTTGTTTCAACAAAATTATTTTTAGCTGAATTATCAGTAAGACAAACAGATGTGAACTTACAAGTTAAGTTACTCAAGCATTATATAGGAAATCATAGACTTGAAGATGCATATAATAAAGCTACTGGAATAGAAGCAACACATAGTCACAGAAATAATATTATTTGGTATCAATCATTAAGTGAATTACTTATGAAATGTAAAGAAAGTAAACAATCAGATTGGACATTTTGGATATTTTATATTTCGGTGTTAGAAAGATATGCAGCACTTTGCCTTAAAGAACAGGGTAACATTATTAAAAAAAGTATAACTGATGTTACACAAGCAGTATTTAAGTAAGTATATATATGTGATAAGAATTTTATTTACTGTATTTAATATTATTGAATTAAAATATTTTTTTATATTGCAGTTTTGATCAAAGTTTATTTGAATTTAAATCAAAAAATTTTTCTAATCATCCTGCTTTTATTGAACACATGTTATTACATATGTGGGGTCAGTTACATTTTCATTTAGCATGTTTAATTTTACGAAAAATTAAAGCTGGAGAAGACAGTTGGTCTGAAGCAGGAAGATTATGTGGACCTCTTTTATTGACTGCATTACATGTAACACCTATAGATCCTACTGCTGTATGGACTATGCATTTGAAAGACAGACTAAAGAATCAAACACATATATGGTATAGAGAAGGATCATATAGGTGTAGCCAAGCTGGTCATGTACTTCAAGATTATGCTCGAGATAATACTAAAAAATTGCTAGATAAAATTGATAAATTTTGTACAAGTTCATGGCGAGAACGAATATATCAAAGAATTTTTATTGGACGATTATATCAAGATGGTAAAAAAACATCATTTTTCACAAACTCTTTAATTTCAAATCCACCTTTACGTCTATGTTCATATAATGAATTAAAACGATTTGATGAAATATCCGAAGAAGCATGGCCAGATTCATTACATCATCAAGTTTGGCTTGGTTTAAGAGCTCGGCCTCAAGGTTCACAAAATAAAAATAATGGGCTTCATCCAAATCAAACATCACATGTTTTTTATGAATTACAATTTTCTGTTTACAATTTGCATCAAGCAGCTCCTGATAGTTTAAGTCGTCTTGATATTGATGCATTTTTAAATGCTGCTATCTGCACTTCTTCAATAATTGAAGAACAACATGGTGGACTTTTAAATCCTGAAAAATTACCTACATTGCCAGCAGATCTTACTAATACACTTTGTACTTGCGCACAAGAACAGTGGTGGTCATATGCTTATAAAGTATATTCTATGGATAAACAAAAACCACTTGATGATGATCTTGGAGAATTAAGATTAGAACTACAAAGAGGTTTAGAAGTAGTTCGTTGTTTAGGAAATCATGGATTACATCCTGTTCTTTTAGTTCATTTAGCAAGAATATTTCATCATAGGGCAGAAACATTAAAAGAAATAAATCAAGAAAATAGTGATATACCATATTTAGAAGCACGATCTGAAATGTATTGGTCAGCTGCAATTCCGCTTCTCGAAAGATTACAAAATAATCAAGTTATTCGTGTAACTAATTCCAAATTTTTTAATTATCAAGGAAAAGATATGAATAATGCAGAATTAATTAAAGCTTTAGAAGAAGGTAAATTACTTTTAGCTCAACGATTTGTTCGTAGCAAACAATATGAAAAAGCGATAAATGCTCTACAAGCATTGAAGTGTCCAGAAGCATCATTTCAACAAGGTCAAATGTATGAAAAACTTGCAGATGAAATTATAAGTTCTATAGCTAAGGAAAATTTAACATCTGAAATGAGATCACAACATATAATTATGCTTTCAAAAGCAAGGGAATGTTTCTATTTAACATTGGATCGCTTACGTAGTCCAGAAACAAATCCAAAACATCCTTTGAATTCTGAACTTTCTACATATATTGCCGATATTGAAAATAAATTGAAAAGAATTGATCCAGATCTATCACGAGGTGATTTAAGTAGAAATGAGTGCGATGGTATGTCGGATGAAAGTTATTCATCTGCTCATAGTGCTGTTGATCAAGCAGTTACAAAAATAGCATTACCAACATTAACGGGATTAAATACTTCAGTTAATGTTTTGAGTACGCCACAAAAAAATATTCATCGTACACCAAAACAATCTAGTACTCCTTATAAACTACAACATCAAGATATATTGGATTTATCACGGAATCGTTCTGAAGCACGTCCAAGTCCCGAAAGACTTGATGCTCAGATTCGTGCCATAAATCAAATGATTCATTCAAAAGATAATATGATACAATCAATAGCAGAGCAAACTAAAACTATATTAGAATTAAATAAAACGGTAATGGAAATAGTGGAAAGACTTGCAAAAGAAATGACAGAATTACGAAAAGAAATTCAGAAACAACGCACTCAAACAGTTAATGTTAATCCCAATTTAGAAGAAGATTTATGTATTTTAAGTGAAGATGATTATAATGATTTGAATTACAATGCAAATCAATCAGGTGCATCTTCAATATCTGGAAATATGTTTCAATCTTCTCATAGACACCCATATTCTCATTTAGTATATCCTTCAGCTACTTTTCAAGGATATTATCCAACAGGAATGTCATTTAATGATCCAAATGCGCAAGCTATTCCTTCTTTATATCCTCCAAATATTTATTCAATGCCAGTTTTATATCCTAATACAAGATCAAAAATACCTGAAAATATTCTTCAACAAAGTTTGTTTATGCCACCAACAAATCAACCATTGCAAATTCCATTGCAAAAACTAGAAACATCTAAACCAGAGTCAACCATAAAAGATGCTCCTGTAAATAAAATTCCACCAGTCAATGTTGCCATTACCACTTCTGATACTCTTCCAACTACAGTACCAATTGTACAACCAACACTTAGTGTAACAATTCCTCCACATTTCAGACAAGGAAGTTCTTCTACACCAGTCACTACAGAACAATCTGCTCCACATTGTTATCAAATTTCTATGCCTTCCCAAGCCACTATACCAACAACAGTAAACTTACCACCTTTATCAAATACTTTTACAACTACTCCAGCAAATCTTTCTACATCAGAAACATCAAAACAAAACACTACCATTTGTTCAACTGGATCTTCAAATAGTTCAGATCATGAACATGATCCAATACCAGATTTTGTTCCTGTTATACCATTACCTGCAGAAATTAAAGTTACTACTGGAGAAGAAGGGCAAGAAACACTATTTTGTGCAAGAGCTAAACTTTATCGTTTTGTAGATAATGAATGGAAAGAACGTGGTATAGGTAATGTTAAACTATTAAAGAACGAAGAAGGAAAAGTTCGTTTACTTATGCGCAGGGAACAAGTATTAAAAGTATGTGCAAATCATTACCTTGTACCAGATATGGAATTAACTGCTAAATCAAATAATGAAAAGGCGTGGTTTTGGGTTGCACATGACTTTGCAGATGGGGAATTAAAATTAGAGAAGTTTTGTATTAGATTCAAAACTGTGGAAGAAGGTATTTCCTTCAAGGAACATTTTGATAAAGCTAAAGCAAGTCTTACTTTTGAAAAAGTAAAAATTGAAAATGTTGATAAAATATCAAATAAAGATAATATTGCAATAAGTAAAAAAACAGAAAAAATAAAATCAGAACAGAAAATTATAGAACAAACGCCATTATTTATTTCTGGACAAACTATTCAAAAACCTATTGATGTGACTGCATCTACAGATTCTATTATATCAGAAAAATTACAAAATAATATAACTCCAACAGTTATTGGTGGATTTTCATTTTCGTCAACACCAATTATTCAAAAAGCAATTACTACAGAATCTTCAAAAATTTCTACCAAATCAGAAATTAGTCCTTTTGCTGGTTTTACATTTAACAAAACTGTTACAAATGCAGAAAACTTTATAACTACAACACAAAAAAGCACGACCATAGGAACAATAACCACATCACAATTTACATTTTCATTTACAAAAACAAATACACCTTTACAATCAGCTACAACTACAACAGTATCAACAGTACCAAGTAGTATTCATAGCACATCGATTTCGTCTTCTCAACCCAACAATACTGCTGGTACTAATGAAAATATTTCTGCTAATACTTCTCAATTTTCACTTAGAAGACCTCATGCTCCTGCACCAGGTGCAAGTGTTTCAACATCTACTATTGCTGGTATTCAAGATACAGAGAAATCTGCTTTACAAACTGAATATGAAGAAGTTTTATTTAATGCAAAAATTAGTCTTCAATATTATAACAATGATAATAAACAATGGGAAAATAGAGCTATTGGACAAATGAAAATTTTATGGAATTCAAAAACAAATAAAATTCGTTTATTAATGGTAGACGAAAATAATTTAAAAATTTTTTATAATTATAATGTTTTTGCTAAAATGTCATTTACTTACAAAAGTAACAGTACGGTAGTCAATTGGAATATGCATTGTGGATCAGATAATAAAACAGGAATGTTTGCAGCAACATTTAAAACTTCTAATCAGGCATCTCAATTTTATAATATAATTACCAGTAACCAACAAAAGATGGTAAAAGATTGTATTATCGCTGAAAATTTGACAAAACTAGAAACTATTCAAGTTGTACAAACACACAAATCAGAGAATTCTTTATCTGAAATGTTCAAACCACCAGAAGGTTCATGGGAATGTAATGGTTGCTACATAAGAAATAATGTATCAGATGTAAAATGTATAGCTTGCGAAAAATCACGTTTTTCTGAATCTGATGAATCGATTATTTCAAGCATTCCTTCTAATCAAATATCTCTTTCGCAAATGTCTAAACCATCTACTGGTTCATGGAAATGTAAATGTTGTAATATATTTAATGCAGCTGAAAGTAATTATTGTGTCACATGTGATTCACCAAAAGATCCGTCTCTTCCACCAAAACCAAAAATTGATGGTTTTCAGATAAATTCAAATTCTTCTGGTATTACATCTACGTTTACTTTTGGTATTCCGCAAGATACGACTAAAAAAGGTACAAATGTATTTTCATTTCGTTTACCTACTTCTAATGATGTTTCTAAATCTGCATCTTTAGTAGCTACAAAATCTGATGCAAAAACAGATGCATCAAATGCAAAATTTGTTTTTGGTACACCAGGAAAATCGTTTGGATTCAATTTTGTGACTAAGTCATCTCCAACAAAATCTGGTGGCGAAGAAAATAGCGAGGAGGAAGTAGTGGAAAATGATGATATTCATTTTTCACCAACAATTCCATTACCAGATAAAATCGAAGTAAAAACAGGCGAAGAAGAAGAAGAAGTTCTTTATAGTCATAGAGCAAAATTATTTAGATATAATAAACCTGCAAATGAATGGAAAGAACGTGGTATAGGAGATATAAAATTATTACGACATAACGAAACGGGCAAGCTGAGATTAGTAATGAGACGAGAACAAATATTAAAATTATGTTTAAATCATTTCGTACTTCCAAATTTTGAATTAAATTCAAAAGATGAAAGAACATGGATATGGAATGCTGCTGATTATAGTGAAGGAGAAATAGAACCTACTCTTTTTGCATGTCGTTTTAAAACGTCTGATATTGCAAATAATTTTAAAGAAATAATTGACGAATCAAAAAAAGCACTTCCACCTATTGAAAAAACAAATGATACAAAAATAGAAACATTTA